>NC_062545.1:206930253-207245253 GCF_016906955.1 Phacochoerus africanus
GCAGAAACAGCCCATGAACACCTCACCCAGTTTACCACAATGGTAACATCTCACACAACAGCAGTACAATATCATAACCAGAATATCAACACTAGTATAAGCCACCTATCTTCAGATTTTCAGTTTTACTTATACTCATCAATGTGTATGTGTGTACTTAGTTCTATGCCATCTTGTCACTTGAGTGTGTTCATGTTTCTACCACTACAGAGTCAAGACACAAAAGAGCTTCAACACCACACAAAGATCATAACCATTCATAACCATACCCATCTCCTGTCTCTTCTCTTTCCCCCTAACCTCTGGCAACCACTCAACTATCCTCCATTTCTAAAATTTTAGCATTTCAAGAATGTCATGTAAATGGAATTATGCAATATGGAATATTGTTTTTAGAGTTTGGAGAATATATGGTTCTGGTAAAAAAAGTTTAAAATCACAGGAAAAAAAAATCTGGGAAAGGAAGACATAGGGATGACCTAGCTTATGAATTATACTCCAGAGCATATGGTATTACATCAAGGAAACAACAAAATATTTTTACTACCCAGGAAGGGCTATTTTTTCCATGCAAAATGTGTCACTGATAATTAATTTTGTAAATATTTTGATCAATTCTCAAAGACCAGGGCGGTCCAGGGAACATGCTTATTTTTGGTTTTCATTTTAATTTTGTTTTAGTATGCGCTGCAAAAGTATGTCTGATTTTTATGCTGTATGTTCCACTAAACTAAAAAATAATAATATGTGGAACATAAATCTATTAGCATGTCAGAGGCATGGCTAACTATCACTGAGGGGAATTGGAAAATGAGAGCCAATATGATTCTTCCTGTTATCAGTAAAGATGCCTTTTTAAAATTTTGACTCGAGTAGGAAAATGAGGAGACAGGGTATAGAATTCTGTTATTCCTGGGACTCCTTCTACAATAAAATTGAAGGGATCTACCAACAAAGATTTCTATTAGGCTAGAGGGATAAAGAGCCAGAAGAATTTTAGATTCTTTCAGTCCATTCATTTAGGTTCACTCAATTTGGATCTCAATCTGGACTCCTTGGTGTTACATAATGAAGTGACTCACATTAAAAGCAGGAAGACTCTAAAACTCTTCTTCCTGAATTGAAAGTATATCCCTTTACAGTCAACAATATGCAAAAATCAGAAAATATGGACTTACTAAAAATCCATTCATTTCTTTTGGTTCCCTTCTTTTTTATACAGAATTTTTCTTTCTCCTTTAATCTCAACTTCACCAATAATTCTGCCATATCTTATTTATTTATAATTATCTTCAAATCATTCTTTCTGTCATGACGAATCTTCTTGAAGGACTAGTAGCCATGCTCTCATTTTCCTCTCAAAATTCCCAAAAGTCCACAATTTAATAGCTAGCCTTTTTTAGTATCTAATGATGCATAAAAATTCCATCCATATAAAGGGATAGATGAATAAATATGAGATAAAGCAAAGAGAGCAAAATGTAATTTTAGAACCTACGTAGAGACACATGGGTTTTCACAGTATTCTTCTGATGTTTAACTCATATATATGTTTAAAATGTTTCAAAGTAAAAGGAAAAAAAAAAAATTCAGCCACAGAAAAGGAGACAAGTAGAATTGGAAAAATCATCTTAAATTAAAAAATTTAAGTTACTTTAAGGGAATTGTTCAAACGGACCTCCTAATCTCATTTACTTATCTTAAGGGCATTTTGCCAAAAGGTAGCTAATAGCACAATTCTTACCCTGAAGGTCAGAGGGAATCCTATCTTCTAGACCCCTGCCCTGACACTGGTGACATCATGAGAAATAGTTTCAATGGATGTGGGTTCTTAAATACCAACCAACAATTACTTCACCAGGAAACTTGGCAACAAGGCTGTGTACTTTGAGTATGACGTCACTGTAGAGCCAATGAAATAACTACATGCTGTGCAAGGTTGTCTTCAAAAGAAAAAAAAATGAACATATTTCTTAAAAAATGAAAACATAAATGAAGTTGGAAAATATAAAAATATATCAGGAATCATAATTTTTAAAAAATATCTTTTGGCGGAAACTGTTTCCCACATAACTGGTTCAAGGAACTGCCATAAAGAGAATCATAAAGCACATCTCAAGTTCAAAATTCCTGAACTTTAATCACTGCTAATGCCATGATCTCATATTTTTCTGCTGTGTTATAATTACAACCATTAATGATTCCTATAACATGTTCCATAAGAGATTTCCTTTCATGTAGAGAGCTAGCCCTGGTTTTTTGATCTAACACTGAATTTATAAGGTAAAAAACAGTGCTAAGAGATGGAAGACATCAGAAATTTGACTCTAATCAGGGCTCATTTCTATGAAGATCATAACATATGATACTGAGCAAAAGGCCAAGAGGATAAAAAATATAAAAGGACTGACAAGAAGGTATCCTGTGATACATAGAGTGGAGACTATGAATACACATGTGAAGAGTGAAATCCTGGGTCAAGCTTTCCTTGCCCTCCCAGTCCTAGAAAATGCTTGCTTCATGATAGCCTTTCAGGCACCAGTTAAAGATGATAAGACCTTGCCTGGGTTCTGGCTTCCACCCTGGTCTGCCCAGGAGAAGATCAAGGCACACCTAATAAAGTGGGAATTAGAACACCTGGATCCAATCCCTACTTCTGCCCCCCTTTGTTGTTTTGGTAACCTCCGGCTAGCTCCTTTAACCTTTACAAAACTCAGTTTTTGTCACCTGTAAAGATAAGCAGTCTCTTTTAATTTTATTGTTCATGTCTTTTAGTGCACAAAGATCTTTATATTGATGGAATCCAATTTAACTTTGTTGTTGTAGTTGTTATTATTTTATGGATCCTAATTCGTATGCCATATCTAAGAACTCTTTGCCTAACACAGGGTCTCATCTATTTGTGTTTTCTTCTAGAAGTCTTATAGGTGAACTCTTACATTTAGCTCTACTTTCAATTTTTAATGTATTTTGAGGTCACACTAAAAAGACATGAACAACAAAATTAAAAGATAAACCACAGGAGTTACTGTTGTGGCTCAGAGGGTTAAGAACCTAACATAGTGTATGTGAGGATGTGGGTTTGATGCCTTGCCTCACTTAGCGGGGAAAATATCCAGTGTTGCTACAAAATGTGGTGTGGGTCACAGATGCAGCCTGGATCCAGTGTTTCTATGGCTGTGGCATAGGCCTGCAGCTGCAGCTCCAATTCAACCCCTAGCCCAGGAAATTTTATGTGCTGCAACTATGGTCATAAAAAAGAAAAAAATAGATAAACCACAGATTGGATGAAAATATTTGTAAATCCTATACCTGAGAAGGGACTTTATATATATATTACTTATATGTATATATACTTATATATATAATATATATTTATACTTATTTATATAATATATAATATTCTTACATCTCAATAAGACAAATATGAACCATAAAATGGGTGAAACACTTAAGTATACATTTCTCTTAATAATTTGTTAAAATGGCTAATAAGCACTTGAAAAGAGAGTCAACCTAATTTGTTACTAGTGAACTGCAAAATAAAACCACAATGAGATATTACTTCATACTTACTAGAAAGATTTTAATTAAAAAAAAACAAGCATAGGCAAGAATGTGGAAAAATTAGAACCCTAAAACACTGATAGAGGGCTTATAAATGGGTATAAACCTTTGAGAAAAGTTAGCAGTTTCTAAAATTAAACACCACATGAAGTACTGGTTCAACTCTTAGTTATTTAGACAAGAAAAATAAAAAAAGACTTGTATGCAACTGTTCATAGCGGCATTATTCATATTAGCTAAAAATACAAAGAATGAAAATGTCTATCAGTGAAAGGATAAATAAAAATATAGTGCCTTTATATTATGGAACACTATTCAAATGTTGATATAAAACAGAATTGACTATACTTTGGACCTCAGGAACTTTATGTTAGACACAAAGACTCTATACTTTATTACTTAATTTATATGAAACATCTCTAAAAGAAAAATCTATAGCCACTGAATCCAAATTAATGGGGACTTGGGGTGGAAACTGGGATTCACTAACATTGTGCCTAAGATATCTTTCAGTGTGATGGAAATATTTTAATATTGGACTGTTGTCATGATGGCAAAACTTTGTAAATATACTAAAAATCATTAAACTTGGAGAATAGACTTATGTTTGCCAAGGGGGAGGGGGAGGGAGTGGGATGGATGGGGTACTTGGGGTTAACAGATGCAGACTATTGCCTTTGGAATGGATTAGCAATGAGATCCTGCTGTGTAGCACTGGGAACTGTCTGCGCACTTATCTTGGAGCATAATAATGTAAGAAAAAAGAATGTGTACATGTATGTGTAACTGGGTCACCATGCTGTACAGTAGAAAATTAACAGAACACTATAAACCAGCTATAATGGAAAAATATAAAAATCATAATATGAAACAAAACAAATCATTGAAATAGACACATAATTTATGAGATGTAAATTATACCTCAACAAAATTGTTATAAAAAAAATCAAACGCTAATGGCTCAACATTTTAGGAGGCTAACTGCTCTTTTTAAATCCTGTGGCCCATGCCTAACGAGATGACTAAACAAGAATTAAAATTCAAAGGCTGTAAATAAAAGGACTGATGGATTTGGCTACTTAAAATCAAATAAAATTTGCCCTTGATGCCTTAAACTAAGTTAAAATTTGATGATGGTGACAAGAGAAACAGGTCATCTAAGAGCCAGGTGGGTTTAAAGATCCCAGTGGAAGAAGGGATGAGACAAGTCAGGGTGCAAAATGGGTTGGAGGGGCAAGGGCAGCAGCAGGAAGCCCTCAGGAGTGGACATTGCAATGGTCCTGGTGAGCAATGGTGACGGTCTGTGATATTTTGGTAATTAGAGGGTCGTGGAAAAGTGAATGAGTTAATATTACCTACTTGTGGCATCTGAAAGAAAGAAATAAAGAACAGATCCTATTAAAAAAAAAAAAAGATAAACAGTCTCCCTGCTGCAAAGGAATATATCTTTACATGACAAAGCTCTGTATAAAAGTGAGTTACTATGCAAACTTCCAGTTATAAGAGAAATAAGTACTGAGGATGCTATGTACAACATGTTAACCCTGCTGTATGTTATATATCAAAGTTAAGAGAGTAAATCCTGAGTTCTTATCAAAAGGAAAAAAAGGTTTTCTTCCCGATTTCTTTAATTTTGTATTGATAATGAGATGATGGATGTTCACTAGGCTTATTTGTGGTAATGATTCCATGATGCATGTAAGTCAAATTAGAATGCTGATCACTTTAAACTTACACAGTGCTCTACATCAATTATGTCTCAATAAAACTGGGGCCAAAAAAGAAAAAAAAACAATGTAATATAAATAATAAAAATTAGGATAAATTAAAGAAAGAAAATCAAGCATATGAGTCACTAAAAAACTGTGTTAAATACAGTACAGTGGAAGCTCAAGAAAGAGAGAACCAGGAAGGATATGCAGCCAGAACCAGCCTGGACCATTTGTGTTTGATGAAAAAGAGGAACACATTCTTATATCTTGTGTAAAGCACTATAAAATTTTGGGTTCTCTATCACAGCTGGAATTACCCTACCAAATACATTGCTCTTTCTCTCAGTGACTCTAGTGACAGACCTCAAAGGGAAGCAGTACCCAAACCACTGTAAGCAGCAGGTCATAAAGACCCATTTTATGGATAAGTCAGATCAGACTTGGAAATTGAAACTGAGAGAGTCATACCCTAGGACAAGATGCAGGGGTCAGGGTAGAAAAAAGAAGAAAATTCAGAATGAAAAAAAAAAAAAAAAAAAAGGTCAGGTTCAAAAATTTAACCATGACTGTGACAAATTTCAAATACTCGGTAAAGTTGTGGGTGGGGATAGAAGGATTATCATTATCATCTATTGTTACAATACCAATTAAATAATCATATAGGAAAGCCAAAAGTAGCCGACTCTGAAGGTGACAGAAGAAAAAAAAAATCATGACATTAAGATGACCTTCATCATATAACTAAAAATCTGAACACTGTTCAGCAAATTCATAGGCACAAATTTAACTTTACCTTCTTTGAGAATTTAATCATATCCAAGATATTTAGAAATTCTTTCAGGATTCCTTACTTTTTAAACTATATATAGACTTTTTGTTGGCATTTGAAAATAACTCAATGCATTATAGTAGCAGTTACTTTAAGTTGCTATTCCCACAGAAAACTTTTGAACAATTTAAGAAGGGATTCAATTCTGAAAGTCTCTAAAATCTGCAAATGTGTGTGAAGTGCTTGACTGACTACTTTTAGGGTCTTGACAAAATACAAAGTTTAAATTTATGCCTAGTCAGAATTTGGTTTAGCCTTCATTTAAAAGTATGACAGTATTAATACCAAACTGATATGTGTTTTCTCAACTACTGTCTGGAATTATGACAAGCCAAAACTTCTCATGGAATTTAATAGGGTTATCATTTTGTAGTAGTACATATTGTTTATATCAGGCAAGATCTCACATGTTCTTAAATGTAATTTTTAAGACTTACTTTCCTTTTCATTGGCATGGAAGAAATATGAGGTTTGGTTTGGTTTTGGATTTGGGGTTTTGATACACAAATCCAATTTTTAAATCACCTTATTTGAACTGCCCTGGAATGTGTTATGAACAAAGCATACAATGTCACAGAAATCGCAGCTAATTAATGTAATTAAGTGCTAGTAGAGGAAAAGAACATTTGTCCAATGCCCAATTAATGAAGCCATTTTTCATCTAGGGATAACCAAACTATTTTGGCTTAAGATCCAGCCTAAGACATTGTTAGCACTCCATGAATTTTACTTGGAATAAAATGTCAGCTAAAATAATCTTCCTGTAACAGAAATTAATGCAATAAACTAGCTCACAAAACTTGAGCCTTTAATAAACAAGCCTGCTAAGTATTTCCCAAGATGGAGTGAATGTTTCTACAAGTTGTTTCTTTTCCCCATTATCTCATCAGAGTGTCTAATGGAAAAACAAATCTGAAAACCATTTTTGGTGGCTCTATTGTCTATACTGTTCTTAATAGGAAATAGGAAGGGGGTCTTGTGTGAAATGCTGGCTTGCACTCTGCAGATAAAATTTACTCATCCCTCTTTTGACTACTGGAGTTTGACTAGAAAGAAGTAAGATAAATTGCTCAAGACACACAAAGGAAGGATGAAAGAAGAGACATTTGGAATAAGGACTACAATGAAAAGGAGCAGGAGAAAAATGAGACAAAGGGTAAAGTCCGTATGTTTTGGTAGGTGGGTGTATTAGTTTCCTAGAGCTGCCACAATTGCTACAATCTGGAAGAGATTAATCTTTGCCACAATTAAGCAAGAGCAATGTATTCTCTCACAGTCTTGGAAGCTAGAAGTTGGAAAGCAAGGTGTTATTAGGGCCACACTCCCTCTGAAGAATCTAGGAAAGGATTCTTCCTTGATCTTCCTAGCTTCAAGTGGCTCCCAGTAACCCATGCTATTCCTTGGCTTTTGGCTACATCTTTCCAATCTATGTATCTGCTGTGTCCTCTCTTCTTAGAAGGACACCAGTCACTGGCTTTAGGATCCACCCCAATCCAGTGGGACCTCATTTTAGTTAAACTTCCAAATAAGGTCACATTCTGAGGTTTTAGGTGGATAGAAATTTGGAGGGACACTATTCAAACCACTACATGGAGGAGGGGGACGGACCAAATCTGAGTTATTGCTTCCCTTACCCTTGAAAATGGACCTATGGAGAGGCCAAAAGAAGAAGAAGAAAAAACAAAAAAAGACTGGCAAGAGAGTAACAGTTGGAGCAGTAGAGAGTTTGAGGATAAATCTCAAAAAGCTGTAAGGCCAATGATGGCAGCCTTCCACTGTTGTTAGTGTCTTTCAGAGCCCATTACAGTCCGAGGCACATCAATCAGCAATACTAGCAAATATGAGGTTAAAGTAGCAGCAGCAGTTATCTGAAAGGCAAAAACAGGTGGGTGGACAGAATTTTAGGGCATTTACAATGGGTTCCTCTCTGCTCTGATTATCTAGCAGTGCTCCTCATACTGAGGATATATGGGTCTGTGAGCTTCCCTGGAATATTTCATTTATTCTCACGTTTTAAAAAATTACATACACACATGCACACACATACTTGATTCATCTTTGAATTCCAATCAATCTACCTAATAGTACTTTTCTTGTGAGTAGGGAAACATTTTTTATTTCTTAGTTGTCATTTTCATGAATATCTAGGAAAATAAAATATACATTTTAGATCATCTGATAGCATGCCATTTTAGCATGCACATTAGTGGTAACAATTAAGAGGCATCAAAGTAAGATGATTTTAATTGTTGCATACTAATGAGAAAAAGAAAAGCAGTGAACTCAATATTTAGCTTTCATTTTCAAGCCAAGAGAAGGACAACAGCTCCACTGCAGCATTACAGAGAAGGCTTTCAGGAGTCCAAATAAAGAAAGAGAGTAGCAAACTGAGTCACTGCATAGACACGCAGGTCTGGCAGTGGAACTGACAGTCACCCAGGTTTCCCCATCAGAAGGTGCTTTACTCTGGAACTTTTCTTGCTGTCTTCTTCAAGCGTTTATTTGCTTAAACCACATAAAACTTCATTAGAATTTCTAATTGTTTTATGTCAAAAGAAGAACACACAGCCAACAATGTTATCAATTCTATCAATACTACCAGTAATCAATACTACCAGTAATCAATACTACCATCAACTGGTTATCAGTAATCAGCATCACTATCAGTACTATTTGTACCAAGCAATACAGTCAAATAAAGAGGATCAGAATGTACCAAACTATTTTTCATATTGTAGGGTAACCAATTATGAGACTTAAGTCATCTCTCTGCAAAACATCCAGAAGGCCTTACAATCACTTCGAAAAGCATTACAAAGTAAAATGTATTCATTAAAAATGCAATTTTCTGTTAAATAAAATATTTGATTTACATAATATTAGTCTCATAGATAACTGTGCATATTTGGATTTTAAAAATGAAATATTCATATTTTTCCATGGTATTTGGTTGATTTATAAAAAATTCAACAAATATTTTAAAAATTCTTTTTTCCCTTGAAAGCTTTCAAATAAAAAAAAAAGTTTCCTAAAATAAAAACTGAATAAAGAAACATAATATTGGGAGCCCAAAAGACCTTAAAACCACAATCCCAAATTTGGAATTTTTTAAGACTCAAGCCTCAGCAAACCAAGTAAATGAAGAAATCAAAAGCTGTCCCCTTTCCTTTTGCTGACAGTATAGCCAACAGAGTCTCCTATTCCTGGTCCCAGGAAGGGATAAGCCACTTTGGTGACTCAACAGCCTAAAAGGTTGCCAAGAAATGAAGAGCCATGGGGAACAGACTTGGCAATCATCTGAGAGGCAGGCTATTCTGTATTTCTCTTAATAAAGAGAAAGCCATGGCATGTATATGCAAGGTGGCAGATTAAATCTTTCTATAACATTTTGGCCACATGATATAACTTAGATATATGACATAAAATATAAACACATATACATGTATATATGTACATTTACCTTATTCTTCATTATATTTAACTGAGGCCACATCCATTTGCACCTAACCCCTCTCTTGCAACCTCAATGCTACTGTTGCACTTCCTAAGGGACCTCAGAAGTTCCAGAGCATCCTAGTACCTTTTCACCTTTGGCTTGACAAACTCCAGGTCCATCACCATCAAATGGCTAACTGGAAGGGATGGGAATTCAGGACATTTAGGGGAAACATGAGCCTTTCCTGTACAGAGTGATTTCCATTTACGTGAAAACCCTAAACAGACACAACCACGTTTAACTTTTTTTTCCCTGTTAGAACTTCAAGTTGTTAACTTAGAGTAAAATTGTAGCCCTCTATTTCCCCTATTCTCAGGATACAACACCCTTATTTGTGGAAGAGAAAGAATGCTTTAGAGGAGCACCGAGGGACAGTTTGAACCATTGCGTTGCCCAAAAAGTCATACAATGCTACGCCCCCTGAGTTTTATGAATAAATAGATTCAGAGGCTGTTTTTTCCAACTGAAAACATAGAATTATTACAGATAGAATTATTTTTTCTCAAAGTAAACCATTCTGAAAAATATGCAATGAAATATTAAGTCTCCCTAATTTCTCAAACCCTCTAAGGCCCTCTCCAGACGCAATTACTATTAACAAACTTTTTATGTATCTGAGTTTAGACACATAAAATAAGATAGATTAAAGGCAATCTAAAGATAGGTTTACAATAAGGCCATTTGCAAATTCTTTGCTCTTTCACCACGAAGAGGTAGCATCCAATTCCTTGAATCTGGGCTGGTCTTAGTGGACTTGCATGATTAATGGAATGAGGCAGAGGAAATATTCTGAAACTGCCAAGGTCAGGTTATAAGAAGCCTTGAAGCTTCCACCTGGGCCTTTTGCAATGCTCACTGTGGGAGAAGCCAGCTTCCTTATAAGAAGACCTTCTATTCTGAGACTGCCAGGCTGTGGGGAAGTCCATACCTGCCACATGAAAATGCCACATGGAGACAGGTGAGAGAGGAGAGCTATTCCCTTGACTAGACCCAAACCTTCCAACTCTCTCAGCCTAGGCATCAGACTTATGACTTAAAAAGCAATATTAAATAGACCAAGGAACTCAACCAATAGCCAGACACAGGGCTCCTTCAGGCAGTCCAGCCCTCTCCAGCCATTCAAGCTACCTCACCTGAAACTCCAGTTGTTCTGGGGTAAAGTAAGCCTTCCCAGTTTGTCCTGTTCAAATTCCTCACACATACTTTCTTGTTTGAGCCATGAAGCTTTGGAGTGGTTTGTTTTACAACAGATAACTAAAACAGTATCCATCCAAAATTTTTCTACACACATATTAAGTAAAACCTTTCCCTTTCTACATGTATTATTCTGAGCCTTCAGGGTTTTTTTTTCTTTCACATTTAATGTTATATCTTTCTAAATCAGTGCGTGCAGATTTCCTGAATATGATTAAAGTTTGCACATTATGAGGCTAGAGCCATAATAATAGACACAAATATTTTTCATTTTGATTTTTACGAACAATACTGAATGATTAAATGAATGTCTTTGTAAATAAATCTTTGTGCATAACAGCAAATTAAGTGAAATTTCTAGATTAAAAACACTTTGCTTCTGTAAAGCTAGTTTTCCATTCTCCCCTTAGAAACATTATCTTTTAACAAAGAGGGCCAAACTTAACTGTTGCCTTTTCTGTGAAATCTCCTAAAATGCTGCCAAATAGGATGAATTACTCTTCTCTGGTGTCCATTAGCACAACGTTTTAACTATTTCCACTTAAATTAGAAATGAACCCCAGCAAGGGTACAGTTCCTGCCCGAAGTTATTATACATTGTACCCCATGAGGTAGAATGCCTAAAGCATGCTCTTGTTCAAACAAGGTTGCAGAATGAACAAATGAACTAATGGGCAAATGTACTTGTGCACATGTGACAAATGTACTGCTGAGTATCAACGGCAGTAAGAACTTCTAGTTCTAGAAGCCTGAACTTCTAGTAATGTAGTGACTCATGTGACAAAGCTTTCTCCGAGGACAGCTCTTTTCTTGGACAAACTGTCTTATTACTCGATGTTTATAAAGGATACAATCAAAGCAGATGCTAAGGCCCCAAAATACATTCAAGGGAATGACTCCAGTGCATAAGGGATGTCCCTCCACATTGTGCTGAATTGCAGAAAGACAGCTCACCCTATGGAAAGAGGACTGAATACATGAGAAGCTTCCAAGGCTTTATAGGAGAAGCATGCAAGAGGAACATGATGTGTCCACTGGGTGTCTCATTGGCCAATTTTGTGTGCACATCAGAGTTCTGAGGACAAGGTGTCATAACAAAGAGGATATCTATTTCAATTCTGTTGTGAATTTTTTCACACTGTCAATAGAGTTCTACTATTTTGTCTTTGATTTTCTAACAGAGAACTGAGCAAAGCAGCTAGATTCATCTATTCACTCATTCAAACAAGTATTTACCAAGTGCCTAGCACATGCCAAGCACTGCTCTAGGTGCTGAAGACACAAAAATAAATAAATTTCCCATCATTGTAGAGTTTAAATATGTGCGGAGAGGCATGAAGGGAACTAAAAAAAATATATAAAATTCCAATTAGTAACAAGAACTATGAAGATAAACAAAGTATGGCAAAGGTAAAGAGAAGGCTGGTATATTACATAGATTTGCAAGAGAAACAAGGAAGATAAGGGTAGGAGATGGAACCCAGAAGAGAGTCAAAGGACCAGATTACAGCAGGGCTGTACAAGCCATCGTAATGACTTTGGATGTTACAATGAGTTAGATGGAAAGCCTATAGAAGGCTTTGAGCAAAGAATAATATAATCTGGTACAAAAGTGATAAAACAATAACATTACTCCATACTAAATACATTATGTCACTTCACACTGATAATAACCAATGAGAAAATAAAATGGAAGAAAAAGATCCAATTGTCAATAATAACAAAAAACAATAATGAGGCAGTTAGGAAGAAATCCAATCAAAGATATGCCAGATGTTTCTGATAAAATTATCAAATTTGATTGAAAGGCATAGGAAGACCTGATTAAGTGGTGAGAGACATCACGTTCTAGAATGGAAAGTTACAAAGATGTCATTTCTACACAATATATGTAAACAACCCATACAAGATAAATCACAAATGTATGGAAATTAACATTTTATGGATAATAAAATTCATATGAAAGAGTCGAAGTTTGAATATAGCTAAGACATTCTGAAAAAGGGAGGAGGAGGAGGAAGCAGAGTTGAGAAGATGGAAACTGTTTCAAGACTCATAACATTAAAGCATATTAAGATGCAGTAAAGAGAACACAGTTGTATTTCCAAGAACATTCAAAACGACTGATGCAGCAGACTAGAAAGCCCAGACACAACCCTATCCTTACATGAGAACTAGGGAATGAGATAAAGGCATCATAAACAGGAGAGAAATGATAGACTAGTTGGTAAATTACATTGGAATAACCAAATATTCCATGGGCAGCAAATTAGATGTCTGTATCACAGTAAACAAAGAAATCTAAATGTATTAAAGCCTTACAAGTCAAAAATAAAACTTCTAGAATAAAAATTTTAGAAAAATATTTCATAAGAATGCTAGCATGATCTCGAGGTCAAGAAACAAGATCTAAACATATTTAATAAAGAAAAATAATTTCATAAAATATTAAAATATTAGAACAAAGAACATGACAAAGAATTAACAGAATTAAAAGCCACATATTAGGAAGAGATATTTTCAACATATATAATAATTAAAGGACTAGAATACAGGTTACATAAAAAAATTTTTTTACAGATCATTATGGGTCAACAATTCAAGAGTTCCCATTGTGGCTCAGCGGAAATGAATCTCACTAGCATCCAGGAGGACGCAGGTTCGATCCCTGGCCTTACTCAGTGGGTTAAGGATTCAGTGTTGCTGTCATGTAGATCACAGATGCAGCTCGGATCCTGCATTGCTGTGGCACAGGCCAGTAGCTGCCATTCTGATTCAACCCCTAGCCCAGGAACCTCCATATGCTGCTAGTGTGGCCCTAAAAAGACACACACAAAAAATTCAGTAGAAAAATGAGCAACAGCCATAAAGCATAAAACACAGGAAAAAGAAACTAGTATGAGAAACTAGAATATATAATAAATATAGGAAAGGGTATTCAATTCACAGATAATCAAGGAAAGGTATGTTAAAATCCATGCTTGATACCATTTCAAACTCACCATTTTGGCAAAAATAAAATGTCAAGTTCTGGTGAGGGCACAGGAAAAGGACATGAAGTGCAAAGTTAGTAAAAACAAAACTATTTTGGAGAAAAAATGGCAATATGCAGTGAAGTGGAAAATCTACATCCTTAAGACTACGAAACCCCACTGCTACACACACACACACACACACACACACACACACACACAGAAACTCTGGATGAGGGATAGGGATGCGTGACAAAGATGGCCTGGAAAACAGTGTCTGGAGTAGCAAAACACATGAAATGGCGGGGCGCTGCCTACCTCCATTTACACGCCCAGATCCAGAGTCCGCCCTTCTCTTGATACTGTGACCTGGAAGCTAATCTTTAAGGACTGTAGCCATGCCCACCCCCCCACCGCCGCCACCTTCTCTCTCCCAGTTGGGATGATCCAATGGGGAGCCTCAAAAGGAAGCCAAAAGGAAGGAAGAGAATAAGGTCAAAGTGTTTACCGCCCTCTCTTTCTAAGGGTTCATGAGGAGGCAGCTGCATCTCTCTGAAGGACGCAGCTCACGTCAGCGCTCCTTCTGGGAACAACAGCCCTGTGTTCAGCCTAGGGGTGATAATACGGTTCTGTTGTTTTCTGTGGGGTACGGCACCCTCCCTTGTTTTATTCTGAAACCTGGCCCACGTCTTAAATTAAGTTATCCTCAGCGTGAGTGCCATCTGTTTTATGTTGTGGATCTAATGAATATAAACCTATATGTTTATCAATAGAGAAATGCATTAACTCTGAAACATTCATATGATGGAAAAATTAAACCGATAGTAAAATTTACAACTATATCTTCACGTATCGATATGACTACATCACGCAAGCATAGTGGCACATAAAATAGTTACTGATTATATAAATTTAATGTAAAAATACATTCATCTATAACTTTGTGGTCAAAAAATGTAAAAAGAGAAATGGAAGGAAACCCATGAAATTCAAGAGAACAGTTGCTTCTAGGGAAAGAGAGGATTAGGAAAATGGTTCAAAGAGGACCTCCCTTCTATTTATAATAATTCTTTAATAAATTTAGAGGAAATGTGAAAAAATGCACATTATTTCTGGAGTTCTCATCATGGCTCAGCAGAAACGACTCTTCCTAACATGCATGAGGACACAGGTCCAATCCCTGGCCTTGCTCACTAGGTTAAGGATCCTGCATTGCAGTGAGCTGTGGTGTAGGTCACAGACATGGCTCAGATCCTACATTGCTGTGGCTGTGATTTAGGCCAGCAGCTATAACTCCAATTCAACCCTTAGCCTGAGAACTTTAATATGCCTCAGGTACTGCCCTAAAAAGACAAATAATAACAATAATAATGCACATTATTTTTTTTTATTTTGTTTTGCTTTTTAGGGCCGCATCTGAGGCATATGGAGGTTCCCAGGCTAGAGGTCCAATTCTAGCTACAACTGTCAGCCTGCGCCACAGCCACAGCAACTCAGGATCCAAGCCACATCTCCAACCTGCACCACAGCTCACAGCAACACCAGATCCTTAACCCACTGAGCAAGGCCAGGGATTGAACCGACAATCTCATGGTTCCTAGTTGGATTTGTTTCTGCTGAACGGGAACGCCTCATGAGTATTTTTATAGAATTATCTGTATTATTTTTCTTTTATAATTTCTAAAATGTCTCTAAAGGATATCTAAGAATGTAAAGCACCACAATAATAGCATGTAACAAGACTGGTGGAGGAGGCTGGTTTTCCAGCTTTTCGTGTCAAGTCAAGGAGGGGTCACATGTCAGAAGCATTTCAGAAACTCACATCAGAGACCTGATGGGCACGTGGCCATCTCTGCAAAGAGAATGATGCCCCGTGCTGGCTGGGAAGGCTACTGTGGGAAAGCATATGAGACACATTTGGACACTGAGTATTTCAGTCCTAGGAACAAGACAGAAGCAAGGAACTCAGGTTTCTACTCTTCTGCCAAAGAGGCTTAAGTCAGAAAAATACTTTTCTGTCCATAAAGTCAAGAACGAGGCTGCTGTGTCCTGGAGTGACCAGGATTCCAAATAAACGCATAAAGGTCTTACATAGTTACAATACATTGATTAATGAAAGAAAAAAACAAAAACCCTCATCAGCCAGCTCTCTCCTTAGGGCCCTGGGATATTTTTCCAATGAACTATGAACACAAGACCTTCACTCTTCTTCAAAGCCCTGGTTAATAATAGAATAACCTAATTTGTTTTTCCTTGACCAACTGACTTTTCAGTACCTGCTAGGGAAATAGTAATGGCCAGAACCCTGTATCCACTCACTCAGCTCCTTCGCACTCAGGCTTGGCTCCAGCCTGCTGACTCTTGCCTTGGAAGACCGCCTTCCTCACTTCTACCACCACCTGTCTAAGCTACAAGAAGCCCTACTGGGTAAGAGGTCCCAACTTAATCTTTCATTCAATCCTGCCCACAGCATAAAGGTTGCATAAGTAAATGCATATAAATGTATTTTTAAATACAAAGTTGTATTGAGGATGCATAATTATTTAATACTGTTCCTTTATTGTATATCTAAGGTTGTCAGATACTAAGATAGCAGTGATTTACAGTGGGTAAGAGTTTGGAATCATACGAATGTTTCTAACAAGCTATATGATCCTGGATAAGATATTTCAACTGTCTGAACCTCAGTTACCACCTGTGTAAAATGGGAATAATAACACCAAACCTCGTGGAGAGGGTGACATTACATGACGGTTTGTACCAACGATCCTGGCATCCTGTCAAGTTCAGCATTTGTTCTATTAATGTTACTGTTTCAGTTTTGTCGTTGTTGTTTTTTGTTTGTTTTTGCCTTTTTAGGGCCATCCCTGAGGCATATGGAAGTTGCCAGGCTATGGGTCAAATCTGAGCTATAGCTGCCGGCCTATGCCACAGCCACAGCCACGCCAGATCCGAGCTGCACCTGCTACCAACACCACAGGTCACAGCAACATGGGATTTTAACCCACTAAGCGAAGGCGGGGATCGAGGCTGCATCCTCATGGATGCTAGTCAGATTCGTTTCCACTGAGCCACAACGGGAACTCCCTGTTACAGTTTTTAAAACACTTTTATTAAAATTTGCATTCATCTAAATCAGGATGGTTGACCTAGTTTCCGATTTCTTCTAATATTGCAATAAACCCTGTGTTTTGAGTTTCTGCCATGGTCTTATCTATTAGAATATAAGATACTTGCATGTTTAAGAGTTCTCTCTGTAGCATGGGGTCAAATCTAGAGATAATCAGAATTGAACTGATGCTCTTTTCCAGATACTTTCCTGTCTTAAAACAACTGACACTTCACTTACAAGGACAATACACATTGCACTCAAAAATAAGGTAATGGATAATCTAATTTCAGTGGCTTGAGATAGCCATTCGTGGTGTCAAATGGTGGTGGGAGAATTCTAAGCTTCTATTCCAGCCAACCACTTGATACACCAATTGGCAACTATAGCACATGCCTTTGCTTGTTAAAAGCACAAAGCTGCTAATACCAGTCATTTGGGGAGATAAAAAATGCGGGGAGGGGGGGGCACGGAATTGGGTATTTGTGAAATGTGTGTAGGGTGGAGCAGTCCTGCTGGAGAGCATAGAGAGTGTAGTCTGAACACCCTTGTTCCAGTGGTTTCATCATGTATTGTGGTGGAAGGCTGCCACTATATATTTTTATTTTTTTGGCAATGCTTTGTAATGTTGCAATGAACTCTTTTGACAGCCATGAGCTCGAAAAATGAAAACATATATTTAATAAAAAACTAAGTACAGTTTGCATTTCAAAAGAAAACTGAGAATGAATATGTAACTTGAACAGAATGTTTGTCAACATTTACCACCCACTGAGGGAGCCATGGTGACTCACTGACCACATGAACATCAGAAGGCATTAATCTGCGGCAGAAGCATCAACATCTATTTCAAAAAATTGCTATTTTCAGAATATGGTGCCCAAAGATGATGGTGTATAGCATGTGTAGCTATAGAAGGTGTGTTTATGGATGACTCTGTGATGCATGACTTTTCAGTTAAGTAAACTAGTTATTCCTCTAAACTAATTCCACTTATTTCAATTCCAAGTTTTCTTGTGCAAGAAGAATGAATCCATACCATGAACTAATAAATTCTTTGCAAAAGCAGAGATTTGCAAACAGTTAAATCATCACTGCCATCAGATGCTTCAAAGAGAAGTTAGTTGTCAATAATAATCTGATCCCTCACACATTTCCTGAGTAAGACTGAAGCTTTGGGAAGTTCATTCTGTCTTCAAGTGCAAGAGCTGACAATAATGATTGCTACTGCAAATCCACTTCAAAAGTTTATGGTTGAAAAGCATTTGTTTTTGTAATATAAATACAAATACAAATTTGATAGAAGACAGCATCCTGGTAAGAACAATCTTCTTACAAAATTAAGAAATGTATAGAGCAGAAATATACTTGAAAAATTTGACAAGGGTGCCCAAACTGTGAGAGTCAACCAATCAAAGTAAGTATAGTTTACAAAACCACTGTGTGTGTGTGTGCATGTGTGTGTTATAAGGTCAATGCCTTATAAGTTAGCTACCTTAACTATTTATATGTACATACATAGTTTTATAAATTTTAATTTATAGTTACTTTATATAGGTAACTAAATACAAATATCTATATAACTACATATAGTTAAATTGCTAAGTAACTATAAATCACATCCTTATATTTTACACACACAGACACACACATGCACATTCACACACACAGTTAAAGTAACCAGAAACAAAGTTTTGGTGGTAAAGCTGACACTATTTACTGGTGCTTCTGCATGGCAGTGTGTGTTTTCTCTCTTTGCTCTCAATCTTCAGTAGGATTTTAGAAAGCTTGTAGAACTATTTCATGAATAAACCCCAGTATCCTCAATGATATTCATCTATTTTTGTAAACAAATCCTTTAGATTTCATTGAATTCCATTCAAAATCCATTAGAAATCTTTAAAATGAAGTAATCAAAGTGCCAATCAATGAAATGCCAAAACACTTAAGCTTCTGAAGCTTTTAGCATATTTTCATGAAAAAAATCAAAGCTCTCAAACAGGAATACATTAAAAGTAATCCCTACAAAAGGGAGCAACTGAAATAATTAAATAATGAGAGCATCTTAAATAGTGTGCAAAATTCAATTTGAAATTCTCTAACTGCACTTTGCATTAGCCCCACTGGTAGGAAGATTTTTTTTTTTGATGGAATTCCAGAATTTCAAAATTTATTTTGAATATTTCAAAATTTATTTCAAAATATTTCAAAATTGGAAAGTTTACATTTGATAGAGTGTAAAAAAAAGTTTCCAAGGCCACAAATTTCACATTTAAATTTAGCCAAATATCAACAAGGATAATAAATACAGGCAAGTTACTTGATGAATTTTATCTTGTAAAAAAAATTGGCAAAAAAGTATATTTTAAATGGAGACCAGAAAATGCTAAGCTCCTTGAGGCTGAAATAATTACATATTTATTATGGAAAAATATACAATTGAGAATATTTTCTATTTATCAGAGTGTGCTCTGACCTACCAGGTACCTGAGTACCAATAAACTAGGTATTTTTTGCTATCAAAAATATTAAGGTCTAGAGAGAAGAGGCATTTGAAGTAGACAGTAGTTTCAAATATATTAATCATAAAATAAAAACTGAAAAAAGTTTGCAGGCAACCATTTATATATATAAAATCATAATTTAAAAATATAATATTTAGAAAATTACTAGAGATATGTTATTAGAGACAGAAATATCAAGGTACATATACATATACATATATATGTTCTAAGAATAATTATCCTTCATTTGTTTTAATATTCAGATAATACAAGTAAATACTAAATTTTAAATTTAATATGGAGTAATATAATCTTAGATTTTTAGAAACACTTAAAAGTAATACTATATATATATACACACACACACAAAAATCAAACTGTTGATTAAGGTTTTTCGGAAGTCTCTTTTTCATTTTTCACTGTCCACTTTCACTCACAAATATTCGTCTCTTTCAACATTAAATTTATGATCACTCTAGTAATCATTTATGTAAAAAGCCTAACAGAATGCCTGGCTCAATAAATGGCAACTGTTATTAACTGACCACATCAATCTGGCCATTGGCAGAGCTGATATGAACGAGTTGTTCATAAAGGAATTATGCTACTTTATCCCATTCTCCTGCTCACGCTCACACTATGAGCTTATCTTTCAGGACAAATACTCATCAATACACACAAAACTCATTTGCAGCAGCAGATTTTCTACAGGGTGACATTAATGTTTAATGCAAAATAATACAAATAAGGGTCTGGATTTATGGAACATGATGAAGATCTCTAGAGAATGACTTAAGAAGCTTTCACAGGATTTTTCTATATTTCAAAAATGGTTCAAACTCTGAATCCATAAGCTATTCTTACCCATACAGAAAAGAAGCAAAGTAAGTATGTCTGTGCCCAGAGGAAACAACAACCTAATTTAAACAGGGATCCCACCACTGCCCATTAACCATGATGAGGTAAGAATGGTCTTTTACCCCATCTCAAAGTCAATAGCAATATCTCTGAATGATTCAAAACCCAAGACTTCAACATGGCAATGTAGGTCATGCCCAGGCATCATACGTTAAACTTTAAGGAATCACCCATTCTAGTCTACTCTTAATGAGCATCAGTTTTGTAGACACTCAAATAAATAAAGCACATTGTAGTAAGTAACCAAAGTTTACATTCATAATATATGTTCTGGTGATAAATACTGAAATACCTCCATAACAGTTGATAAAATGAAAACCTGTATTTACTGAGACTACAAGATACCTAATCACATCACCCAATGGCAGCCCAAGCAGGGAGTGGACCTCAAAGTGGTACCAGTACAGATGTGAGTCACTTCCAGTGGTTGCTGAGATGACCTAGGTATTGGCAGCAAAAGGACATGTGTAGTTCAGTGCGTGTGAGGGGCTACAGTGGGCAGGTCAATAGTGATGTTTTCAATGAAAGTCAAAATATGGACAGACTCTTCCAGGCCACATAGAAAGGACTGGCTGCCAGGTGAACATAACCCAGTTGTAACAAAGCACCAGAGCCAAAAACCTAACTGACCATCAATCTAATGGAGAACTTGTAAGAGTCTGACACAGTTCCCTGCATCATATCAGAATGCAGACTAAGATATCCTTTATCAAGATCACACCAGCAATTTCTAAGCATCAACTACAAACTCAGAAATGATTACAATAACTTGATGAGGAATCTGAGCTACACAAGTTGGTAGGCAGTTTTATGATATATATTTATAATTTATCTAGAGAATACAAAGTCATGTGCTTTTTCTTTTTTTTTTTTTTTTGGTTTGTTTGTTTTTTGCATTTTAGGGCCACATCATGGCATATGGAGGTTCCCAGGCTAGGGGTCAAATTGGAGCTACAGCTGCTGGCCTATGCCATAGCCACAGCAATGCCAGATCTGAACCACATCTGTGACCTACACACAGCTCACAGCAATGCCAGATCCTTAACTCACTAAGCAAGGCCAGGGATTGAACTCAAATCCTCATGGATCCTAGTTGGGTTCGTTAACGGCTGAGCCACGAAGGCAACTCCACAAAGCTATGTTTTTAAGTGTAAAATTGAGTGCCATTAAGCACATTCATCAGTTTTGTGCAGCCACCATCACTCCCCATTTCTAGAACTTTGTCATCATTTCAGACAAAAACTCAGCACCCATAAAACATTAACTCTCCCATCCCCTAGCCCCTTAGTGACTTCTGTTCTACTTTATTTCACTATGAATTTGCCTATTATATACCTCATATAGGTGAGTGGAACCATACACTATTTTACAATAAGTAAACACTTACATATTAATAGTTATTAAGTACTTAATATTACACCCCTGACATTACACACAAAGCTAAGGATCTTTGAAACATGAGATCTGACATATTTTCAATAGTGGCATACAAAATATTCTCATCAATGAGACACATTTTTGAGATTGCATCAACTAAGAAAATATATATATTCTATACTAAAATTATATAAAAAGTTGCCTTCTCAAGTTGGGAATAAATCACAAGTATATAAAAACTAGAGTAATGCTTAAAAACTTTTTAATCAACAAACAGTATTAGCTGCTTTGATTGGCAACCAAACCATGTAATTCTACAAATAAAAATTGAAAATTATAGACCTTCAATTGGAACAGTGCCAAGAGACAACAGCTGGGAAATCACCTGCCTGAAATGTCTAAGCTGGGAGAAATGTGTTTTGCTTCTCCTTTATATGCTACAGACAAAAACATGGCCAAAAAACTGCAACTTCAAAAATGGCATAAAGAAATGAAACTGTTATCTCTCCAAAAATTTGTCTGAAGTTGAGGCCAAAAATAACTCTTATTTTTTTTAAAAAAGAGTGAATACCAAAATTTGGAGCCATAAAAAGAGATGTTAATGGAACAATCTGTCAAGAAAATTTGAAAACAACTAAGAGGAAAAAAAAAGAGTAATATAGGCATAAGCAGGACTCTTCTTTAGAACTTTAAATGTATATAAAAAGTATCATTATTCAGGCCATGGATATCTAAGGACATGATAGTTTTCTATTTCTAATGTGAACTCCCTCTTTTGTATACCCATCTTGCATTTCCAAATGCCTACCAGGCAGTTTTATTTGGATACCTGCCAGCCTATTCCAACTCAACAGAAAACAATAAAACTCTTTATCTACCCCGCTCAAATTGATACTATTTCAGTAAACTGCATTGCCATCTACACAAGCTATGTATTTCTTAGAGTCATCAGCTGCTTTTCCCTCAACATGGTCCCTGAATTCAATCTGCAACCAAATTCTACTGCAAGAAGTCTATCATTTACAGTTTATGGTTGTTAAAGCCCTCATCTCTCATCCAGATCCTTAGAATATTCATGCCAATACTCATCCTTCATTTGGAGGTTTTTCTCTCCTTAAATCCATTCTTCACAATGGTGTAAGGGTTACAATCTTAAAAACTAATTAGACCATTTCATCATGCTAACATACACAGGCATGAAGCAACTTTAGTAAGTCAGAGCTAACATCAAACTTCTCACAAAGGTTCACAGAGTTTTCACAAAGCTGGTCCAATTTACTACCTTGTCCTGTGTCCCATTACTGGTCCTACCACACTCTACATTTTAAACACACTTACTGTTTTATTTTTCCTCTCACCCCAACACAACCTTCTCCTTCATGCTCACAAGCCTCTGTGATGCTGTCCTCCACCAATATCCTGACTCTTCCCATTCTCCACTCAGCCAAGAAGATTCAAGTCCAGGTCACTTTCTTAGTGACACCCTCTCTTTCTTGATTTTGTTTTATTACCCCCTTGTGCATGCTCTCACAAGATTCTGCTAAAATATTCATCATAGTAAATACAGTCTAGAGTAATATAATTTATATGTGTCTGTCTACCTCTGATTATTACTTTCCAAGTATAGGGTAACATATTATTCACATATTTATACACAGCATAAGAATATGGTGCAAGCTCAATATATGTAAGTAGACTAATGAATGATGCTAAACATCAAATACCAGCTGAAAAAATAATCTCAGCAAGATTATGATCATAATAATCATTTTTTCATTAAATGAGCAAAGCTTCCCTTGAGGCTGAATTTTATATATTAGCATTCATACATCATTCTTGCCAGTCAAATAGACATTATTTTCAAAAAGAATCTTGAAGATTTTTGAGTGAGATAAAATGACAATTCTGAGGTGAAAAAATCAGTATTTTAGACATTGAAGATGGCATAGAACATAATTCACAAGTAAGAAAAGAAATGAAAGGGACCCAAGAGGAGACGAGTTTGAGCAGAACAACAAAAAACTAGAAATTAACTGGTATCTACAGGAGTTAAAAAGTCTAATAAAGGAAGGCCTTGCAAGGTTAAGTAATACCATCACATTTATGCTAAAAGAAATAGTCCACGAGCAGGAGTTCCCACCGTGGCACAATGGAAACAATTCTGACTAGGAACCATGAGGTTGCAGGTTCAATCCCTGGCCTCACTCAGTGGGTTAAGGATCCGGCGTTGCCCTGAGCTGTGGTGTAGGTCGCAAGCGTGGCTTGAATCCAGTGTTGCTGCAGCTGTGGCGTAGGCCGGCAGCTGGAGCTCCTATTAGACCCCTAGCCTGGGAACTTCCATATGCCAGGGGTGTGGCCCTAAAAAGACAAAAGACTCCCCCCCCCACCAAAAAAAAAAAAAAAAAGAAAGAGTCCATGAGCAAAAAGAAAGCGACTAATAAAATAAAAATGGTTTGAAATTTTAGAATTTTCTAGAAATTCAGGGAAGTTAGGGCAGTCCTAGTGAAACTAGATGACTAGACTATAAACATCAGTTACCAGTTTCTACCAATGGAGAGTCAAAGTGGGAACTGATGGATATTTGTGAGAAAGAAACAGAAAGACTTGATAGGAGTTCAGTGGAGAGACCATAAACATAAGGAGGAATATTTTTCCCTCCTAACAGGAACAGAGGCATTAAGCAGATAAGTGTTTAATGATCTGCCAAAAAAAAAAGGTGTGTGGGGTCCTTCCCCATGTTTAGGTTAAAATGGTGGCAAGATACCCAGCCAGAAACAACAGGGGAAAGCAGTGGACCTGCTTGCTGCTTGGAGTTACAAGCTTCCTAATGTGTCTGTGGGTGGAGGGGTGGCAGGGTGGCGGGGTAGGGGGGGAGTTCTCTTAAACTGTCACCATTTCCACAGTTCTCAAAGATCCCACAACAAGGTAAGCCAGTCAATAACGCAGAACCTTATGAGGGAAAATGGCTGGGTGATCTCTTCTAGTACTCAGCTTTTGTTCAGTCAGGAAGATTTCCTGGGGTCTCACTGACACCTTTCTATAGTGTTCCAGTTAACAGTCAACTCAATGGTTAAGTCAAAGTTCGTGGGGACACCTGCAACTAGTGGAACAAGTGAGGAGGAATACTGACTTCAATAAAACCTGAAACAATGACCAGAGAAACTGAAGAAGAATCAGGTAAGCACAAGGTCATGGAGATGACACCCCGCCCTTGGCAGAAGGAGGGAGAGGAAGATGCCCAGCACAGCACCTGGAGGGATCCCTTTGAAACTGTTTCCACTTTCACACACAAAGATTGAGGTAAACCTTGTGAGATTTGCAAGAATCGAATTACATGAAATTCATGTTACTCAATACCCAAGAACCCATGTGAAACGAGTTTGCACATAAGGCCCTTGTGCCTTATGTCATTTTACAGGACTGTTACGCCTCCCTGACAGCAGCTCCACAGAATAGTTTAAATGCTCTACTTAGGCACACACCCAATCTAAATTAGAGATGAGTGCACACAACTACTTGCTGGAACCTATGAAAATCTTCAATTCTAAATCAAACATTTGGACTTTAACAAAGCAAACTTTTTCTTCCAAGCATATTTTCCCTTGGTTTTTAAACCCATGTGTATTTTGGGGGGGAAAGAAAATCCATCTGTTTCTGATTCATTTATGCTGAACTCATCAGACTATCACTGGAGAAGTTATTGGGTGTCTACGTCACTCCCCTCCCCCACTTAAACTTCTGCTACGTCTCTTCTTTAAAGTAAGCAGGTGCCCTGTGTTGCAATTAAGCAGATAGGAATGGAAAAACACTATCATTTTGATTCAAACCTCAAGATCCACGTGTTTTCAAAGAAAGGCTTCGAGTTGTTCCCTTTTCCTGATTTCTAGTTGTGTGATTTTAATTGTTGGAGGAGATCTTTTTTGTTTTTATATTAAGCAAGAGAGACATGAAGAAACATAATATGGCCAACAATACTCAGTAAGGCAATTGTCAACTAATCTCAGTCATCTAAATTTTTTAGAACAGGTGCCTAAGTAATAATCAAGTGAAAATGAAATTGATAAGTAAACCCAGGTCTCCCTGATACAACCTAAAATGAGTTAATAATACCCATGTTTATGTTTTCAAAAAGCTGAACTTGTTTTGTCATATAACAAGGTTATGGAATTAGGAGCTGAGTTTCTGATCAACCTACGAAAACTTCATCAGCCATATGGGATCTAAGTGTCATACTGTCTGAACCTCACAGGCAGCATAGAGCCATGCAGAGAACATGCACTTTGGAGTTGCAAAGGTCTGGGTTCCAATTTGGCTTGGCTCTTTATCCGCTACTAATTAACATCGAGGTCACCTTCATCATTCCATCATTCCTAATATGGACATAAAGCCTCCCCAGAAGGGCTACCTTGTGGATTAAAGTTAAGGCCAAGCCAGGGTCTGGCCCACAGCAGCAACAGTTTATGGCTATTCCTCATCACTGCCTGCAACATCATTTTAGGGAAAATTCTTTCTGAGAGCTGACTCGGCAAGTCTAAGCTGAGTGGTCAGTTCTCCTTGAGGCAGCCATGCACAAGGAACAATGGCAGATAGGCTGGCAAAAGTCATGACTACAGAGACTAGCAGAGGACCAGAGGAACAAGGAGCTCTCCCACCACACTCTGTTTCCTGCATGGCCAGCAGGTGTAAACCCAGTCCATGGGAAATCTGTCAATATAATCCAACCAAACACACCGCCTCAGACCCCAAGTCACATGGAAAGCATCAAAAAATCATTATGAAACTCACTGCCAGTACCACTGGCAGCTTCTCACTCTTCAAGGGAGTATTTTAAAGTTTATTTGTAGAAGGGGACTAGAGCTAGCCAATTTTGCACAAAAGCCCATCCATGCATGCAGGCAGTGCCTAGGTTGGAGAACGATTTGGCAGACAGCAGGGGTGGTACCTGCCGTAAGTCCTTTGCCTCTGCTGTTCCTGTTTGGTGGAAAATTTTAACATGAAAGCTGGCAAAGAGCAGGTAAGAAAAAAGGAGAGACCTCAGTATAATCTAGCAGGTATTTACAGCCTGAGTGGTGCCCCTGCCCACATTCATAGATTGTTAAGGCTAAAAAAGTCCTCAGAATTAACTAGTTCAAGCCCTTTCCCTTCACAGATGAGAAATGAAGGCTCACAGAAGTTATAGGGTTTGCCTAAGGTCACAGTGCCAATTACATAGCTAGCCCCTAGCCTGTGTCTTTCACTCAGACGCTGGAGAAGATGAGGTGGAATGCTGACCATGGCCTCTGTCACCTGTGAACTTCTACTTATGTTATGGGTACCTTTAATCTTCTTCTAAGTCTAGGGTGCAAATGAGCTCTGAGTATATACTAACAGAGATAAAATAAACAGGATTTTTTCTTCTTTTTTTTTTTTTTCTTCTTTAGGGCTGCACTTGCAGCATATGGACATTCCCAGGCTAGGTGTTGAATCAGAGCTGCAGCTGCTGGTCTATGCCACAGCCCCAGCAACACAGGATCCTTAACCCACTAAGTGCGGCCAGGAATCCAAACTGCATCCTCATGGATATTAGTCAGGTTTTTAATCCCCTGAGATTTAAGGAGGTCTAGGAACTCTAAGAAACATGACTTTAAAATGAACCATAATTTTTTAAAAAATGCATAAGACATTAAGGATTACAGCTATTTGGGGAGTTGCAAGAATGAGAGCTAAGTCTACAAAATGGTGTAAGGGTCTTATGTATACATTCATTTCACAGAGAAATCATTTTTATTTAAGGAAATTATAGCAAGGAAATTATACTTAGAAAACGCACATACACATATGATTGTCCCCAAAGTGGTGGAGTATAAAATGAGTACAAATAAAGATATTGTTTTTGTTTTGGTTTGTTTTTATGAAGTGCTAAGTACTACATAGAAAGCCTTGAGGTAAGGGCATGCATGGCCGGTTGGAGAACAGCATGAAAGCTAACATGGCTGGAGCGCAGGCAGGAGGAAAGGAGAGAGTGGTGTTCTAGAGGCCCAGTGACAAGAGAAGCTACAGGAAGAGGGAATAATCTTGTGTGTTAAGGTGACAAGTCAAGTCAGATGAGGACTGAGAATTGTCCATTGCATTTGGAGTTAGGAAGGTCATTGATGGCTTTGATCAAAACCGTTTCAGGAGTTCCTGCTGTGGCTCAGTGGTTAACAAACCTGACCAGTATACATGAGGATGCAGATTTGATCTCTGGCCTCACTCAGTGGGTTAAGGATCCTGTGTTGCCATGAGCTGTGGTGTAGGTCGCTGACGCAGCTCAGATCCCACGTTGCTGTGTCTGTGGCGGAGGCCAGCAGTTGCAGCTCAGATTCGACCCCTAGCCTGGGAACTTCCATATGCCAGGGGTGTGGCCCTAAGATGACAAAAGACAAAAAACAAACAAACAAACAAAAAAAACATTTCAGAGGAGTGATGGTGTGAAAGCTTGGATACAAATAGTTTCAGACCATCAGAGCAAACACAGGCAACTCTTTCTTTTTTTTTTTTTTTTTTTTCTGCAACCTCATCGTTACTAGTCAGGTTCATTAACCACTGAGCCACCACGGGAACTCCCAAATCAACTCTTTTAAAGAGTTTCAATGCACAAGAGACTGGGGCAGTGGAATGTGAAGTGAAGGGGCAAGCAGTATTAAGAGAAAGTTGTCAGGATGGCAGAAATAACAGCATGTTTGCAGGCTAATGGGAAAAGTCCAGTATTGAAGGAAAGGAAGGGAAGGGAAAGAAAGGGAAGGAAAAAAGTAGGGTGGAACAAAGGAAGGTGGTGCAGAAGAGTGGAAGAATTATCAGAGCAGTATCTTCAAATAGGCAAATGGGGATGGACTCTGGGACACCAAGTGGAAACACTAACCTTTGTAAGGGGAACGGATGATTTAACCATCATAACCAGACAGAAGTCAGAGTACGTGAACCAGATGCAGGTAAGTGGGAAAATGTGGAAATTTTCTTCTGATGGCTTCTATTGTCCCAATTAAATAAGAATCTGTGAGTGGAAGCATGGAAGAAATTGTGGGAGGTTTAATCAGAGAAAAGAAACTATTCATATGAGGGGGTCAAAGAGTAGATGGACTCTGGAAACGCACCACGATTGCTGAGCAGACCAAGGGCCCATCAGAGGTCAGTCACCACAAATTTAAGCTGTCATATTCAATTGCATAAGAGGGAGTTACTTGGGTTAAGGTTTAACCAAGGGAGTGCGCCAAAAAGAGAGGAAAAAAGAACTGGAGGGAATGGTTAAAATGACTGGCCAAGGCATTTCAGCTGGCCAAGGAGGAAGTAAGGTGAGTGAGGTACAGGAAAAAGCTGGTAAGAATTTAGGCTTGTAGGTCCCAGTAGAGTTGAGGGTTCTAGAGGAAGTAAATTGTGAAAAAAAGAGAAATGAAGTTTAGAGAGTAAAATACCCAACATTTAGATTAAATGTTGGGGGCAAATTACATTTACTGTAAACAAAAGACCTGGATGCCCTCTAACCTATACAGGCTCAATAAACCCGTTCTGGAAACCACACCTAGCTTGTCACTAGTTTCAGCAGTGAGAGTAATAATTCCTTGTCCACAGTCCCCAAGAGCATGTAAAACTCACTATCAATGACACTGACTGCTGAGACCAACACCATTCTCACTGCAGTGAAAGCCATTTTCACTGCCAATAATTTCATATCCTAGAGACAAAAGAATAAAGAATAAGAGGACATTGAAACAGAAGTGACCTGAAGCAAATAGTCCCCGAAAATAAAAGAGGAGCAAATATCCTTGAAGTTAAGTGCCTCAGGTGAAGATCCAAGGACTGGCCCCCTTGGTTTATGGAGAAACCATACACAGGAATAGTAGGCTTGACAAGGGCTCCCAAGATATGTTATTGTCATACTCATGTCTGGAGAAAGGGCCTTTGCAGATGTGATTAAACTCAGGATTTTTAGAGGAGGAAATTATCCTGGATTATCCAGCTGAGTTTTTTTTTTAAAGTTTTATTGAAGTATAGTTTATTTACAATGTTGTGATGATTTCTTCTGTATGACCAAGTGATACATACATGCACATCCATTCTTTTTAAGATTCTTTCCTCATACAGAATATCACAGAATATTTGGTAGAGTTCCTTGTGCTATAGAGCAGGTCCCCATCGGCCAGCTGTCATGGGACCATTGACTGAAACTGCCCACCTTGGCCAGGCACAATAATAGCCACTTGCATGAGATGTCTCACAACAGGGGTCCTGATTAGGAACAAGGTGCTGCCTAGAAGACTAATCAGGAGGATCTGAGAGGGCCAACAGGAGGGAGAAGACAACCAGCATTCCAGGATCCTTGGCTCTGGAATCCATCTTGGCTGAGAGGTGCTCACATCTATAGGAAGGACCCTGGGCCAGACCAAGTGCAGGCTGAACAAGACAATCAGCCAGAGACACCCCAGAAACTAATCATATTCCGATAAAACCTGAATCTCTGAGCTACATGCCAGAGCAGCTCTCCTCTGCTTCCTTACCCTCCTTCTCTCTGCCCAGGCATCCCTTCCAATAAAGGCAGCACATGCGTGTCCTTGGACCATTCACTGCCCAGTGTTAGACAAGAGCCCATTCTCAGGCCCTGGAAGAGGTCCTCCTTCCTGCAACACAATCATTTCATATTCCGTCACAAGAGAGAGTCAGGGAGAGGTATGACACCCACAGAGAAGGTGCTAGGAAGACAGAGGCAGATGTTGGAATGGTGCAACACAAGCCAAGGTCTGGCAAGAAATTGCTGGCAGCCACCAGCAGCTAGAAGAGTTAAGGAACAGATTCTCTGGAACAGAGTCTCTGCAAGGAGCCTAGCCCTGCTGACACATTGACTTTGGATTTCTGGTCTCCATAACTGAGAGACAATATATTTTTCTCAATGTAAAGCCACCTGATTTGTGGTAATTTATTACAAGAAAGGAAACACATACAATGTAATCTAAGGAGTATCTACTAGGCATAGTGCTGGGTGGGGGGAAGTAGAGAGGACCCAAGATGTATAGGGCTTAGTCTTTTCCTTAAAAGTTTTAACTAGTTTAAATGCTCTGAAAGAAGTAATCAACCAAATCCAGAAGAGAAGTCAAACCTCTTGAAGAAATATGTCCTTAAAATGTCAGGAAAAGATCACGTCACACTATAAGAGGAATTATCCTAAGAGTGGATTTCTGAATAAATTCCAAAGAGCCTGCGCTTCAAAAAAAAAAAAAAAAAAAAAAAAAAAAAAACTGCAACATGTAGAATGAACTGTTGTAATAACCTGATTACTTAGATCACTGTATTCAAAATGAAAACATTTTCTGGGCAAAAGGGAATGTATTTATCTCCACCCAGCAGAGAGAAGACTTAGAAAATGAATGAAATAAATTTAGTGGAAGGGCTTCCTGTCATCTGTTCCACAGACTCAGCTTCAGAAATTATCCAAGAAACTAATGTCTCTATACAGGAGGACCCCTTACAAGTCAGAGAGAACACTTCAACCCAAACTGTCTACTCCCTAAGGCAACCTTCTATTTGAAACAAAAGTAACCAGGACACAAAAAGCCTAAGAGGTTCAAATAGTAACTGGCAAAACATTCAATGTCCAATTCAAATCGTTTCCTATATTGCCTCAAAAAATATCAAAAAAGAATGAAATAATGCCATTTGCAGCAACATGGATGGATCGAAAGATTATCATACTCAGTAAGTCAGAAGAAGACAAGTATCATATCATTTACATGTGGAATCTAAGAAAAATGATACAAATGAATTTCATTACAAAAGAGAAACAGACTCAAAAGACTTCGAAAACAAATTTATGGTTATCAAAGAGGAAAGGTGGGAGGTAGGAATAAAGTAGGAGTTTGGGATTAATAGATATGCACTGCTATATATAAAGATACATAATTGAAAGTTTCCACTGTGGCACAGTAGGTTAAGAACCTGCAGGGGTTCAATCCCCAGCCCAGAGCAATGAGTTAAAGGATCCAGTATTCCTGCAACTGCAGCATAGGTTGTAGCTGAGCTCAGATTCAATCCCAACCTGGGAACTTGCATGTGCCACAGGTGTGGCCAAAAATAAATAAATAAATATTTTTTTAAAAAATAGATAATCAACAAGGACCTACTGTGTAGCACAGGGAACTCTACTCAATAGTCAGTAATAACCTACATGGGGAAAAAAATGTGAAAAAGGATGGAGATATATATATATATATAGTAACTGATTCACTTTGTTGCACACTTGAAACACAACATTTTAAATCAACTATAGTCCAATAAAATAAAACAGCCTCAAACATGTCCAACATTCAGCTTGTCTGTTCCACACCCTGGACCCTCTTTGGAGCAACCAATGGAAAGGTTACAGACCACCCTGGAAGTGCCAATTTGACTCATTACCAGTGGCAGCTGAGCACATAATCATGCACCATTGCAAGGAAACTGCACTTGAGCTCAGGTTGACCTACAGGATCCCGAATTCCCACTCAAGAAACATTCCTCTGAAGAGCCATCTCCTACTTGGGGAAGCCCTAGAACAAAATCCAGCAGAAAATGGAATGTCACCAAACAGAGGGACACCTAAAGTTCTTTCCAGCAGGTTTGAACTCAGTGTAAGTCACAAACTTCTGCTGTCTCAGGGTCCTGCAAAGCCATTCCCACTCAGCTTGTACATGGCTGCCTTATTTCAAACAAGACCTCATTTTTTTTTTCGTAACAGCATGAGATGATGATTACCTCCCAACTTGTTGCAAGTCAGCACCACTCTGCAGTAGGGGGCACCCCATCCAGGGCTGGAGAATGAGCTCTTGCCTAATACTCAGAAATTAACTGTCCAAGAAGACACACACACTGACTAAGCAAAAGACTTTACTGGAAAGGGGTGAAGGGGTGGAGAGCAGCAAGATAAGGGAACCCAGGAGAGCTGCTCTGCCATGATGTTCAAAGTATCAAGTTTTATGGGAATGGGGTTAGTTTCCAGGTTGTCTGCGGCCAATCATCTTGCTCAGCCCATATTTGGTCTGACTTGGATCTATCCTGGTGGCATACGTGTTTCTTAACCATGGTGGACTCCAGTGCAAAGGATTCTGGGAGGCTGGTCTCTTCTCCTTCCTCTTGGCCCCTCCTGAATCCTCTTGGTTAGTTTTCAGGGCAGCACCTTGTTCCTTATTGGGACCTCCTGTTGTGAGACATCTCATGCAAGTGGTTATTATCGTACCTGGCCAAGGTGAGTGTTTTCTGTCAAAGTTTCCCTAACAGTTCTGCTGAGCTACAGATCCTTGGATTTGACGGGGGGGGGGGGGGGGAGTCCCTTGTCCAGCTCTGGCCCTGGCTGCAACTTCAGCATAAACCTCTTTCCTAATCCTACCAAGACACCAAGAAGCATGCCAGTGAGACCTCACCAAATTGCTTTTGCAGTTAGGTTCACAACTATCACAACTTTCTGATAACATCAAATCCTTTTCAGCTTCATGAGAAGCATGGAAAGCAGGAAACGATGACCTAAAACTACATCTTATGCAAGAAGAAAGGCCAAAGAGCTGAAAGTGGCAGGAGGTGGAAAATGGTGACACCTGAAAAACATTCAATTTGCTAATCAACTGGTTGAAAAATTTAGAATTTAAAGTGTACAACCATTTCCTATGTGAAGATTAGAGGTGGCCTCTAAATTCTGAGGTTTTTTTTCCTCTAATTTTTCTAAAAGGATCACTAGGCTAAAGTGATGGATGGTAGAAGGGGGGAAAATGGGGCAAATCTCAAAAGCTGGTTAACAATAATGAAAAAGAAGTAACACAGCAGCCCACCTAAGCCATCAAGCTCTGAATTCTCTTTCTTTCTGGGAAGGACAAGCATTGAGGAAGGCTAACAAACAGCATAAAAGAAACACCCAGGCTCAAATTTCTGCTCCCATCCTGTGGCATAGGGAAGAATGGCAGACCAGGAGGATGGCCAGGTAAGTTCTGGCCCAGACAAAAGCACAGTATCATGATTTCACAGATCAATTACAATTGCCTTCTGGTATCATGAACCAGACATGCTATAGGTCGGGGGGGGGTTCTTTTTCTTTTTCCTTTTTTTTTTTTTTGTGCCTTTTAACATATACTGCTTGATTAATAGCCCCACGGGATGGAGAACTAGTTTTTATTTGTAGCACATCAAAAGAATAGGACTTATCAGGTGATCTGGAAACTGAAAACAGTTCTTTGGTTAAAAAGGCTCCATTCTATTAATGACAATGCTGCCAAAAGTCCAACCAGAACCCCACCTGGGCTTACATTCAGCTGACAGGATGCCAGTCTACACGCTCATGAACACAGCTATACCAGAAGAGCCTGTGAAGATTAGCTGCTGTATGGTGAGAAATTGTTTTGTCCTGTTAGGTATATAGAGCACCTTTCTAACCCAGAGCCCATTCCCACCACCTTCACTCCACCGTTTCTCTACTTATAATTTTGAAAATGATGAAGCAGTCAGAAACATCTCCTAAAGAAAACTCACCAACTCTTACATTTAGTGACTCTCATTTTCTGCATCTTGGATTTCACAAGGGCTCCTAAGTTATTGAAAGTGATTTGTAAATCCACATACATCTAGACATCAACTACACGCTTGCACATATATGTGCAACTTTCAAAGTATGTTATGGAAGAGACTAGCTTACCTCCTGAGTTCATAACTGCTTCCCAGCCTTTCTGGCTGGGAGGTGTAGCCATGTAACTGGGTTCCTGTGGTGGAATAATAGGTATTGGGACCCTAATGGATATTTGAGTCTAATCAGTAATGCCAGAAAAGGATGTGGGAAGAAGTGATACATTCAACTCCTAAAATTACCCCAAGAAAACCTACCATGCAATTCTCTACATTCTCCCTCACCCCTTCATCCAGACACAGGCACCCAGGGAACCGTGGAAACCAGGCATTAAGGAAGCAAGTCCCCATCAATCCAGTTCCTGAATGGCTGCTTGAAGCAGTCTTATAACCCTCACTTCAGCCCTGCTGATTGGACTTTTATGTGAATAAGACATAAACTATTTTATCAACACACTGCTATTTCAGGATTTTGTTGTTATAGCAGATCAGGTTCCCTACTTAATACATGTTATAGCAGCTAGCATTTCCTATACCTGCTACATGTATATACATATATTGCTATTGTGATTAGCTATCGACTCATTCATTTTACAGTATTTTTTATTTAGATAAGAACACTTAATAGGAGGATATACATGCATTGAAAAAGCAATAACAATTTCAGAGCAGTTTTTTTTCACTATGTATCTTCACAAAAACACTTTATTAGCTCCCTTTTCAACAGTTTCAGGCACTGAGCTAAATGTGATATTCACAGAGGAAATTCAGACTCTGGCCTCAAGTTTACAATATATTGGAGATGGCAGATACATAATAAGAATATAAGTAAGTGTATCATTACAAGTTATAAGTGCTAGGAGGATATTGGGCATTGTGAGAGAATAACAGAAGAGATATAATATATGCCAGGGTGGGAGGGGGTGGAGGAAAGGTTCTCCTAGGGCAGTGATACTTAAGCTGAAGATCACATGTGTGAGCAGAAACTAATAATTAAAAATAAAGGAGTTCCACTGTGGCACAATGGGTTAAGAACCTGACTGGAGCAGCTGAGATCACTGAGGAGACACAGGTTCAACCCCTGGACTGGCAGCTGTGGATTAAAGCATCTGGTAGCATAGTTCTTGGCTATGGCTCAGATTCAATGCCTGGCACAGGAACTTCCATATGCCACAGGTACAGTGATAAAAATAATTTTTTTAAGAAAGAAAGAAATAGCCCTCTAGCAAAGAAAACAACTTGTGCAAAGACCCTAAATTTGAATAAGATTGATGCGCTCAAGGAACTGAAGGAAGCCAGTGGGGCTGGACAGGAGTGAACAAGGGGAGGTGGGGTAGGGTGGGGGAGGCTAGAGAAGAAAAGGCAGCTCAGTAGAAGATGAATCTGCCAGGCCTTGAAGCCCAGAAAGGATTGCAATCATAGTCTAAAGTGTACAATCTTAATGGGGGCAATAACAAAAATTAAGTTCCTGGGAGTGGGAGAAGAAAGGACTTAGATAATACAATGGTTTGCAGCCCTCCAAAGAGCTTCAGCATATGTACACAGACCTTTTTGCTGTGCTCAAAGATCCTGAGAAGAAAAACAATGTGCTACCCATAGATTGTTGTCTATCTTAAAAAATGTCAGGATGTGCAGGTTACATGTAAGACGAAACACAAGACTCCATTGGCTCTGCTAATTCAGTTGAATGTGGGGAGGTGGGTAGAGTATTGTTCAGTTTTTGTTGCAACCAATGAAAGAAGTTCCCAAGGTGAGCCTATTCATCTGGTGCTTAAGTAACTATTTCCTGTCCCTCTTAAACAGGAAACTAGAGGTCTAAAGAGGACAGTGATGCCTCTTTTATACAGAAAAATCAGCACATATAAAATAAAATGGAATACCAATGTTCACAGTAGCATTACTCACAAAAGCCAAAATGTGGAAGCAACCCAAGTGTCCATTGACAGCTTTATAGATAAACAAAATATGGTGAATACATAAAATGGAGTATTATATAGCCTTAAAAAAGGAAGGCAATTCTGGGAGTCCTGCCTGCGATCCACTGGGTTAAGGATCCAGCATTGCCACAGCTGTGGCTCGGATTCAGTCCCTTGCCTGGGAACTTTCATAGGCCACAGGTGCAAATAGAAAAAAAAAAAGGCAATTCTCAAAGTACACCATGAATGAACTTTATTTCTCTTAACATAATGTCCACAATCACAAAAAGACAAATACTACATGATCTTAGGTAACTAATGTGGTCAAATGTACAGACACATAAAGTATAATGGTTATTGCTGGGTTGAGGAGGATGGGGAGTTATTATTTAATAGGTACAGAATTTCAGTTTTGTAAGATAAGGAGAGTTTTGAAAAGTGGTTGCATAATGATGCAAATGTATTCAGCACAACTAGACTGCACACTTAAGATGGGAAATTTTATTATGTATATTTTACAATTATATTTTTTTTAATTTCATAAGTCAAAGATATTTTTAAGTGGTTTTACAGTAATGTCAAAGAACTTCTGTACACATACACACACACACAATCAGAAAGCTTAAAGATCTAGGTAATATCTCAGATGTCCCAAAGTTTAGAAAAGCTAATGAAATTGAAATGAAAGCCAGAAAAAGAACATTCTGGGTTCATGATAATGGTAGGTTATACTTTCAACCTTTTGAATTTGATTCAGCCAATATAGTGTGAGCAGAAACAGTTTTTGTCACTGAGCAGAAGCGTTTAATTGCCAGTACAAGGCATAGCAGTGTTCCACAGTGTGCAGCTATGGTTGAGATGGAGCTGCTGCCAGTATGGATTCCGGAGTGCACACTGTGGGCCACGCCCTCCTAACAACCCACACCCAGATATGGGGCCTAATGAGAAAAGACACCTTGGCTATGTTCAGCTGTTTGTTACCATCGCATAATCTAGCCCCTCCTGACTAACATAGGATTTAAAAAAGAAAAACAATAGAATATGGGTATTTGAATTTTAGCTTCATCAACCACTGCAACTGATTTCTGAAAGGAAATTTACCATGATCACTCTTCATCAAATGTAAGTTATTAGCAGTAAAGAAAACTTCTTTCCTGTACATGTAGGACTACATCATAGACCACGCATGACTCAGCGGAGAGCGTGTGCCTGTTTTGTTTGGCTGGTCTGTGAGAGAGATGGGGGGGGGGAACATCCTAAATAATAGGCACATGAAACATTTCCTTCCTTACATCCAAGAACTTAGCAACAGTTGCTACATCACACTTGGGGAAAGAAGGTGTTCAGCGGCACGTCCTCGCCCTTTCAACAAGTGTCAAGTTCCTGGATGCCTTGGACAGTTTTCTAAATAAGTATCTGTTAATCTTCCAGGGGCATGATGACTTGAGGAGAAAATACACAGAAGCCAGTAGGTTATGTGAGGTGGGGGAAGGGCGAGGGTTTTCCCTTCCCTTTTTCCCCCCAATCATTCCTCTGCTGCAGGCAGAGTGACTGGGAGCTGAAGCTATTCCCAAACATCTGAAAACCATTTATAAAAAACAGAGGTTACTACAAATAAAGACACTTTAAGCTGGTGGTTCATATCTTTACTTCATGATGTAACTAGACACTAAAATAATAGTGTATGCTCTGGTGGGAAAAATCACCGGACAGATTTCTGAAACATGTGGTCCACTCCCATCTCTCCTACTGACAAACAGGGACGTGTCGCTCAACGTCCTAAGTAGGACCTTCTCTCACTGGTAGATAGGACAGATCACACCAGTGTTTCCTGAAATACGGTCTTTAGTCCAACTGTGTCTGAATCCTCTATGGAAATGTGGTGAGGGGAAAGGCATATCTGTAATAAAGGTAGATTCCCCGGACAAATCCTTTTCCTACTGAATCAATCTCCAAGAGTGAGGCCCAGGAATTGGCATTTCAAAGCTTCTCAGCTGCTAATCCCAAACTCCTAATTCAGTAGCTTGTAACAATCATTAGCGGAAAAGAATCTGAAAAAAATGTGTAGTGTGTGTACATATAACTAACTCTGCTGTACACCTGAAACTAACACAACATTATAAATCAACCATACCTCAATTAAAAAAAAAAAATTCATCTTCTAGTGGCACAGCTTTAGTTTCTGGTGACCTTTGGAATTGCACAGTAAGGCCAAATCGACTTACACACAGCAAAGTTTCTGAACCAAAAGAATAAAGAATCACTAAGGGCCCTCCCAGCTTTATAATCCTACAGTTATAAGCAGAGCTAAAAGGAAATACGTTGCCCTCACAGTACCCATTCCATCACCACTTACAAAAAAAATGTATAATTTACTTAGAGATCATCCCAGTGAAAAATGAAATATTAAAACTGATAGGTTAAGACATATTAACCATTCAAAATCACTTCCCCATTTATTTCACTTCATCTCCCTTCTTCATCACAAAAAAGCCTGAACCTCAATCAAACCTTGGAGAATAAATTTTAATACACATATGATAGTTTAAGGCCAGATCTTTACATCATGCTACATCTCTCATAAAACTATTTCCAAATATGAACATCAAAATTGGTAAAACAAAAAAATATTTTTGTGCTGTATCTTAGCAAATAGGTTACGATGTATTTATTTAAGCAGGGAATAGGAAATAAACAATTATTAAAAGACTGAAAACTAAAATATAAAAACAAAGATGGAGAGAGTACTTATTAACATGTTCAGAAACTAGCAGGCAGTTGGCATGGATTCCCTTCGCTGAAAAAAAAAAATCCAACTCTCTAGTTGCAGAGGGTCAGTAAATCTACAACTAGAACCTAGGTCTTATGACCTAGGACCTAGTGTTTTTTTTCTAATACTGAGCAAAATTTTACTTACACTGAGAAACAAAAAACGTTTAAGTCTCCAAAAAGTGTGCATAATAACCAGAATGAGTTTTAACAGGATTTGGAAATGGATCAAGACAGAAAAATAGAAATAATGAAAGAAAATAAATAGTGCTAACTTCCAGTTCAACATGGCAGGTTGAACACCATATTTTTTCCATTCTCTCCCAAATGTCCACTAACATAACAGTAAATAAATAAAAATGACAAGAGAACTGGAAAGGAGACAACAGCAGACAAAAGATGCCAATAAATTTTTGGAATACAGAAAGCTGGTGGAGGAATTATAACTGACTTAACAGAATTGTGCCTGCAGCAGGATATAACAATGAGATGTAAGACCACTTGGCCCGTAAAACTTCAGAAAGGCTTCAGACATGGGGGCACCTGGTGCTGAAAAGATCGGGGGTGAAATTTTGGCTACAAGCAGGAATAGTGGTTGAAAAGTTAACAAAAGGAGACTTAGTTGAAAAATAAAATTGAGAAAATCTTTCAGAAAGCATAACAAAAAGATAACAATGAAGACAAGAATAAAAGACTTTAAGAGATGTGTGGTTGATCCAGGAGGCTTAACAACTGACTAAAAGGAGTTTCACAAAAAACAAACACAGACAATGCTGGCAAGGAAATTATCAAAGACACATGGAAATCAATATTCCCCAAACTGAGGGATATAGATCTACTGAAGGTCCACAAAAAACCAAGCACACTGAATTTTAATAATACATACCAAGGCACAGGATCATTAAACTTTGGTTGGGAGGTTGGCATGTTATGGCCCATGGTCCAGATTTGGTCCACTGCCCATTTTTGTAAATAGTTTATTGCAACACAACCAGGTTCATTCATTTCTATACTGCCTAACACTGCTTTCTGCTCTAGCAGTGGAGTTTAGTTGTTATGGCAGAGACAGTATAACCTACAAAGCCTTAAATATTCTCCCAAAAGAAATGAAACTTTGCCCCCACAAAAAATTGCACGTAAATGCTTATAGCACCATTACTCATAATACCTCAAAAGCAGAAACAACCCAAATGTCCAACCACAGATGGATAGATAAATGCAGTAACACAATGGAATATTATCCACCCATAAAAGGAATGAAGTACTGATATATGCTACAACCTGGATGAACCATAAAAACATGCTAAGTGAAAGTATCCAATCACAAAATTTTGCATACTATATGACTCCATTATATAGCTTCATTCATATGATCATCCAGAGTAGGGATATCTATAGAAAAATTAATCATGGCTTCTTGAAGCTGGGCATGGTAGAGAGCAGAGGTAGGCTAAAGGGAACAAAATTTCTTTTTGAGGTGACAAAAATTACTAAAATTGACTGTTGTGATGGTACACATCTGTGACTGTAATAAAAACCACTGAATTATATACTTTAAATAGGTGAGTTAAATGATATATACATTAACATCACAATAAAGCTATTTTTAAAGGGAAATATCCAGAGTTCCCGTCATGGCGCAGTGGCTAACGAATCCAACTAGAAGCCATGAGGTTGCAGGTTTGATTCCTGGCCTTGATCAGTGGGTTAAGGATCCAGCGTTGCCGTGAGCTGTGGTGTAGGTCTCAGATGCAGCTCAGATCTGGCGTTGCTGTGGCTGTGGCATAGGCCAGCGACTACAGCTCCAATTAGACCCCTAGCCTGGGAACCTCCATGTGCCATGGGAGCAGCCCTAGAAAAGGCAAAAAGACAAAAATAAAAATTAAAATTAAAAAGGGAAATATTCTAGAAAAAAATAGAATAATAATACACTACTTGGCACACTGTAGCCATTACAGCATATTAATACTGACTACTGTGTCTTTGAAATGTAAGAAAATAACATGAAAGAATGATGAAAGGAGGATGAGAAAGAAAATCAGGAAATTATACCATAATGAATATTTAATAGAATATAATTAACCATGATAAAGGTATACTGTAATAACTATGGAGGTATTATTATATAAAAAATCGCAAAGAATTAAAAATGGTATCTGCTATTAATACAGACAAAGGCAAAGTTGATTTTAGAGCACAGACTACTACCAGCAATAGAGAAGGTCATTTAATAATAACAAAGGGATTAATTCACTGAAAAGCCATAACAATTATAAATGCTTAAAACACCCAACAACAGAGCTTCAAAATAAACAAAGCAATTTCCTGGTGCTGTCTTTATGGTTTTCTTAGTATCATGTCATCTGCAAACAGTGATCATTTTTACTACTTCTTTTCCAATTTGGATTCCTTTTATTTCTTTTCTTCTCTGATTGCCATGGCTTCCAAAACTATGTTGAATAATAGTTGTGAAAGTGGGTATCCTTGTCTTGTTTCTGATCTTAGTGGAAATGTTTTCAATTTCACCATTGAGAATGATGTTATCTGTGGGTTTTTCATATATTTTTCACAGTTTTTTATTATGCTGAGGTATGTTCCCTCTATCCCCACTTTCTGGAAGTTTTTATCAGAAATGGGTTTTGAATTTTGTCAAAAGGCTTTTCTGCCTCTATTGAGATGATCATGTGGAAGACATAGAGATGGCCAACAGGCATATGTAAAAATGCTCAGTATCACTAATTATTAGAGAAATGTGAATCAAAACTGCTATGAGGTACCACTTCACACCAGTCAGAATGGCCATTATTAACAAGTCACAAGTGACAAATGCTGGAGAGGGTGTGGAGAAAAAGATACCCTCTTCCACTGCTGGTGGGAATATAAAGTGCTACAACTACTATAGAAAACACTATGGAGGTACCTGAGAAAACTAAATACAGAGCTACCATATGATCTAGCAATTCCACTGCTGGGCATGTATCTGGACGAAACCTCATTAAAAAAAGATACATGCACCCCTATGTTCATAGCAGCACTATTTACAATAGCCAAGACATGCCAAGACATGGAAACAACCTAAATGTCCATCAACAAATGAGTGGATTAAGAAGACATATGCAATGGAATATTACTCAGCCATAAAAAAGACAAACTAATGCCATTTGCAGTAGCATGGATGGAACTAGAGACTATCATACTAAGTGAAGTAAAGCCAGAATGAAAAAGACAAATGCCATATGATACCACTTATTTGTGGAATATAAAATATGGAACAGATGATCCCATCTAAAACAAACAAACAAGGAAGAAAATAGAAACAGATCATGGCCAAGGAGAGCAGACTTGGGGTTCCCAAGGGGGAAAGGGAAGGGAGTGGGATGGATGGGCTTTGGGGGGATTTTTTTGGATGCAAACTGTTATATTTGGAATGGATGGGCCATGGGACCCAACTATACAGCACAGGGAAATATATGTGATTGGGTCACTTCTGTACAACAGAACTTGATGAAACATTGTAAATCAACTATACTTTAGTGATAAAAAATAAAGAAGATAAAAAAATTAAAGTACTTTAAATAAATAAAGTAAAAATTGACAGAAATGCAATAAGAAAAAATTAAATAAAGTCACAATGGTAGATGGACATTGTAATATACCTCTCTCATTTACTGACACAGTAAGTGTATTTTAACAAACTCTCAACTTTACCTAATTGATATTTATAAAAAATTCCATCCAACAACAGCTAGACAAATCAGGAAAATTTAGAAGACACAGATTTGTAGGAAGTTTAAGTTTTTCAAACACATATAGAACATTTACCAAGACAGACCAAATGCTGGGACATAAGAGAAAAGTCAATTAACTTAATAAGATTCAAGTTATATAAAATGTGTTTTCTGGATACACTGGAATTAAATTAAAAGTAAATAACCTGAATATATATTTACAAACTAAACAACTCATTTCAAAATACCCATGGGTCAAAGAAGAAATCAAGGGGAAATAAAGTATTTTGCAATGAAGAAAAATGAAAACACATTTATGATATGCCACCCAAACAGCACTGAAGAAAAATTTACACCACTAAAACACCTATGTTTGAAAACAAAAGATGACTTTAGCACCCACCTTAAGAAAGTAGGAAAATAAGAAATAATAAAACACAAAACGGTAGAAGGAAGAAAATGAAGTTGAGAGAAGAAATAATTGAAATAGAAAACAAAACAATAGAGAAAATACATTAAATCAAAAGCTGGTTCTTTGAAAAGATCTATAAAAGTGTTAAGCAACTAAGTAGACTGTTAAGGAAAAAGAATATATAACCAGTATCAGGAATGATAGAGATGACATAAATATATGTTCTAATACTAAAGAGATAATAAAGCATAAGGAAATATTTTATGCCAATAAACTTAAAACTTAAACAAAATAGAGAAATTCACAAAAGACACAAACTTCCAAAGCTAACTCAAGATGGAATAAATAAACTGAATAGCCCTATATCTATTTAAGAATTTAAATTTGTAGCTCAAAGCCTGCCTACTAAGCCAACTCCAGGTCCAGATGGTTCCTCTGGTGAATTCTATGAAACGGTTAAGGAAAAAATTATACAAAATTTCTTCCAGAAAATTGAAAAGGAGTATTTTCCAACTTATTCTATGAAGCCAGCACTGCCCTGACACCAAAATCAGACAATAACACTGCAAGAAAATAAAACTACAGACCAATATTCTTCGTGAACATAAATCTAAAAAATCTAATCAAAATTTAGTAAATCGAATTCACTAATATAGAAAAAAGGATAATGTATTATCACAAAATCGAGCTTATCCCAAGAATGCAAGATTGGTTTAACATTCAAAAACCAGACAATGTTTTTGTTAATTCACCACATTAACAAAATAAAAGGAAAGATCATATAATAATTACCTGTTGAAAAAGCATTTGACAAAAATCTAATACCTATTTCTGATAAAAACAAAAACCACTCAGTAAATTAAAAAAATAAAAAGAACTTCCTCAACTAGATAAAGGGTGTTTATAAAAAACCTACATCTAACATCATATTTAATGGTGAGACATTGAATTATTGTCCCCTAAGACTGGGAACACTCAAGGATATCTGTTCATAACACTTCTATTTAACTATGTACTGGAGGTGTTGGGAACATTATTAAATAAGAAAAAGAAATACAAAGCATCCAGACTGGTAGAGAAGAACTGTCTTTGGAGTTCCCATCATGGTGCAGTGGTTAACGAATCCGACTAGGAACCATGAGGTTGCAGGTTAGATCCCTGGCCTTGCTCAGTGGGTTGAGGATCCGTTGCTGTGGGCTGTGGTGTAGGTCACAGACGCGGCTCGGATCCTGCACTGCTGTGGCTCTGGTATAGGCTATCGGCTGCAGCTCCAATTCAACCCCTAGCCTGGGAACCTACATATGCTGCTGGAAGCGGCCCTAGAAAAGACCAAAAAAAAGGGGGGGAGAGAGAAGAACTGTCTTTGTTTGCATATGAAATGATCACTAAGTGTAGAAATTCTGATGGAACATATCAAAAAGCTACTAGAACTACTAAGTGAGGTTGCAGAAAATAAGAACAATGTATAAAGAAATCAATTGTGTTTTTATATACCAACAAGGAAAAATCAGAAACAACTTTAAAAAACAGTATCATTTAAAATAGCATCAAAATTTGAAATATAAATATAATATATATTTAATATAAATCTGACAAAAATATGTAAGACCTGCACACTAAAAATGACCAAATATTTCTTAGAGAAATTAAAGAAGACCTAGATAGATACAGAGGTATATCATGTTCATGAAACATGAAACAATATTGCTAAGAGGATACTTCTATCAAAATAATCTATAGATTCAAACACAGTGAAGTGAATCAAACCCCTTCATGCATTTAAAAAAAAAAAACAAAAGGTTGGCAAACTCATTCTAAATTTTATATAGAGTTGCCAAATCAATATCCTTGAAAATGAAGGACAAAGCTGGAGGAATCATACTTCCTGAGTTCAAAACTTATTGTAAAGTTACAGTACTCAAGACCGCACAGTACTGGCATAGTAACTGACAAACAATTCACCAAAATAGAGCAGAGAATCCAAAAACAGACTCACAGGTATGGACAACTGATTTTTGACAAAGGTGCAAAGGCAATTCAGTGGACAAAGAATATTCTTTTCAAAAATTCTTGCTGGAACAATTGAAAATCTATGGGCAGAAAATGAACTTAAATCCATATCTTGCAGCACATACAAAATTAACTCAAAGTGAACATAGACATAATGTAAGATATAAAACTTCCGGGAGAAAAACCTCTGTGATCTTGAGTTAGGCAAATATTTCTTAAGAACATGAGCAAAACCACAATTTACCAATAAACAATAAGTTGAACTTCATCAAAATTAAAAATGTCTGCCCCTCAAAAGGCACTGTCAAGGAAACATAAAGAAAAGCCACAGACTGGGAGAAGATATTTGAAAATGATACATCTGATAAAGGACTTATAGCCAGAATACATACAGAATTCTTACAGCTTAATAGGAAAACAACTGAATAAGAAATGGGCAAAATATTTCAATAGGCATTTTGCCAAAGATGTACACACTCTAAATAAATCCATGAAAAAGTGCTCTACATCACAAATCATTAGAGACCTGCACATTAAAGCCCAGAACAAGCTACTAGAGTATTTGCATGGCTAAAATAAAAGACTAACCTCATCAAGTGTTGGCAAGGATGCAGAGGAACTGGAACTCACACATACTGCTCGTAAGAATGCACAATTATAGTTCGACCTTCTGAAAAACTGACAGTTTCTTTAAAAGTTAAACATACACCTACCAAGGATTAAGCCATTCCACTCCTGAAGCAAATGAAACCACATGTCCACACAAACACTTACACGAAAATCTTCATAGTGACTGTCTTTGTAATAGTCAAAAACTGGCAAGACATTGTCCATCAATACAGGACTGTTGGTGGACAACAAACTGTGGCATATCCATACAACGTAAGACTACTTGGGAACAAAAAGAAACAAATGGGAGTTCCCGTCGTAGCGCAGTGGTTAACGAATCCGACTAGGAACCATGAGGTTGCGGGTTCGGTCCCTGCCCTTGCTCAGTGGGTTAACGATCCGGCGTTGCCATGAGCTGTGGTGTAGGTTGCAGACGCGGCTCGGATCCTGCGTTGCTGTGGCTCTGGTGTAGGCCGGTGGCTACGGCTCCGATTGGACCCCTAGCCTGGGAACCTCCACATGCCGCGGGAGTGGCCCAAGAAATAGCAAAAAGACAAAAAAAAAAAAAAGAAACAAATGATTGGGAAGTGCAACAGCATGGATAATCTCAAAACAGTTACGCTGAGTGAAAAAATAAATAAATAAAAGCCAGATCCAAAAAAAGAGAGGCAGGGAGGAGTGCCTAGTCTATGATTTCATTTACATAAAATTCTAGAAAATGCAAACTACAGGGACACAAAATATTTGCATGGTGATTTAGGGTGTGAGGAAGGGTGGCAATAAAGGATTACCAAGGTTAAGGAGAAAACTTTGGGGTGATGGTGTCATGGGTGGCTACATATGTCAAAACTTACGGATTGTATAGTTTAAATATGTACAATTTACTGTATGTCAATTATACCTCAAAATAATATCAAAGAAAGATTGCCTTTGAGCTGTGGGATCTGATGTTAGGAAAAAGATTAGGGCAAGTTGTTGCTATATTTTCTTATAAGCCCTTAATAGTTATTTCTTTAACTTCACAGAATTATCATCATAGTAAAAAATGAAAATAAGAAAAATAAAACAAGAGCAAAAACATACAAGAGAATAGTAAAAAGAGACAAGAAAATCTTTCCTTCAGAGTCTTTAGTTGAAAATCAGGTGCCCACAAAGTCTTTCCAGCCATCTTGTTTTTTACCTTATTATTGAATCCTAACAAGAATAGGATTTAGGATACTACAGTAAATTAAAATATTCAATATTAATATTTGAATAAGCTATCACTCATATACCATCAAAAGAACATGAACTGCCACCCAGGGACATTGTTAAGCACTAGTAACATATTTGTGCTGACCTAGTCACCAATCCTCTCCAGTAATCTTATTTCCATTGTGGATTACCACAGGTGGGTTGTAGAAATCATTAAGTAGTTGGTAACCCCTAGTGGTTAAAACAGTTAATTATGTACTTCCCTATGTGGGAGCAATTTGGGCACTGGGATGAATTTCAGTTCAGCCAATGAAATGAAATTGATATCAGTAAAATAATCTGTTTCATAAGAACCTGAAGAGTGAGCTACTGTCAAGTTGCACAGGGAAAGAAAAGAATCTTACAAGTTAGAAGGGTAATTCAGTTAGGACAGAAGGAAAGGGAAATTACCCCTGAAAGCAAAAATTCAATGAAAAGAAAGGAGGAATGATGAGATTTCCAAACAATTTTCACCACGAAAATTGTTCTTTGGAAGTTTGGCGAATATAGCTCAGGTGTAATTCAGTTTAGGTGAGCCAGAAGCTCTTGAACACAGACCTTTCTTTAAGCATGAATACAATATATCACAAGGGGTCTGCTAACTCTGGTAGTCATGCCTTCATCTACTGAGTGCTCCGACTAAAAAAAAAAAAAAAAATTAAGAAGGTACAAATTTCAAACAGTATTCAACTCCTTTGGCACTGGCTATTGATTTGGTTTCTTCTTGATTTGATGTTAAGTATCTTCAAGTTTCCAGTCTGTGAAATTCACTGATTAGGTATAACATCCACGTGCTTCAAAAACAATTAAATTGCATTGCAACATTACCTGCTTCTAACCAACACCTGACTAGGTTATCTGTAAAGAGTATTGCCTTCCACCAGGATACAGAACCCATGTACCACTTTATACTCTCTGCTACTCCTTCCCTGACAAGTTTAGTCAGGCTTCTCACATGTGGAGAACAGCCCTGCCAAGTGGAACAAGAAAAAGTCATTTGGAATTAAACAATAAACCACTTCCAACACACACACACAAGGCTCAAATCTGCTTTCATCATCTTCATCCAGAAGAAATTTGGTTGAAGAGAGAAGGAAGAACAGGTGTGTAATACTGGGGAAATCAGTTTGTCTTGAATATTAAGAAGGCACCAAATGACTTGAAATAGGTCTTAACAGGCAGAACATTTAAAATATTTTTTAAAGAGGCAGTGTTAAAGTATACTACAAAAACCCCAACAATAACAAAAACACAAGTCTAAGAAACTACATTATGCATCCTTGCATCTTCTTTAGCATCTTTGGTGGATTCAAAAATTACCAGTTAACCAAAACCTCAAGAATAAGGTAGAATTGCTACTACTATGATTATTTTACAATAAAACAAAAGGTGTTCTGTCTTGATTTGGGTTAGACACAAACCTGCTCGGTGTTGTTGGAACAGGCAGTATTGTCAAGAACACAGGCCAACACCCTTTCTTTACAGATGAGGAAATGAAAGGTAGGAGGGCCTTGACCAAAACGACAGAGCTAGTTACAGACACAGCCAGGACTGGAAGCTTCATGTTAAGACTCTCTCCCTAGCCTGGCTCTCAGGCCCTCTTTACTGTTCTCCTGAGTTTCCCTTGGGGCTCATGAGCCAATAAGAACAAGTCATTTTAAGGCAGGTCATTTTTACACAGTGCTTTTCAACCCAGCTGCAGAATGTAATCACCTAGGAGCTCTGTAAGTCCTGATGCCCCAGCCTCATTGTCACATCCCCCAAGTATTCTGATGCAATCCAGCTGGGGTGGGGGCCAACCCCAGGGAGTTTTCAAGAGCTCCCAAGGGCATTCCTATGCAGCCACTTCTGAGAAGCCCTGATGATGGAGCAAAGCCTACTGGGAACAAAACTAGCTGATAATTTAGAGAAGCTTTGGCAATGGTTTTTCATACACCAATCTAAGTAAGTGTTCGCTGTTTATTTATTTTTTAATCTCTTATTAGGGTAGTCCGTGCCCACAAGGTTCCAGCAGGTTCTCAGCCCTTCTTAGCCCTTATTCTTGGTCCTTGTTCACCCTCTAAAAGTGCACCACTGCCATCAAAGTGACCTTTAAAATAGAGACCTCAAAACAAGTATCTAAAACGTTAAGTAAAAGCGAGGGAAGGAAATCCCCCGATTTGGACAAGTCTCCCTAAGCAAAACAGAGGAAAGGGAGGCTATCTGACCATAATTCCGGCCAAGAGCATTTGGGCATTTTCCCAGAATTACCCAAGTAATCCTGTGAAAAGCAGATCTTTGTAAACTAAATTATGTACAAAATGCCTAAATCGTGAGTTTTAATCGAAAACTAACTGACTCTGGAAATCGTGAAAGCCACATGCATTACGCACGGGCTTGACTGACCCCCGCCCCCTTCCCTAAGAAGCTCCCTCCAATGTCGTTCTGCAATAACTATAGCCAAGCGGACTGTGAATGAGACACCCTTCCGGGGCCCTTCTGCTCTGTCTGAAGGCCTGACCCCACGGATTCAGGAAAACTCCGCAATTCTTACACCACGTCTGGCTTGGAAGAAAACCCTAGCAGCATCCGGACGGGGCGTGGTGAGGGCTAGGGAGACAGAGTCCTCTTGCCCCGGCCAGAACCACTTTTCTCCACTGCAGAGCATCAGGGAGCCCACCTGGTCTGGCGCCTGCACACTGTACGACGCCCCGCCCCCAACTCTCCCGGACGTGGGTGGCCCTAGAGTAAAGATGTCAGAAGTTCACTGGCACCGGGGAAGGACAGAAGTGAGGAGTGTCCCAGAGTGCGAGCATTCCTGGAGCTGCCCGGAGCTTCCTCCAGGAAGGAGAGAAGGGGCTCCCCGAAAGACTGCCCGGAGGGGGTGCGTGTTCGCGGGCTCCCTGGGAGAAGACCGCACCCCAGCTCAGGCGCCTCCTCCTCGGCTCGACTCTGCCCAGCTGGAGGCAGGACCCAGGCGTGGGCGGGAAGCCCGAACGCGGGCCCCACGAGGCTGGGCAGAGGCTCAGCGCAGAGTCTCATCCCGCCACTTTGGAGCTGTCTTATCCCCAACCCCGCGCCACCTGTCCCAGCTCGCGTGGCAGCGCAGCCCCAGGTCCGACCCTGGCTAGAGAAAGCGCGCCCCAAGCAACAGCACTTCCCACTGTAGCGCAGCCTAGAAGAAAGTTCCCAGGAGGGGGAGAGACGCCAGACGCGCTGAATGCCCTACCTGTCCAGGGAAACACAGCAGGCACCAGGTGCTGAAGAGGAAGCGGGCCAAGATCTCCCAGTGCAAGGGCGCAGCCAGCCGGGCCATGGTCCCCCAGCGGGGAGGAACGGGAGTCCTGGACCAGACCCCACACTGCAAGCGGTAGCTGCCTCCCGTGCGGGCTGCCGGGCTTGGCGGCTGGCGGATTCCGGACGTGCGCGTGCGGGGCAGGGCTGCGCAGCGGCCGCCGCGCGTTCTCTGAGCGCCTTGCGGCCGCGGAGCCCAGCCGCTTTGAATGGGAGCGTGTGCGCTGGGGGTGGGGGCGTTATTTGTGAATGTGCTGCTTGTCTTGGCTCGGGATAGTTCGCTCTTCCCCCCCCCCCACCCCCAGCACCCCCTCCAGCTCCTGCTCCTCCCCTCCTGTGTCAGCCCAGCGAAGGCGGGGAGCGCAGACACCCAGCAGCCCGGGCAGCGACCGTAGTAAGAGTTTGGGGAAAGCGGAGCAGGGCTAGGCGCTGGCTTCTATTTGTTTATTCTTTTTAAAGGGAGGATCTTGCGTTGCACACCTAGCTCGCGTTTGGAATGCCGCCCTGCCTGCCCTGGGAGTGTGCGGGATGAGAAGGGAAGGCTTTCCCCGGATGCTGGCGATTTCCCCTGAACGAGTCCCCAGGGCCATTCCCTGCGCGCTTTGCCTGGAGCGCGGCGCGTCGCAGCCGCACTGGGAACCACGCAAGACCCTCCAAGGAGTGGGGAAGAGTTTGTGCGTGTGCAGAGAAACTCACGACCCCACACAATGGTTTGGTGTGTTTGTCCCTGAGGAACCTGACTCTTGGGCTTTCGGAGATTCTCCTATGAAGTTAATTTGTTTTGCAACCTAGGTTTCTGGACCCATGACAGCTAGGTGGGGTGGCAGAGAACCAGCGGATGGCATCACGCATAGGGAGCCCAAGAAATGGGTTGAGTGAGAAAGACTTCGCTTGTTATCTCCTTGTGCCAATGGATTTCTGGGGGCAAGTCAGAGTTCCCGCTTCTCCAGGGTGGGCAGCGCTCTTAAATTAGACTTGAGGCTTCCAGGCTTTTTTTTTTTTTTTTTTTTTTTTTTTTTGCAGCAAGAAAGAAACTTCTTCCTGCCATTTTAAAGTTCTTTGCCATGGGGACCCTCCAGGCTCATCTCTTCCTGAAAACCTGGCGTTCCAGGGCCAGTCTACCAAAGCATCTTTATAAGAAAGCGAATCCTCCACCCTTCTTCCAACCATCTTCCAGGCCACTCCACCCCTCTGGAACCTTGGCAGTGAAGCTAGCAGAGGCGGAGAGCTGGCCCTACTTCAGTAAACTGCATACGATAAGAGGATACAGCCTAGTGCTGGTGAAATAACTTTTGTGAAGTTCCCACGTGCACCCATTGGGAGAAGCCCAGCAGAAAATGACGATGCGGCCATACTCCCTAGTAACTATTCATTTTATCCACATATTCCGAAAGCCAAGTGCTGTACTTAAAACATTGTAGGCCATCAGTGACCTAGACAGACTCGGATCTCCCCCATTTTAATTGCGTAAACAGACCAGACACAAACTGCTGACAATGAGAAGCAGAGTAGGGGCAGAAGTGCCTATAGGAAATAAATGTTTTATGTGCCAGCATGACCTCGTGTCTAGAATAGAGTGACTTTGTTCTCCTATATGGAAAAGGAGCTTCTTCTCAGAATTCATCTCTTTACTCATTCTGTGTGTGTTTGAATTCCCAAGGTGTGGAAGAAAATAATCAGTAGAATAATAAAAAAAAAAATCTCCCTTTGAGCTTAGACTCCCAAAGTCAAAGCTTGAGGACCAGAGTCTTTAGAGATCTTTTTAAAAAGGGGTTTGGAGCCAGGTTTTCAAATTGAATTGGTAAAGAGGGAAGAGTCAGATAGTAAAACACACATACACACAAAAAGCAAACACAAAATGTAAGGACAAAACCACAGAGACTAGAAATAGGAAAGTGTTGCTGTGGGGGATTGCCAGTGGCTGGCCTGGCTAGGATGTTTGAGTCACAAGATTGAGCAGCAAAAGGCAAGGCTGTACTTGGTGGAGTGGTGGTCCTAAAATGTGGGGGTAGGGAACCTCAGATACTGGGCTGTGAAAAAGATGGGAACCCACACTGGTGTGCAGAATGACAGTGCTAGGTAACAGTACCTGAATTAAATCTTTAAATAACCCTCCACGTAGGTGCAGATTATCCCGATTTGGCATATGGGAATCCTGAAGCTCAATGACTAAACTACCAGGATTGGAAGCAGGCCCTAGAGGGAAATACAGCAACAGCATTTCAGGATTAGAAATTAGGATTTTTTCTTTTTTTTTAAATTATTACTCAAATGAATTTATCACATCTGTAGTTGTATAATGATCATAACAATCTGATTTCACACAAAAAAGGGGAATTCTAGCCCAGCTCCATACCCCAAACCTCAACAAAGAGTTTAGCCATCTAGTTCGATAGCCACATATTTTTTTCTTTTTAAGGCTGCCACCTGTGTCATATGGAAGTTCCCCAGCTAGGGATTGAATCGAAACTGCAGCTGCCTGCTAGCCCAAGCCACAGCCAAAGCAACGTTGGGGTCTGAGCTGAATCTGTGACCTACAATACAGCTTGCAGCAGTGCTGGATCCTTAATGCACTGAGCAAGGCCAGGGATCAAACCTGCATCCTTACAGACACTGTCAGATTCTTAATCTGCCGAGCCATGATGAGAACTCTCATGTTTTATTTTTAAATGGGTGAAGAAATTAAGTGCCTACAGGTGGCATGTTCTCCATTTGTTAACATGTTTACTGCTGTCTCTCTGTTAGGGATGATGAGTCAAGCAATGGAAAAGTCACTTAAGAGGCAGATGAATTTATTCCTATCTCAATGTGGTGAGAAAAGAGTAAATTTTGTTTTGTTTTGTTTTTTAGGGCCATACCTGTGGCATATGGAGGTTCCCAGGCTAGAGGTCAAAGTCAAATCAGAGCTACAACTGCCCACCACAGCCACAGCAACGCAGGATCAAAGCCTCATCTTTGACTATACCACAGCTCATGGCAATGCCAGATCCTTAACCCACTGAGTGAGGCCAGAAAGAGAACTCTCAACCTCATAGTTCCTAGTCAGATTTGCATCCACTGCCCCATTATGGGAACTCCAAGAGTGAGTTTCTATTCCTTGAACAAGGAGGTAACAGAAGGAACAGGAATTTAAAGTTAAATAATGGGGCAGTTAAGTACAGGGTAAAAAGGCAGTAGGAAATCCAAAAGGAGGGAGACCATCTAAGAAGATGCTGCCATAAACCAGCCACACGGTGATGAAGGCTTCCATTATTGGAGATGCATTCCAACTCTTGGAGAACACAGTATGTCCAGAAAGCCAGGAGAGGGAAAGCTTTATTCTATACAATATGAGAAGATGTCCCCCACTCCCTTAGAATATCTCCATATCAGAGGTCCAAGTCCCTGACAACAGACTCAAATGTTAGCAGATATTCTGACTTTGCTGATTGTTCACTGTCTGATTAACAATCTATAGGTCCTTAAGTGACTTTCTAATCAATATACTCACTGATAGTTTAAAAAAATAACTGAATGAAATCAAAGAAAGTGTTCTCATTATCCCCTAAAGATCAAGTTTCCTTGATACTGCATAAAATATAGGGAGGATGCTTTAAAACAGATGTCTTTACTTAACAACATAATGACCTCACTGTATCACAAGGACTAAAAATGTCACATTCTTCAGGTACTAGGATACACACAGAGTATCAGAAAACTTCAGCCACCACCCATAGTTCTTTACCTCACCCAAGTCTCAGTCTTTGTGGTGCCTCTGCCCTGGACCACAAGCCCTTTCCTCTGAGGCTTGCAGCAGGAGATGTGTTTTCGCATCACAAGTCAAACCAGTGTAAGGATCATTCCATTGGAACATTAGAATACTGAATTCTGAAGCTGATCCCAGGGTCTACCTGTTGGTCTCAGGGCACTTCTACTCCACTGACGGCTACCAATGCCCCAATCCTTTCTTCAGTCCTCTCTTTCCTTCTGTCCCTTTTAAATGCAGCATGGCTTTTTTTTCCCCAGGGCCTATCATTTCAACAACACTCTTTTAGTACCCTACACATCCTTGCTTCTTGTTCTTTTCTTCACATCTCAACTCAAAACAATTAGGAGTTCCCACTGTGGCTCAGCAGGTTAAGGACCTGATGTAGTCTCCATGAAGATACGGGTTCCATCCTGGCCCCTGGCCTTGCTCAGCGGGTTAAGGATCTGGAGTTGCTGCAGGCTGGGGCCTAAGTCACAGATGTGGCTCAGATCCAGTGTTGCACTGGCTGTGGTGTAGGCCTGCAGCTGCAGCTCCAATTGGACCCCTAGTCAGGAATTTCCATATGTCCCAAGTAAGGCCCTAAAAAGAAAGAAAAAAAAAAAACAACCAATTATCTGATTTCTCAGTGCCTGCCATACAGAAGCCAAACACTGTACGGGAATGCCAAAGAACAGAACAATTAAGTGTTACCATCACATCTTCACCCTCCTCAAATGCACTCTCAATACTGCCCATCAGCCCCCCTGGTCCATTCACTCTCCTTCCATTTCACCCCCTACAATAACTATTTCAAACTTTCTCCAAACCTCCAGCTCCTCCCTCACCTCCTACCTTTCCTTCCAAAGATGAGGCAGAGCTCCAACTTTACAGAGAAAACCAAATCAGAGGAATGGGAACAACTTCTACATTTATCCTTTGCCACCAAATCTGTTTATACCCACAACCACCTTCTCCTTCTGTTTTCTTTTTAATGGCAGTCCCTCCAAGGGACTAATCTCCCCTTACCTTCAACTAGTAAGGAAACTTACTATAAAATTTCCCTTCTTTCTGTGTATTCAGCAACCCCCTATAGATTCTATCCTTTCAATATTCAAGCATATTCCAGCCTCTACCATGTATAATAAACAAAGAAACTAGCAATTGTCCTTTAACTACCCCACATGTTTCCTTCATAGCCATATTTTTGAAGGTTATATTTATACTCCATTGCTTGATTCTCTATTTAATCCTTCATCCAGTCCAGTCAGAATTCAGCCATCATCATTCTAGAGCAAGTCACTGGTTACCTCCATGCTTGTCATACCCAATGAACACTGCTTTGTCCTCTATCATACTTGTCCTTGTAAAACCATAGGACATGGTTGATCACTCCTTCCTCCTTGGCTCTTCCTCAAACATTGGCATGCATGTACTTTTTTACGTGTCATCCCTTCTCTCAATCCCCTTATCTAGTAAAACTCATTAAGAGCCCCTCTCATATATGGGCTTGATTCCTTATTTATAGGCAGTCATATATGTGCACTATTTTTCTTCAGAGAAGTTATTCTAATTTGTCATTATACTTTTACTAATGTGATTAATTGACCAAAATGTGTCTTTCCCTCTCCTACTAGGTGGTAAATTCTTTAGAACCAGTTAATTATTGTGGTTCCAAGGGCTACCAAGTCCAAATGCCTAGCATGTCATGTCTGACAAAAATTGAAAGTTGTTGAATTTACAAATAATTAATAAATCAAGAAGCACTTTCATTGAGCTGACCTGGAAACAGCCATCAAGTAAGACACAAACTGAAAGTCCTTGCGGCCAGACATTATATGCTGTTCACCTTTATCCCGGTATCCATGTAAATCCCAGGAACACAGTAGTTACTCAAGAAACAAAAACAAACAAAAAAATGACTGACTAAATGAATGGACAGAATCCACTAATATGATGGACTGCCAAGTGATATTAACTCTTAGGAAAACTCCAAATAAAAATCCATAGGCCATATAATTCTTTAAGTGATAATAAAACATTTCAATAACCCATCCTTCTTTTAAACATAATGAAGTTTGGTTCAGAGCCAATTATGTTTCACATCATCACCTTGAAGTTTCCCAATAAGGAGAAAACAAAAAGCAAATGATGTAAATAATACATTCAGAATGTCCATCATAGTATATATGTTTTATAGTAAAAAGTATGTAATACTTTTGTACTTTTCAAAGTATATAATAAAAAGTAATTGACTAGGTACTTAGATTCAAGAGGAAGCAAGAGGCACACATTCTGTCATCCAGAGTTAAGATTTATCTAAATTATTTATAGTTAGTATATCATGTACACTATAAAATGTTCGGCAAGAAAGGAATTTTCTGATAACTGGCTCACATCCTGCTTCATTCCCCTCTTGGTCTTTAACTAGCTGGAAATACCCTTCTTGTCAGGCTTTATTTGCCTCAGTAGACAAGCAAAACACAGAGCAAAGCTGTTCAGTCAAGCAAAATGTTCATTTTTGACAAGTTGAATGTCCCACACTTTGTTCAAAGAAAATATACATACCTGAATTATATAGTTAAAAGTCTCCTCACTTGAGTGAAGCTGTTGCAACAATATTCCAGCCCATAGAGACATGTGGCTTTGGCTATTACAAACTGCTAAATTATGTGCATAATAAAAAAATGATAGGAAACGTAAAGTAGTACATTTATATCTCACAGAAATGACTCAAAACCATATTTCAAGAAAGTAAACACTGGGAAGCAGTGGTTTTACTTACTCTCTGTCCCAATTTCCTCTCTGTTCTAATTTTGTCTTTTACATGAACATACAGATTTTCCTTTAATTTTAGCTACTGTATTTATGGTTTTTTAAATTATAGGCATAAAGATTATCTGGAACTAGATAAATACAGGTATATTCAAATCAAAATATTTAAGATGAACTCTGCTTCCCTCCAAGGAGAAACACAGTGTCTCATGAGGGTTATAATTTATCAGCAGACTTATCTTTCCATTCTATAACACTGAATTACTAAGGAGTGTCTGAGGTCTCAGTGATTTTCTGGCATCCATCGAACTGCATTCATGATAGCGTATAGTAATGCACATACTTAATCTCTCAATGTTGGCTTGTGGGAGTCTCAAATATAAAATGTGACAGCATTTGTTTTTCTTACCACATAAAAAAATGACATCACAAACTGTTAAGAGGTTAAACCATATATTATGGCTTCATTTCAGAGTCACCGTTTGCGTCATATGACTGCCCAACAGGGACTGAATCTAGCACACTTAACATTCCTGAGTCTAATAACATATATAAGCTCCTCTGGGTGAGGCCCATTGGGTGTGGTTTTATCACACAGAAAAATCTTATATAATAATAGCCTTTTCAAAAAATTGTCATTCTTTCTCCATATGTGTTGAAGGATTTGTCTAAATAATACAGCAAAGGACAACCAAGATTATAAAGAAATTACATTTAGAAACAGACATTTCCATCCCGTTCATCTCTGGAGACCTCAGAAACCATTTACCTGAACTTGGCCACAATTTTTCCATAAGTCAGCTAGTCTATCAACAATAATATTCAGTTTCTATTTTGTACTAGCCATTATGAAAATATGTAAAAGAAGTAAAATAGTCAACCCTTGGTCTTTCAAAATGCACAATTAAGTTTTGCAGAATACACTGATGAAAGAAATTTCCAATTTCCATCTCAAAAATATCTAGTATCTGTTCTTTCTTTCCTTTTTTTTTTAATTTTTTTTTTTTTAGGGTTGCACCTGCAGCACATGGAAGTTCCCAGGCTAAGGGGTCAATCAACTCGGAGCTGCAGGTGCCAGCCTGCACTACAGCTATAGCAACATGGGATCTGAGCCTCCTCTGTGACCTATGCCATTGCTCAAGGCAATGCCAGATCCTTAACCCACTAGTGAGGCCAGAGATTAAACACACTTCCTCATGGATGCTAGAGTTCATAACCTGCTGAGCCACAATGGGAACTCCCTCCATTGTTTCTTAAGCCCTTTGAAAGCGTGGTATCCTGTCATAGTCATTTTTGTATCCTCAACCCTGACCACGCAGTGGGCACTCTAACGTTTAATGAACTGTACTGCACACTTATTTTAATACAAACCCCATCAATAAGAACTGTGAGGACAAACACTGACTCTGTATTTATAACTAGCTTCCCAGAGACCCAGTCGGTGTATGTCAATGATCAGAATCCTTATTTCTCTAAGGTGCTGAGATGGCAGGCTTTGAGCTACAACTTAACTTTTATATAGAAAGTACCAGGGGTTTAGTAGGTAGTTGTCTCAGTCAACTAACTCAAAAAATTTTAGAGTGGTTTGTTCTCATAAAAAGAATGCCATTTTTAAATGCAAGCAGTTTGTGTGTTTTGGTATGTTTTGCTTCATTGCAACATTGTCCAGCCCAGTATCTGTCTGCACTCTCTCTGCTCCCATGCACACTAGGCATACTAGAAAGCTGGTGGATGAAGTATAGAACTTATTCCAAACTCAGTATCTGGAGTTACCTGATGGTGTCCCAAGACCTCCAAAACAAATCCCAGGAGCTAGGTTTCCATGTCTTACAAAATCACTTTAGCAAATACAACAAAAAGAAAGTAGTATCAATGTACTAAGCAAAATTCCACTTTTCAGTTGTTGCCTGACTGGATATCAAGAGGTTCTGCTTATTATAATCATCCTTCCTTTTCTACTTGGAATCAGTGTGTAAACTAAAGGAAAACGGACCTCTTTCTTTTGAACTAAGTTGTCATCCACAGTTTAACTATGGAAAGCATCTATGAAAAGCAGTGGTATAAATTATATCTCCATTCCATTCAGTCTGAAAGAAATACCAGTGTGTATGTGGAACAATCCCTTTGAGTTTTGCTTAAAAATTAATCAACACTGAGTCTCTAGATAGCTCTGAAGAAAATTACATAAGGAGAATAAATACATGACAACATAGACTTTTGTTTGCTTCTCATTAAAAACTTAGTACAATAATTCCTCTTAGAATCAGAATAAAACAAATTGTGATATGAAATATAATTTGAAAGTCAGTTACTTTTGACCTCCAATTAATGACTGACATATTTTTACCTGTTCTACTGTTACATGTAGTCTTATCTGTTGTCTTTCCTATTCTAAAATGCAATTAAAAATCTCACTATCCACTGGGAAAAATGTGAGCACAAAGTTAGAAGCATGTCTTACAGGTTTTTTCTGAACTAGATCCAGTGGCCAAAAAAAAAATGCACTGGCAAGGAAATGAAATTCAGCCAAATCAACGAGATTTTTGGCAACAATAAAATGAACATGTTTTCGAAGATACTGATCTTTGCTTATAAGATTAAATGAGCTAAAGCTTGTGAAAGTACTTTGTAAATTGTGAAGCACCATTAAAAACACTTTAAATCATTACTTAGTGGTACACTGCTATGTACCAGAAGAAATTTGGCCAGCTTGTAAAGATATATGTTTAAAAAAAATGTCAAGATAGTTACTTAAAAGTAGGTGAGAATATTAACATTCTCAGGGGATCAGGGTAAGGGTGGGATTATTGGTATATTTCAGCTTCTACTCTGCTTTCCAATAGTGTTTGAATATTATTACTTGGAGCATGAATTAACTTCCTAATTGAATAAAACAATAAAGCTATTTCCATTTGGAAAAAAATAGATGAGAAAGAAAAACAAGGATAAGGCCTTAAAATGGAACCAAGGATGAAGTTAATACAAATGTACATTCCATAAAGAGCTATAGCCACAGATTTGGCTCTCAACTTTCAAGCAGTCATGAAACCTGATAAATTACAGTGCCCACACAGAGAAGAAAAAAAAAGATCAGGGAGTTCCCATCATGGCTCAGCAGAACAAAATCTGACTAGTATCCACGAGGATGCAGGTTCAATCCCTGGCCTCACTCCATGGGTTAAGGATCCAGCGTTGCTGTGGGCTGTGTTGTAGGTCAAGGATGTGGCTTGGATCTGGCATTGCTGTGGCTGTGGCATAGGATGACAGCTGCAGCTCCAATTAAACCCCTCACCTGGGACCCTCCGTAAGCCATGGGTACAGCCCTAAAAAGACAAAAAGACTTTCAGAAAAGTAAAATTGTTATAAAGAGCAAGGAATGCTGATGCCATTTGGAGTTAAACGCCTGAAATAGTCCTAAATTGACAACAACCTAAGGGAGATTCTCCAGGAAAACTTACTTGACCTTCCTTCCCCTGAGACCAGGTTAGGCATCCTGCCAGGGACTCCCATTCAACTCATTCTTCACCTACACTGTCCCTATATCATGTGACCATAACAAACAATACTGTAATGAGTTAGTTACTTCTTTTTCTCCCAACTGGGCTATTAGCCCGCAAGAGAGCAAGAACCATAGTTTCCCACCTTAATCCCCAGTACCCAGAAGCATACCTGGCATGTAGTAGTGCTTACTCGTATTCACTAAAGGAAGGGATGGAGGGAAGGAAAGAAGGAGAAATGGAGGGAAGAGAAGCACATGAACTCAGAAGGTTGTTAAACCTTAGACAATGACTAACTATAATCTTCAGTTATTTGAGAAGATAAATTAATTAGAAAATGAATAACAGAAATGTGATGAATCTAACATTTTAGGTCACTTTATGCTGGAGGGAGGGGGTGGAAGGACAGATTAAATTTCACTTTCATCTTGAAGCTTGTCTACTATGTGCCATTATGTGACAATAACATGAAAATCCAGGGAAGGAACACATCAGAATTAAATGGCCCATCTTAATTTGTTTAACTATAATCTGTAAAATCTTTACTTTGGGAGTAAGTGCTATTTGTGCCCAATTTCATCCTTTCAAACGGGTTAAAAAAAGAAATTTGTGGGCAAATATACAGAGCAAACATCACCTCCTAAAATTCTTGTGCCTTGGATCCTATGCCTTAGAGTACCTGAACGTATTCACAAGCTGCATGTGCAAATTACAGTGTTAGCTGTGCAAACAAAGGCACATTACTTTAGTCATTGATAGAGCCATATTTGGAATCTTTTCAAAGTCTCTAACAGTCTTATCAGAGATTATAAAGCTCCTTACTAACAATCATCTTAAGTGAATTCTAGACTTATTTGAGGAAACAAGGTATGAGGCTTATAAGGATATTTATACAAGGGTAAAATTTGTGAATTATTTCAGGAATTTGTTCATTTGTGTAACATTTGCACTTTCCTACATATTTCTACATATATTTTAACAGGGATCTATTTTCTTCTTGAACACAGTCCTTAAGACCTAAAGCATAATTGATATACAAACTGAGCAAAACCTTCAGAGAAATTCCTATTCATGATAGCCCATACCATATTAGCATCACATATATGCAAGATTCCAACCCTTATTGACCTTGGTGAGGGTAGTGTTTATATTGTTTTAATAATACACTTAGGTGCAGTTTTATTTAGCATGGATTAGTATGCAAGTTTCACAGAAGTGGAAAACAGGTTGTTAATACACATATCAGACAAAATAGACTTTAAAACAGACTCCAGGAGTTCCAGTCATGGTTCAGCAGAAATGAATCCAACTAGGAACTATGAGGTTGGGGGTTCAATCCTTGGCCTCGCTCAGTGGGTTAAGGATCCAGTGTTGCCATGAGCTGTGGTGTAGGTCACAGATGGGCTCAGATCCCACTTTTCTGTGGCTCTGGCATAGGCTGGCAGCAACAGCTCCATTAGACCCCTAGCCTGGGAACCTCCATATGCAGTGGGTGTGGCCCTAAAAAGACAAAAATAAATAAATAAATAATAAATAAATAAGCAAATAAGACAGAGTCCATAAAGAAAGATAAATACAGACACTATTTAATGATAAAAGGATTAATTCAAGAAGAGGATATTATATCCATTAATATATATGCCCCTAATATAGGAGCACAGAGATACAGACAACAAATACTAACAGACATGAAAGGAGAAATTGATGGGAATAAAATAATAGTAGGAGAATTTAACACCATACTCACATCAATGGACAGATCCTCTAGATAGAAAATCAACAGAGCAACAGAGATCCCAAATGACATGATATAACAGTTAGACTTACTTGATATTTTCAGGATATTACACGCAAAAAAAAATAAACAACAATATACATTCTTTCAAGTGCACATGGAATATTCTCTAGGATTAAATTAACCACATACTGGGGCACAAAACTAATCTCAAAAAACTTGAGTATAGAAATTATTTCAAGTATGTTCTCTGACCACAATGGCATGAAACCAAAAATCAGCTACACGGGAAAAAATGAGAAAAAATGACTACATGGAGACTAAACAACATGCTACTAGAAAACCAATGGATCAATGAGGAAATCAAAAAGGAAATTAAAAAATACCTTGAGACAAACAAAGATGAAAACACAACCATAAAAAATCTGTGGGATACTGCAAAAGAAATTCTTAGAGGGAAGATGATAGCAATAGAAGAAAAATCTCAAATCAATAACCTAACCTACCATCTAAAAGAATTAGAAAAAGAAGAACAGGGAGTTCCCATCATGGCTCAGTGGTTAACGAATCCGACTGGGAACCATGAGGTTGCGGGTTAGATCCCTGACCTTGCTCAGTGGGTTAAGGATCCAGCATTGCCGTGAGCTGTGGTGTAGGTCGCAGACGTGGCTCGGATACCGTGTTGCTGTGGCTCTGGCATAGGCTGTCAGCTAGACCTCCGGTTGGACCCCTAGCCTGGGAACCTCCATATGCCATGGGAGTGGCCCTAGAAAAGGCAAAAAGACAAAAAAAAAAAAGAAAGAAAAAAAGAAAAGAAAAGAAAAAAGAAAAAGCAGAACAAACAAAGCCTGAAGTCATCAGAAGGAAGGAAATCACAAAGATCAGAGAAGAAATCAATAAAATAGAGATTTTAAAAAACAATAGAAAAAAAATCTATGAAACCAAGAACCATCTTTGAAAGGATAAACAAAACGACCAAACCTCTGGCCATACTCACCAAGAAAAAGAGAGCGAGAACCCAAATAAACAAAATAAGAAATGAAAAAAGTTATCTGAAATACTCTGGCCAATTTGGCAAAATTTCTGTGATTTTACATAATCCACTGTATCCCTCAAATTTCATTAAAGGTAATGCCTTTTTTGCTGTTATTCTTTAAATTTTGTAACAAATAAGCTGACCTTCTCAATTACTTTTTTGTGTTCTTCTGCCATTGATGAAATCCTAAACTGTCATATCTCCATAAAGTGATTTTTCCCCTCTGTGATTTAGTGTACCCTTGAAACTTTAACACCCAAAGATTTCTAACTTGGTCTCAGTAGTGAACTTGGATTGATTATCCAGCTGATGGACAGATGGTCAATGACATTGGCTTCTCTTTGTTCAAGTGAAGAATTCTAACAGGGTGTGGAGATTTGGAAAAATGTTGTAAGCAATGGATAAAATGAGAGTTCTGAATTATTAGATTTATATTACCCAGTTTCATCATAATTAAGAATAATTGAAATTTCAAGTGGGAAGTTTGCAGATATATTTTATGCGTGAATAAAGTCTTAATGCTTCTCAAGGTGTGGTCTGTGGACTTTCTCTGTCAGAATCACTGAGGTGCTTATTAAATGTGCACATCCCCAGATCCTACCCAATACCTATAAGAACCAATTCTTTATATTTTTAAACAATGTCCCAGAATCTCCCTTCTCTGCTGTAATATTTTTGAAACAAAGGGGATCAATGATTTAGATAATAATGAATAATCTGATCAACATAGAATGTAGACTTTTCTATATCTCCCCATATATTTCATTCTAATACCACTTCTCCCAAATGAGACCAAGGTTTGCTATTTGGGATTCCACAGAATGATAAGAAAGTTGAGGTCTTCCCTAATGTCATCTACCTTCCCCTAGGCTATCAGAAAGAAATCTGAAATGTGCTTTCCGGGAAGAGGGTGTGGAATCTGAAATTTTGTTTCTTTCCAAGATCAGAGTGGAAGGATATCCCTCACTTTCTGGGATTACATTCCAGTTTCTAAATGTTTGGAAAACATCAGAGTTGACTAGCAAGATGGAGAGTTAGAGAGAAAATGAAGAGGATCTGAACCATGAAGGATTCAGCTAGTTGGTTTGGGCGCAGTGCCTGGCTTGAAAGGCAAATGTTTTATTAGTTGGCAAAATTCCCACTACATGTCACTCCTTATTGCTTGCATTTCCTAGTCCTTTCATACATTGATTTTGTTAGGACTCACATTCCTTTCTCCATTCAAGGACTAAAGACAGACTTTTCAGGTACTAAAGAAATTCCCTCCCTGCATCTAGGAATGAACAGAAAAATGCTAGTGTCCATTAAGAGATCCCTTATATGAATTTATTATTGTTTTCTATTGATTTCTAAGTTGGAAATGTTAGAATTCCCTCTAGTATTGGAATACCTGTCCAGGTGATTTTTTGTCTTTTTTCTTTCCTTTTTTTTTTTTTTTGGTCTTCTTAGGGCCGTACTTGCAATATATGGAGGTTCCCAGGCTAGGGGTTGAATTGGAATTACAGATGCCAGCCTACACCACATCCATGGCAACGTGGGATCCTGCGCTGTGTCTGCTACCCAACACCACGGGTCACGGCAATGCTGGATCCTTAACCCACTGAGCAAAGCCAGGAATCAAACCTGCGTCCTCATAGATGCTAATCAAATTCGTTTCTGCTGAGCCACATTGGGAACTCCTGACTTTTTTTTTTTTTTTTTCATTTCTGTTATGCCTAGAAAACAGGGATGGCAAACAGTGATAGATGAAATGGCCAGGAAGGTAACTTAAGTGAATAAGTCACTTTAGGATAGTAGAAAGTGGAAATTCTCCTGTAGGTCAGCAGTTTAAGGGTCTGGCATTGTCACCACAGCAGCTTGGGTCACTGCTGTGGCACGATTTTGATCCCTAGCCTGGGAACTTTCATATGACTTGAGCATGCTCCCCCCAGAAAAAGATAGTAGGAAGTGGGAGAAACAATGGCCAAATGGGGAATCAATGTCTAGCCTGAAGGAATTTTTTTTTTAACTGTACAAGCCAAATAAAACAGTGGGTTTTATATACTGCTGGCATGTGTCCCTGAAAAAGCTTTCCTAAACTTCCCTCTAAAATACCTGTGACAAGAGTTCCCATGTGGCTCAGTGATTAATGAATCCGACTAGAAACCATGCGGTTTGGGGTTCGATCCCTGGCCTCACTCAGTGGGTTAAGGATCCAGCACTGCTGTGAGCTGTGGTGTAGGTCTCAGATGCGGCTCGGATCCCGCATTGCCGTGGCTCTGGCGTAGGCCGGCGGCTACAGCTCCAATTAGACCCCTAGCCTGGGAACCTCCATATGCCATGGGTGCCGCCCTAGAAAAGACAAAAAGACAAATAATACTAATACTAATACTAATACTAATACTAATACTAATACTAATACTAATACTACTAATAAAATGTCTGTGACAAGTCAGAAGAAAGGAAGAAAGATGAAAACCAACAATGATGGTGAAAAACAGTGTTATCGGTCAACTTCTTGCCAGAATTTGAAAAGAATTTCCACTTAAGAGAAAACTGAAGGAGATGGACAATAGATTGATCATGCCCTGCCCACCTAGGGATCCATGAGAAAACACTTTTTTCTGTTATTCAGTCAATCCAAACACAAAAGTTAGGAACCATCCTTGTTCCAAGTGATTGTTATTTTTTCGTGGGGTGGGGGGAGCATAGTAGAAGTCTAATTCCCCTTAGGTACATTTCTACTAATTGAAGACTACAACTCCCAGAAAGCTCAAGGACAGGAAATAATAGAGGCATTGTCAAAGGCTTCACCATGCCAGGAAGAAGTCTCACAGAAATTCATCATCTGACACTCCATGTGTTGCACCTGGTGGAGAAATAGGTAGAAGAAGGTTCCATCTCACTCCTAGAGAAGCTGTAAAGAGGTTAGGAGCAGAATACTTGCAACTGCCTCATAGTCCAATCTATGAACATACTGTAATTATTTAACACATTTCCCATTCCAGTAAAATTTCTGATAGTACTTTTTAAATTCTTTTCCATGACAAATAGCCCTCAGTGAACAGCTTTTCAGCTATTTTTTTCCTAACCCTTTTTCCTTTCAATATTATGAATTTCTTTCAAGATAATTATCTACTTTTTTAAAATGGAGACATAGCCCTCACATTAAACCCCCTATGCATTATTTCACTTGTTTCCCTATAAAATAATTATTTAGTTTCCCTTTCCAGAAGTATGATTTCCTCTAGGGATGAAAGACATGGTTTACATAATTTTAGGTAACAGGGGAATAAACACAGTACCTTGCATATATAGATAAGCAATTGATATTCACTGAATGAATGAATAACAGTGACAGGTGGGGAAAGAGAATTAGTGGAGAGTCCTGACTGAGAACTTTATTAGTTAAGATGTGGAATTTTGCAATAAAGCATGAATGAAAAGTCTTGAGCACAGAATTAAGAGGAGTTATTGAGGAAGCTGTGATTACTCAGTGTACTGAGTTTAGTGGAACTGGTCACCAGGTGAGAGGATGAGGATTAAGATGAGGATGCCTGGAGACACAAGTGCATATAGTGGCATTTTAACAATCTAAATTGCCCAACTATGCAAATTCTAATTCTAAAAAGCAATATTTTATATAATTAAAATACAAACTTCATAAAGAATGCTTTCTGGGTCCCCTGTAAAAAAAAAAAAAAAAAAAAAAGAAGGTCCTTCTCATAAAAGAGGCCAAGAGGCCAACATTAGCCCAGGATGGCTGTTCTGTTTCTATTCCAGTAAATAAAGGTATTTACATTTTTTTTCCTGCATTGAACTCACATTGAAAGCGTAGTTAAGAGAAGCAGGTCTTGAGAAGTCACCTATGGTAATTTTTTTATTGGAGTATAACTGATGTATAATATTACATAAATTTCAGGTGTACCAGCAAAAAATGGTTTTTAAGGCTATACCCATTTATAGATATTATATAGTTCTGACTATATTCCTTGTGCTGTCCAAGATAACCCTGTTGCTTATTTATTTTATACAAAATAGTTTGTATCTCTTAGTCCCCTACCCCAGTCTTGACCTTTCCCTTTTCCCTCTCCCCAATGGTAACCACTAGTATGTTCTCTAAAAGATATTTTTTTAAAACTGTGAAATTCAATGGATTGTGCCATTGTGGGCCTGCCAGTATTCAGGGAGTTCTTAAATCTGGACTCTGCTGCCATTTTCCTAGCTGGGTTTTTTTGGTTTGTTTGTTTTTTGTTTTGTGAGTGACATTTGGAAATCTTTGGCTCTCTCCTTGCACTGGTGTATATGATTGTCAAATGGAGAGCATAGCGTCCACCCACTCACAGGAGTGGTATGATGATGAAGAATGAGAAAATAATAGGAAAGCACTGAGATCCTGAAGCATTTTAATCCAGTGATTCCATTTCAACACTATGCATTACTATTGTGGTATCTCATCATAACCGAACATATTTTATTGTGCTTACTAACCAGCAGGGTAATCTGTCACTTAATTTGGTTGGATTTAATTACAAGTATCAAGATCTATGAAATGTGTGGCATGGGAAGGGAAAAAAGGGAAAAATCACGAGTAATCTTCTGTTGGTCTATTTGTGAACATCTCATTCCAACCTGTTAGTTCCTGAAGGTTCACATCACTTTCACCTCTCCTAGAGCAACTGCTGTAGTATGGGACATGTTCAATTTATTTTCATTTATTTATTTCTGGCTTCACCCCACACCTACAGCATATGGAATTTCCTGCGCCCACCAGGGATCAAATCCAAGCTGCAGCAGTGACCTACACCACAGCTGTGGCAACACTGGGTCCTTAAGCCAATACACTGAGCTGGGGATGGATTAAAACTGTGCTGCTGCAGAAACAATTCTGGATCCTTAATCTGCTGTGCCACAGCGGGAACTCCAGGGACAAGATCACTTCAGAAATTTCTTAGACACCCCTGGTGCTTTAACCACTTTGTTGAGTGATGCTTTGATTGTTTCAACTAAGAAGGTTTCTGGTCAATATTAATTTTTTCAAAAATCTTAAAAATATTGGCCTGTCCTTGTGTCTAAATAAAATTAAAGTTTCTTCTTTCTTTCTTTTTTAGACCATGGACACAACCCTGACATTCACTAAAAATAAATAATACTTTTTATAATGTTCATTCAACTGGAATTAAACCTACCTTCATGAGAAACAGACCATAATTTCTATCCATGTGCACAATGGGGGAAGCCAGAATCCAGAGCAAAGACGTGCAATATAACAGTCACACAACTATGACATTATAAAAGGGGTAAAATCATACTTATTCAGCAAATCCATTAGGATTAGCATTAACAGTAATCTGGGTTTTTAATACCCAGAATAGTTGGCTCACTGAAGTTGTCAAGCGAGAGAGGGAGCTTTATATTACAGGCAAATTTACAACCATCTCCTGGACATTAGGACCAAAATTCCTGATAAAATATTTATGTGTCATTTTATCAGATCAGATTTTTAATTCACAGCATACTTCCATACTTGACTAGTGTTCAAAAAAGGCCCTTTTTAGTAAACAGTAAATATTTCCATATCGAAATTACAGCTAAAAAAAATTTTACATTGTATTTTTTGGAAGATAATTTAAAAGACATTTGAATTTGATTTGCTTGATTAAACCTAGCCCAATTATAATAAACATGTCTTCTATAAATTAAAAGATATTTATGTTGTTTAAGAAGCCTCAAGTTGACAAGGAGATGACCTGCTAGGGAAAAGGAATGACTGCATTATTTGAGTAGATAATGATAGTTTTGAAGCAGTAGAAACTTAAGGTGTCAGATGAAAAGACACACACCATATTGCCTTGACTTTCTTCATAATCAATATACCATTTTCTACACTGTAGGGGAGCTAACTCATTCCCAGCCTGGTGGAGATGATTTGCCCACGTCTTTAATATAAGTTCCATTGTGAGAAGGCAGAAAGGGATGAATATGTCTCTACATGCGAACTGATCACTGTAAACCTGGAAATTTGGCCTTCAAAACTGATACATCTTGCATTACTTAAGTCTTTTTTATACCGGGAAAAACTTTCCAACATCTCAAACTTCATTGTAATGGCATCTATTTGTTGTGCTGAAAATTTGAACTTGTGATCCCTCCAGATATCTAAAATATGAGATGAGCTCTAAACAACCCTATTTTCCATGTCACATATATTTTGGATATTTTCTACCTCTGTTTGCCATTGATTACTAAGGCGGTTTGTATTTGACCTAGGACATGGTCTCATCACAGCCCCATTTTCATGTCTGTCTTGATCAGGGCTAGAATTTAGATTTCAGTATTTGGATTAACAAAAATCACCTCTTCCCTGCCCCCCCCCAAAAAAAAATGAGAGAAAGAAAAAATAAAGACAAGAAAGAAAGAAGAAAATGAAAAGTGAACATAATGAAAACAACATTATGTCTTGGAGTTCAACCCCCATAAACTTACATCAGCAAAAAGGGCATCAGTAATATCATTAGTATTTTTTAAATTTTTTATTATAGTTGATTTACAATGTTCTGTCAATTTCTTCTGTAAAGTGACCCAGTTATACATATACATACATTCTTTTTCTTATATTATCTTCCATCATGTTCCATCACAAGTGATTGGATATAGTTCTCTATATAGCAGGACCTTATTGCATTTCCATTCCAAATGCAATATTTTGCATCTGCTAACTCCAAACTTCCAGTCCACCCCACTCCCTTCCCCTCCCCCTTGGCAGTGACAATTCTGTTGTCTATGTCCTTGCATGTGTTTCTGTTCTACAGATAGGTTCATTTGTGCCATATTTTAGATTCTACATATAAGTGATATCATACGGTATTTGTCTTTCTCTTTCTGACTTAGTTCACTTAGTATGAGAGTCTCTAGTTCCATCTATTTGCTGCAAATGGTATTATTTTGTTCTTTTTATGGCTGAGTAATATTCCATTGTGTATACGTATCACACCTTCTTAATCCATTCATCTGTTAATGGACATTTAGGTTGTTTCCATGTCTTGGCTATTGTGAATAGTCCTGCAATGAACACAAGGATGCATGTATCTTTTTGAATGAAAGTTTTGTCCAGATATATGCCCAGGAATAGGATTGCTGGATCATAAGGTAGTTCTATATTTAGTTTTCTGAGGTACCTCCATACTGTTTTCCGTAGTAGTTGTATCTCACTAGAATTTTTAAATGGCATTAAACTTCTCTAAAACAATTTGACAAATGTTTCTCAATTATAATATATTTCTTAATTCCTATTTTTTTACATACGTATATCAATTCCTAATTTAACAGAGGTCATGATCAGAATTTTCTTGGAAAAGACCAGAAGTTATAATTCAGTTTTTAATGTAAGCCTATCAAATATTTCTCTAACATTCTTAATTCAATAAAGGTTATTTAAGTGCCAGACAGTGCTATAAGGCCTGAAGACTGAGGGATTAGTCAAAGTCCTTGCCTTGGTGGAACTTAGAATCTAGGAGTGGAGACTAGTCATATATATATATATATATATGTGTGTGTGTATGTGTGTGTTTTCTCTAAAAAATAGAAAACACACTACATGTAATCATGCTAGGAGTGTTAAGTGTGCTAAAGATAAATAGGCAGTGAGGAGGGAGGGGCTGGTTATTTAAGGCAGGACAATCAGGGAAGGCTGCTGGAGGAGGTAACATTTGGGCAGAAACCTTAATGAAGTGAGGGAAGGAGTCATGCAAGGCATGGGGCAGAATGTTCCAGGCAAAATAAAAAACATTGATAAAGTTCCTGGAATAAAACCTTCCTTGGCATCATAAAGTAAAAGCAGAAAAGGCCAGAGGAGAATGAGGGAAATCATGGTAGGAAATGAGATGAGAGAAGTAGCCAGGGACAAAATCGTGAAGGGCCTTGAGGTCATGGCAAGGAATCTGGATTTTATTCTGAGAGTCATGAAAAGTCATTGGTGCATTTCACACAGAGTGGCATGGTCCAATTTACATTCAAACACATGTTGCGTCTGCAGTTACAGAGTCACTGCAATGAATGGTGGGGCAGTTAGATGCTGCTGAAGTGGGTCCAGGCAAAAGATGGAGGTGGCTTGGGCCGAGATGGCTTCAGGGAAGGTGCTGAGTAGCCGTTGGATGCAGGACACATTTTGATGAGAGACTCTATGGGCTTTGCTAATGAAATGTAGGTGGGTTGGAAGGGAAGGAGAGACATCAAGGAACGTTCAAGTTTTAGGTCTGAGCAACTTATTGCAAAGAGGAAAATGTAGGAGGGTGGAACAAAATCAAGAGTTCTTTTTGGATCTGCAAAGTGTGAGATTCTTCCTCACATTGATGTAGAGAAGTAAACTTGGCAGTTGGTATCTGCATTTCCTATTGCTGTCTAGCAGAGTACCACATATTTAGCAGCTTAGAACAACACCCATTTATTATCTCTCAGTTCCTGCACATCAGAATTCCTGGGCCGGGTTAGCTGGGTCGCTCACTCAGGGGCTCAACAGGACGAAATCAAGGTGGCGGCCAGAGCTGTGATTCTCATCGGAGGCTTGGGAGACTCTTCCAAGCTCACTGGTTATTGGCAGAATCTATTTCCTTGCAGCTGGAGGACCGAGGCCCCCCGTTTTCTTGCTGGCTCTCAACTCCTAGCGGCTGCTCCCAACCTCGCCACGTGGCTCCCATGGTTTGTTTGTCTGCACAGCGCTGTCTGCTTTCTTTCAGGCCAGCAGGCATGCACCTCTCTGATGCTTTACCTTCCTTTAAAGCCTCCCCTGATGAGGCCAGGTCCACTTAAGATAATCTCCCTTTGGCTTATCTCAAAGTCAACTGATTAATACCCTAATAACTGATTAATATCCTAATAACAGGAGTGATATCTTATCACACTCACAAGATCCCACCACACTCAAGGGGAGGAGATTATACGGGGTGTGTACGCCAGGAAACAGGAATCTTGGGGGCATTTTAGAATCCTGCCTACCACAATTGGATATATGATGGTTATATGAGCCTGGACCTCAGAGGCAGTTTAGGACTATTAAAGACATGGGATTGGATAAAATCACTTAGAGACTGTAGAAGACCAAAACATGACATTAATATAAAAAATAATGATATCTAATATTTGCTGAGTGCATTCTATATGCCAGGAATCATTTAGATGTTTTACACATATCACTCATTTAACTCTCACAACAGTACTTTGAGATACCTACAATCCCCACTTCACACATAGGGAGGCACAGGATACAGAGAAGTGTATTCCCTTGCCTAAACTCATGCTTCTATTTCAGTAGCAGAACCAGAATTTGGACCCGGGCATTCTGGTGCAAGAAACTATGCTTTAACCACTATTTAATATTGCATAGAAGAGATGGGGAATAGGACTGAGACTGGAGACTCCAATCGTTCCATCAGAATCATGAGGAGCTAGGAAAGGAGATGGCGACAGAGCAGCCCTTAGGGAAAAAGAGGAAGTCAGGAGCACATGGCCTCCTAAAAGCCCAATGTGAAAAGCATCATGAGAAGAATAGAATGATCAGCTGGGCCAAATATTTATATTTGGGAAAAAGCCTCCTATGATCTCATTCATAAAGGTGGACCAGAATGATTTCTTCATTCATGCATTCACCGTGTAACTATATATATCATGTGCCCAGGGGGTAGAGCAGTGACCAAGATAGGCATGTCCTCTCCTCATAGGGTTTACCTGGTACAGGGGGAAAGGGAGTTGCCCACAAACATGCATATATGCTTAAGCTCAGGTCATAGTGCTAGGACAGAAATAAAACTGAGTTCAACTTGAGAGGTAGGTAGGACTGAACTCATAAACATTTGCTTTGCTCTTTGGCTAGGGCTGTCACAACAAAATATCCCACACTAGGTGGCTTAAATAAAATAAATTTATTTTCTCACAGTTATGGAGACTAGAAGTACATGATTAAGGTCAGGGTCAGTTTCTGGAGAGCTCTCTTTCTTGCCTGTGGATGATTGTCTTCTTGCTCTGTACCCACAGGGTTTCTCCTCTGTGTATGTGTGAGGAAAGAGGGTGTTTGTGTGTCTTCCTATTCTAACAAGGACACCACACTATTAGTTTAGGGCTCCATGCTTAGGACCTCATTTCACCTAATTACCTCCCTTGAGGCCCCATCTCTAACTACATCATATGGAGGTTAGGGGAGGGGGTTACACAATTCAGCCCATAACATTCTTTGCCTGCTAAAAAAGCTTCTTGATATAGAACGAGAAAAGAAGGAGCAAGCCTTTACATAGCAATATTACAGAAAAACAGCAAAAAAAAAAACCCACAGAGTCCCAGTTGTCCTATAATATTGAATAATACGGGTGCTTAAAAAACTAAGCTTCCAAGGATATAAAAATATTACTAACTGATAATCACTGGAGAATTTATGAAATATTTCAATTAGTGAATTTGAATGAGCAAGTTAACGGAGTTTTAGTTTTGTAAAAGGACAGAATATATCTGCATTCATTTATATATACTTTGAAGTTAAACATCTTTGCTTTCTATCCCATAGCATGCTATTTCTAAATTTGAACATCATAGGGCTTTCCATAGTCACAGGTTCTTCTAGATGGCTAATGCCCCCCTTGATCTTTAAACAGCCAACTGTAAGTCACATGAGCCTAAGACCAATCCATAGAAGTGTAAGGCAGAGAGAAAAAGATCAACAGTCTAAAAGCTGGTGAGGGAGTTCCTGTCATGGCACAGCGGAAATGAATCCGATTAGGAACCATGAGGTTGCAGGTTCAATCCCTGGCCTCACTCAGTAGGTTAAGGATCCGGCATTGCTGTGAGCTGTGGTGTAGCCTGGGAACCTCCATATGCCACTGGTATGGCCCTAAAAGGCAAATAAATAAATAAAGCTGGTGAGACCCACATGATGTAAGAAATCACTGGTCAGGGATTGAACCTGCATCTTCATGGATACTAGTTGGGTTCATTACCATTGAACCACAAAGGGAACTCCCTGACCAGTGAGTTCTTACTGTGGCATCAGATAATAAGCTTGAACCCATACAGATTGGGAAAGTGGGAACAAGTCAGGTCTGGTGCTCCCATTCTCTCTATATCATGGGATCCTAGTTCTAGCCTTTCAGAATGTTACACAGGGTCACTCCCTAAGCAGGGTAGAGATTTTCCTATCTTCCCATGAAGCACACCTTCTAAGTTATGAGACCTGCTTACCCTCCAAGCTCCATTTCCATTACTAGAATGGAAATGGTTTTATTCCTGAAGATGGAGAGAAAAGCATAGCAATTAAGGTACTCTGGTCTTAGGATGAACTATCTAAAGAAAAATAGGACCTTCCTCCATGGGGATTTAATCTTCTTCCTACATAGCTTTCATATCTTATTGCACCACAAGGTCTCCCTTCTTTCTCAAACTTGAACTGAGTAACAAAGAGCCCTCTTAAGGATATTGAACCAGACTTGAATTATTATAGTTCTGAAGATTCCTTTCAGTAAACCTCTTTTTTATTAAAGTTAATGATTAACATCTTCATTCTTTGCAATTCAAAGAGCCCAACTAAACCAAAGTGTTCAACAATTTTTAAAATAAAGAATATAAATACTGGCATTCCCATCGTGGCTCAGTGGGTCAAGAACCCTACATAGTATGTGTGAGGATGTGGGTCTATCCCTGGCCTCGCTCGGTGGGTTAAGTATCTGGTGTTGGCACAAGCTGTGGTGTAGATTGCAAATGTGACCTGGATCCAGCTTTGCCAAGGCTGTGGCATAGGCCTGCAGCTGCAGTTCCAATTCAACCCCTAGCCTGGAAACTTCCACACGTTGCAGGTACACCTTAAAAAGAAAAAAAAATACATATATATATATATATATATGAAATAATATTTTAGAGTAAATGGATGCAGTTAACGGTTTTCAGAAGAAAACCTAAGTATGCTTACATTCCTCTGTGATATTCTGTTTATTGACAATTTTCTTGGTAAAGCTTTTTTTTATACCTAACACAAAAAGTCAATTGCCAAATTATCATGAGTTTTGAGTGTAACATAGTATTAATTAATGATGTTTTATTATGATTTCGCCACTCAATGTCAGCTGATATGGTCACTAGAAGTTAAAGTCATACTTGGACAACTGGATAACCACATGAAAAATAATGAAGTTAGATCTCTATGTCACACCAAATACAAAAATTAACTCAAAATTGATCAAAGGCCTAAATCTAAGAGATAAAACGATCCAAGAATTAGGAGAAAACATAGGTGTAATACTTTGTGACACTAATTCAGTGAATAGCTTCTTAGATATTACAACTAAAGCATAAGCAATCAAAGGGAAAATTGGATACATTGGACTTGATCAATATGAAAAACTGTGCTTCAAAGGATGCCATCAAGAAAGTGAAAAGGGAACATACAGATTGGGAGAAATTTTAAAATCATATATCTGATAAGAAATTTGCATCCAGGAGTTCCCATCATGATGCAGTGGAAACAAATTTGATTAGGAACAATGAGGTTGTGGGTTCGATCCCTGGCCTCGATCTGTGGGTTAAGGATCAGTCATTGCCATTGCTGTGAGCTGTGGTGTAGGTCACCAGATGTGGCTCAGATCCCACATTGCTCTGGCTGTGGTGTAGACTTGCAGCTGTAGCTCTGATTGGACCTCTAGCCTGGGTACCTCCATGTGCCAAGGTGTGGCCCTTAAAAAAAATTGGTATCCAGAATATTTAAAGAACGGTTACAACTAAACAACAATAAAAGGACAAATAACTCGATTTTTTAAATGGCAAAAAGATAAAAACAAATATTTCTCCAAAGAAGATAATCAAACAGTCCATAAGTACATGGAAAGATGCCCAACATCATTAGTCACCAGGGAAATGCAAATCAAAACCACAATGAGATACCACTTCACATATACTAGGGTGGCTAAAATAAAAAAAGAGATAATAACAAGTGTTGATGAAGATGTAGAACATTTTGAACCTTCATGAATAGTGGGATGGTAAAATGGTGCAGCTGCTATAGAAAGTGGTTTGGCAGTTCCTCAAAAAGTGGAAAACAGAGTTACAATATGACACAGTAATTTCACTACTCAGTATACACCCAAGAGAACTGAAAACGTATGTCCACATAAACACTTGTACAGAGTGGAAATCATTGAAATGTTACACACTGATATATACATACAATGGTGTATTATTCAGCCATAACAAGGAATGAAGTAGTGATTCACGGTACAAAATAGACAAAACTTGAGAACATTATACTAACTGAAGAGAATCAGACACAAAAGACCACATATCTATCTTATAATTCTCACTATATGAAATGTCAAGCGTAGGCACATCCATAGAGACAAAAAGTAAGCCATTGGTTGCTAGGGCCTGGGAAGATGAGAGCATGGAAAATGAATGCTAACGAGCATGAGGTCAATGATAAAAATGTTCTAAAATTAGAAAGTGGTGATAGCTGTACAACATTGTGAATATACTGAAAAACACTGAATTATATGTTTTGAAAAAGTAAGTTTTAGGATATGTGAATTATATCTCAATAAAACTTTTTTGTTATGCTTAGACATTGTAATGGGTTGGCATAATTACTAGACTGTATTTTAAACATAATACTGACCTTTCATTATTCATTTAATTATTCAATAATCTCTAATTAGGAGTGTGCTATCTATAGGCAATCCCCTAGGTACAGGGAATAGAGTGCTGAACATGACCCAGTGCCCTTAAAGAACTAAGACTAGTAGGGCTAAAGGAAATATTCACATATAATTACGCAGTATGTGATATATGCCATAAGCCATAATAATGAAATGTATGGAGTACTGGCTAGGATTCTGACCTATAACAAAAGGGAATCTTGAAATGAATTCTTTGGCTTCCCTGCTTTACTCTCTGGAGATAAAGAAGACAAATGTCAGGAAACTGAAGAGACATTAGAGAAAAAAGAAGCCAAGAAGCCTGCTTTTCCAGATCTATACCATCAATAGTGGAGGATCATGAGGACTGCATACAAACTGCTGTTTTTAGGTCAAATAACCATGCTGACTACTTCTGCCTTGGGGAATAATACAGCTTTTTAGGCATTTTTAGCCAATGAGCTTCACTTTCTATCTTGATCTTGAATTCATATTTTGTCATCAAAACAAATATCCTATAATTTCCTTGCATTCATCATAGGTGAATGGTTGACAAAACTGGTTTAACATTTCCATAAAGCAACTCAGACATGTGTCTACTGGCTTTATTGAAGGCAACAATTGATGTTTAGCAAAAAACCCCAAAATCTCACCTGCCTATCGTCATCCATCTAGAAATCTCAGTAACATGATTTAACCTGTGTGATGTATCTAATTCACTGATTGATCCCCAGAAGGCTGCCTAAGTCTGAAGTGAGTCTCAGAGAAGTCAATGAAGTGACCACAGCCTCTTTAGAAAGCATATCTTGTATCCAGGCAGCCTCCACCAATATACCTTGGTTGTGTATGTTCTCAGAGGAACACTGACAATTAACTAATATCTGCCAGTAAAAATTACTCTGAAGTGGTTGGCAACTTTTAACTAGAGTTATTTCCCCATTTATTTAACCTTAAGAACATTTCCAAAGATTTAAACTATTTCCTGTGCTTCATGGTATGGCTTCCCACACCCCAATGACTTTACCTCATCGAACGAGAATGTACAACAGGGAATGTTCAGAATCTAACGAAGAACAGTTTTATTTCAGCACATTTGTACGGGTGGCTATTTTTTCCCTCCCTCCTCTCTTTATTTCATGTGCTAGAAGAGCAGCCCTTCAATGGCCAAGTTCCAAGCAGATCCATTCCCAGCCGAGTGGCCAGGCATCGAGAGGTAAGGCAAGTGCCTTCTATGTTCCCATTAGTTCACACCGGGCTATATTGTTACAGGACCATGCCCTTTACTGCAGGCTCGTTGCTTTCCACCAGTAGACACAGTGTTACATCAGATTCAAAACTAAGCATTGGGACACATCTGGATTAAAGGCTCTTAAGAATATGCATGATTGCCTCTTTATTTCTAGAAGTTTTTGCTCATCTTTTGTGACCCACTTGCCTCAGCCCGAATGATCTTACCAGACCTACCTTGCTGAAGCTTTTCTAAGGTAATTTTTGGGGTCCCTTTTATCTTTAAGCTTCCTCTCCTCAAGATTGATGCAAAGGCAAAGAGAACTGTTCTTGCTACAATCCCTGGCACAACCCACAGAAAAGAATTCTCTTAAGGAAGAAAATAGTACTGTCACCTGTTTCCAGAGACCACATTCAAAGTCAAACTGCTCAGCCCCAAGGGAATGCCTGCAGTTTCTACCTCAGAACAAAAACACATTAAAATAATTTCATGCACATGATATTAGAAATACAAAAGGAAAGAAGCCTTCTCGGCACAACTTGCCAGAGCACCTGTAAGCCAGCTGCCTTGTGCCAAGTCACTGCAGCACATGTGGTCTTACATTCCCATATTTATTCCATCCTCCTGGGAAAACAAGCAAGAGTACTTCCCTCAAGACTTTATCCTACAGCATTACCTCTCATTACAGAGTTATGTGGCACCATCTGTGTTGTGAGGACATGCTAGGATTTTTTTTTTTTTTTTGGTCATTGTAACATTTTGTGTCTATAAACAGTTGGTGATCAGAATAGAAAAGGATCTGGGTAAATGTTTTAAAATTATATTTAAGTGCTATCTTCATCTTTTGGGGAGTGTGGCAAATTCCATAGACTCTTGGCTTATAAATGTTTCTAAGTACAAGGTTTTAAGTTATAAACTGCTCCCTTATTAAATATTGGTCATCATATTCACATTTCTATGAATAATTAATAAAACAATTCAAATCAGCTGTATATTACAGCCTACTTGAGTCATTCCCCTAGGTTTTAATTTAGGATTCAAAACAAAGTTTTCCAAACTTGTATATTTTGTCATTATTAAATGCCCATCCCATTCCCATCTTTGGTTTGTTAACCCAATAAACATGAAGCTCAAGTTCTTGGTCTACCCACATGTCAGGGGAGGGAAAGCTTCTGATGTCAGGTCAGGTCTCTCTTCTTTCTGCACTGACACCTAGAATAAACCACAGATTCTCTACAGCAATCACTGAGGTTTGGTTGATGTGGTCATTAAGTAGTAAAGAAACAAGTGACTCTTTAGTCTATTAACCCAGGCAAAATGATGGCTTTAGAATCCAAATTACAGTACTTCCCAAGAGAAACTAAGCCCAAGAAAGTTTATTTCAAGGACAGTATGAAAGTTATTTTGAACAAAAATTCAGCCTTTATGAGAAAGCAACTGTTTCTTTAATATTTTTGTTACAAACCTGAAATGTTCCTAAAGACTGCCACTGTGTAAGTTATTGTAAAAGTGTTCTTCCACTGTCTAACCTCCACGTGAACTTCTATATTTTCTGTTAAAGTACACAAAGATTGACTATTTACTATTTTCTACCTCATTCTTTTGTTTGTATATATAGTAGTTAAATTTATCATTTCGCTAATCATTTGTCCAATAGTTATTCTACACTCAGGAAAAAATATCATCAGGAGATAGTAGCTTCCAAGAGCCTTGGCCTGGTGACAAGGTCTTTGCATTCATTAGCCAGAAGGGATTAGGAGCCACTTCCCCTGGGAATGGAGAGATTGTATTTATAGTTGTATATGAGAAGATTGGCTCACGTTAAGCAGGGGCAGAGGGGTGGGTTGATTGGATAATCAAGGGCTGAGATGACACTGACATCTTGGAGTGTGTGTGCAAACACCACCCAGACCCCTCTCTGCTGTTCCATTTCCTTGGCCTCTGCCTCTAGCTTACTGGATGGGTGATACACACCTGACCTAAACTAGGCCAAATCATGTCTCTCTCATATAGGAATTTGAAATGAGAAAGACAGAAACTGTAGAGAGGTGAGTCTCATTAATGCAGAAGTCTAAGGGAGAAGTGAAAAAAAAAAGTCCAAAGAGAAAGAGGATGGAGGCATGGAGGCAGATACGCTGAGGGATGCAGAAGAGAGGCCCATGGCTTGGAAAAGGATGGCCGCTTAGGTCTCTGGCACGTTTTCTGATACTTCTCTAGATTTCCATGGGTGCTAACCATTCTTCTGCTTTAGACCCCTCCACACATACTTAGTTTTGCTTATGCTCATTTGTGTCAACTTCTGCTGCTTGCATTAGAAATATCCTTGCCTGAAGAAGTGCAGTTTTCACTTCTGAATGTATACGGTTGTGAGTCATATTCAAAAACTTTCACCCGTAGTTAGACTATGGCCTTGACCAGTCCTAACTAGGAGGCCCCTGTTTTGCTGGACATTAACCCTGAACTCACTGCATCAGGGGGAGGAACCAGGCAAGCCCTAAGTATGTGTTTGAGGTACTTTGTAGAGCCTGCCCTGCTTACAACATTAACATTGTACTTGATGGCTATGTTGATATAAAGAGACATATAATCTTGGTTAGACTCACTTTTAAGTCATTGAAAATCAAAAAAAAAGTGAATATGATATTAAAGAAATTAAAATTAAAACACATCTGTGGACCCATGAAATCAACTTTGGCCCTGGTCCTGGGACAGCAGCAGCGACTCTTTACAAAATGATGGAGAGTGTTTGAGAAGGTTAGTTGTGGATCTAGCCCTGCTACTGTGTCTCAGCTGATACCAACCTTGCAGCTGGCAAAAGACCACCTCACAGGTATATTGTCAAAAAGGGCTTAAAATGTACAATGTAAATGAATTAGTTGTTTACACATGCTACTCTATGGGTACCACTGAAAAAGAAACCAGAGTTTCCATCGTGGCTCAGTGGTTAACGAACACAACTAGCAACCATGAGGATGCAGGTTCAAATACATGGCCTTGCTCAGTGGGTTGAGGATCTGGCATTGCGGTGAGCTGTGGTGTAGGTCGCAGACACAGCTTGGATCATGTGATGCTCTGACTGTAGCGTAGGCCAGCAGCTGCAGCTCCAATTCAACCCCTAGCCTGGGAACCTCCATATGCCGTGGGTACGACCCTGAAAAGATAAAAGACAAATAAAAAAAAAAAGAAATGAAAAAAGAAACCCTAGCAGTAGTTTTTATTTTCTGATACCACACAGGGGCATGTAAGTGCTAGGGAATGGTTAGGAAGGACAGACATAAAACCGGGTACCACAGCTGCCCCTGGAGAAGCGAGAAGCAGTTCAAGGCTATAAAATGAGATCAAAGGGGGACTTTTACTTTATTGGAAGGGTATTAATTGCTTTACAGAAGACTTTATTTCATGCACTACTTATGTAACAAAACATTAAACATTTAATCTGTTCTGCTGTGGCACACTGGGCTTGGCAGTATCTCTGCAGTGCTAGGATGCAGGTTCAATCCCTGGCCCAGCACAGTGGGTAAAGAATCCAGCATGCCACAGCCATGGTGTAGGTTGCAGCTGTGGCTCAGATCTGATCCCTGGCCCATGAACTCCATATACCACAGGGCAGCCAAGAAAAGAAAAAAATTAAACATAAAATTAGAGGATAAATATGCCATATGTCCTTGGGAAAACTGATGATAGACTCAGAAGATCTGTCTTTAACAATCGCAATATTTACTGCTGAATTGCTGGACACAGGGTGCCTTAAGCCAGACTGAGCAGGCTCATGTCTTAGCCCTGATAATGTCAAGTCCTTTGTGCCCCTCACTTCCTCAAGTATATTGGATATAAAATAGAGGAAATAATTGCAACCTATCTCATGGGATTATTGTTAGGACCAAATGAGTTAATATGCAAGACAAACATGCAAAACTAAGAATAGTGGCTGATACATGTTACACTGATTTAACTCATATACTAATGAGGATTATCTTCATTTTGAATAAGTTCTCATAAGTACTCCCTTCAACAAGTAGTATAGAAGTTGGAAAGCCCTTACTGTGTGTCAACAGACTTGGGAGGGATTTGGTGCAGCCCGGTGGGTGACAGGCCAGGAGTGTCATGTCATCAAAGGTTGAGTTGCTGAGGTGGGTGGACTGGTCAACACGAAATACTGGCTCTCTGGGATCAAGGGAGCAGCTGTGTGTTCACCTGGTGGTCCATTTCCAAAAACAGAGGCAGAGTTCGTTCTGTAAACCAAAATGTAGGAAGGTCTGGCTGTTTATCAGGCTCTATGATAGATGCTGAGGGTGTGGAGGAAGAATAAAATAGTCACTGTATTTCCTAGAGGATCATATCCTCCTTAACAGATACCCAGAAGGGGATTCAAATCACTTGCTCAACTGACCCCTACCTCAGCCTTAGGACACAAGCACCACCATGTTTTTTCCAGAATGAATGCATCCTTTATAAACTTTATTCTTTACTGTCTAGAGAGTACTTGGCCCCTGCCTTCATGGGGAGCACATTTTACTGGCAACGGGCTATACACTGGCCATCAGTTGACATGCAGATTAATTACAGTTTATTATCAGCTATATGAAGGACATACAGAGGCAACTGTGATGAGGAATTATGAAACAAAAGGATTCCTTTAGCTAAAGCAACATAGGAAAGGGTCTCTGAGAAGGTCCTATAAAGCTCATACACGTGAAGGAGCAAGGTTCCAGCTGTGCAGGAGGAAAAGGGTTCTAGTCAAAACAGGTGTAAACTATAGAGCCTGTGAAATGGTCAGGGACATGTGAGAAGCTGGCATGGCTAAGAAGGTATGAGCCAAAGGTACATAAATTGACAGAGATAAGCAGGAGCCAGATGACAGTGCTTCAAAGGAAAAATGTCAAAATACCTAAACTATGTAAGGGTTTTAAGATTAGAAAAATAGGATCTGGTGAAAATTTTTCACTTTTCTCTGCATTTGTGGGAGTAAACAAATGACAAATTAGGATTTTTGTCTAAAGAGATGCTAGGAGACAACAAGTTTCAAGGGAAAAAGGGAGAAAAGAGAGGCACTTCACAGTTTACAAAAAGCTTTTGAATGAATGAATGTATTTGTCCTTTGTTCATGGTAAAATTTTCTTTGAACCCCTAACGTTTTAAGGTACAACAATTGCCATTTTATAAATAAGGAAAAAGAGATGCACCAAAGTTTGGAATCTGGCTCAAAGTGATATAGTGAGTATGTGACCAAGCTGGGCCTGCAATCCAGGTTTTATGGCTCTGGTCTTCTTTCTGCTAGGCTGGACCAAGAGGGACAGCATGGGAACACAACCTCACTGTCGTCCCCATGGAAGACATCAGGGCTGAAGGAGAAGAGAGGCCTCTCTCCTGAGGTGAAAAAAATAGGCGTGGCACATGCAGTGGAGAGATTGTCCAGAGTGTGTTTTACCCCAGATGGAAGGGGAAACAATAAGAAAACCACAGTCTTCAAAGCCATGCCAAGTTCACTTAGGCCTGGTCTGATCAGCTGTGTAATTAATGAAGCTGCAATCAAAACCATCCTGTGTGCTATTCCAATCAGCCCTATAACTGCAGAAAAGCTGAAAGGGATCCTCATCAGGGGTTCAATTGGGTTGTATCTTCCCCTGTCTCTAGATCATGATTTTATTTGGTGCATGCAAGAATTTGGCAAGTTTACGTCAATCAACACCAAAATCCAGGAGTTTGAATGCTGATATAAGATCTCTTTAAAAAAAAAGTTTGGGAGTTCCTGTCATGGCGCAGTGGTTAACGAATCCGACTAGGAACCATGAGGTTTGCGGGTTCGATCCCTGCCCTTGCTCAGCGGGTTAACGATCCGGCGTTGCCGTGAGTTGTGGTGTAGGTTGCAGATGCAGCTTGGATCCCGCATTACTGTGGCTCTGGCGTAGGCCTGTGGCTACAGCTCCAATTAGACCCCTAGCCTGGGAACCTCCATATGCCGCGGGAGCGGCCCAAGAAATGGCAAAAAAGACCAAAAAAAAGAAAAGAAAAAAAATGTTTGGAGGGTTTTTTTTTTTCTTTTGAGAAAAGTATTAGCAAAGAGTGACGGAGAGGGGCTGCCCATGTGGAGAGTGCAAAACAGTTCAAGGCACTAGGCTCCTTTTCCAGAGTACACAGAGTCACAAGCTCTCAGGAGAGTTGTTAAGAGATGGATACCTAATAATATCAGAGGTCAGCAAGGAGCCCAGTTCCTGGCATCTTTCCACCATCATGGCTATTCTGGGTAGTAGTCGTGATGGTTAACCCATGCCTCATTAAAGCAAACTACAGTCCCCAACATCAAGCTCCAAGATAGGAAAATCCTGATAAATGCCAAGTAGAGCACAGCTAGGTGTCTCCGAATACTGATGGACATCACTGATGGTTTTTAAAGTAACTTGGAGGGGGTATGTGAACAATTATTTTAGTGGATATGGCCATATCTTAATGCATATTCAAAAAGAATATAGTAGTATATATCAAACTTGTGATTTTTTATTATTTACTTTATTTATTTATTTTATAGCCACGCTTGTGGCATATGGAAGTTTCCAGGCTATGGGTCAAATTGGAGCTGCAGCTGCTGGGCTATGTCACAGCCAAGGCAACACTGGATTCTTCAGAAATGCATCTGCAACCTTCACTACAGCTTGCTGTAACTGGATCTTTAACCCACTGAGTGAGTCCAGAGATTGAACCCACATCCTCAAGGACACTATGTCAGGTGCTTAATCCACTGGGCCACAATGGGAACTCCTGGACTCGTGATTTTTATAAGCATATTTGCATAGGGAAAGGCTGAACATGGGAGTTCGCTTGATGCCAAGCCCCCCAAATTACAGGCATGGTATCAGGCGATATGAAGTTAAAGTCAAAAGGCATGATGGTGATGCCTGGTAACTGGAAAATATTATGGTAGCACACAGAGCACTGAACTGAGAATAGGTAACACAGGCCAATTGAGAATGGTGAAGCATTAATAATAATGCCCTTGAAGATAGGGACTTTATCTTTAAAATTGTATCTATTTGCTATCACCACTGTACCAATAAACACAAACTTAGTGGCTTAAAGCAACACAAATCTATTCTCATACAGTCAGAGAAATCAGCAGTCAGGATGAGTCTTACAGGCTAAAGTCATGGTGTCAGTTAAGCTGTGTTCCTTCTGGGCATTCTAGAGGAGACTCTGTTCCTTACCTTTTACAGCTTTTAGAAAATGCCTGTATTCTTTGCTTGCAGCTGCAACACTCCAACCTCTGCTTCCATCATCTCCCTCTCTGACTCTGGCTCTCCCACCTCCTTCGTTCAATTTTAAAGGACACGTATGCTTCTATTGGGCCCACCTAGGTACTCCAGGAGCCACTCTCCATCTTAAGGGCCAGGACTCAATCATAGTTTCATGGCAAGTCTCTCTTGCCATGAAAGGTAACACATTTACAGGTTCTGGGCTTATATTTGGAGGCTATTATTCTGCTTTCCACAACAATTATGTGTCTAGGATACAGGGCATCCCTTGCACAGCACACTCAGTAAGTATCTGGTAAATACACTTTAAATAATAACATTGTTACAGGTGTCTAAGACAGCTCAAGGCTGCATTAGATGCATTTCATGCCTTACTCCATTTAGTTGTCCTCTAACCCACCTGAGGAAGCTAAGGACTTGAGAGGTTAAATACTTGACTAAGGTCACACAGGTAGTCAATTGTTAAGTCAAGAAACAAACCCAGATCTGTGATGATCTCAGAGCCTTTACTTTTGCCACTGATTTCTTCTACTTCATTTAACCTCTCTGAGCTTCACTTTCCTCATTAGTAAAAACACAGAAATATAGTAGGTGATCTCTGATGTTCCCTCCAATTGAATGAAACATTATTTTTTTCTACTTTTAAATAGGCTTTAAAAAAATATGCAACTATGGGTCAACATTACCTCCAGGGTCATCCTCCGAGTTGCTAAAGTTATCACTTTTAATGGCAAACAGAAATGAAACAATTATGTGATTTCCTTTCACTATGCTTGCTCCAAGTCCTTTCTAACTAAAAAAAAAAAAAGTTATTAAAATTTAAAAACAATGGCTTGGTTTATATAAACTGTATATATATCTTTTATACAGAATAACAGTTTAGAAAATTCATTGAAAAGCATCTTCTATAAAGTAGAATTCTAGCTAATTAAACGTGGGACAAGAACATAATATAATTAGAAAATTATGATTTACAAATCCCAATGAAGCAATGTCAAATATTATAAATAGTTATCAAAACTATTAGATAAAAGGGAGCTTTATGATTGGTGGAATTTATAATGGAGATTGGAATGGTCATATCTGAACAAAATTCCCAGTCATAGCATTACTATAAGTTGAAAAGCTAGATATCATTTGCCTCATGATGTAATGCATCAGGAGTATACACATAGCACCTATGGAAAATCATTGTCTAAGAAATGTCATCTGAATTAAGTTGATATTGAATCACAGTTCTCCAGGAACAGAGGGACAAGTTAAATGACTACACAAAGAAGAAATCAGCCAAATGCAATTTCAAAGTACAACTATCCAATTAACTAAGAAATCAATAGCATCTTTTTTTAAAAAAAGGAGAGGAATGAGTTATAGAACAAAAGAGATTTTTAGAGACAAAAACTTTGACTTCAACTTGTGACTTTCTTTAGATCCTGGTTCATACAAACTAACTGTAAAGACTTTGAAAAAGTCTATATCTGGCCATGAAGAAGTAGCAAAGATTTGATGTACGTTTTCTAAACTTAAAACTAGAAAACAAGGCAGGAAGGGAGAATGAAGCAGCTGTCTTTGGCCAAAGTGCACAGCAAGATTCTGGATAAGAGAAACAAGAGATGATTCTTGCAATCTTTTTTCTTTCTTCCTTAAGGCACATTGCAGACCTCACTGGAGGGTAGGAGTCCCATGCAGAGCATGGGAGTCTTGCTAAGTTAAGGAGACAGAGGTCTGACTTCTGGAAGACTGAAATGACTGGCAGTTGCCAGACAAAGTCCTGGGAACCGGAACTAATGCAGAAAAATAGCTTCAGAAACCTTCATATGGGTCCCTTTGAGTCTTGACTCAATACTGAGACCTGGTGCAGAGAACAAAAATTCAGGAGTCTAGACATGCAGTGCCTTAGGAGTTGTGGAATAAATAGCCCACAGAGTCACACAGGGCTGGAAGGTGTTCTATTTCTGATGAGAAAACTTAGAGAGTCTTATTGATCACTTCAAGTGCTCAGTAGAAACCCTAGAAAGGCTACATCGTAGAAGGAGGTTAAAATATTCCTAAAGAATAGGATGCTCAAGAACCACCCTAAGAAAAGTCTCAAGAGGATAAAAATGAACATCAAACTGAACATCAGAAGAAAGATTAACACTCTTTAAAGGCCAAGAATAAAATCCAGACCCCCTGATGATATAATATTCACCAAGTCCAGCATGTAACACAAAATTATTAGATATGTCAAGAAGTAGGAAAATGTGACCCATAACCCAGATACAAATTTTTCAGTAGAAACAGACCAACAAATGATAGAAGTGATGAACTTGCAATCAAAGACATTTAAAAAGCTTATTTTAACTACATTCAAGTATAACAAAACACATGAACATAGTGAGGATATAAGTGAAAGATACAAAAATGAACCAAATGGAACTTCTTGAATTAAAAAAATAACATAAACACATATGAAAAGGATTAGACATTCCAAACGTCTTATTACTATGAAGACAGAGTAATAAAAAAATATCAAAATAAAGCAGAAAGAGAAAAAAAAAAACTGAATGTATCTCAGTGATCAGTCAGACAATAACAAGTGATTTAACATACACATATTTGGAGTTCCAGAAGGAGAAAAGATGAAAAACAGAATAAAAGCCTTAGAAGAAATAATGGCTGAATTTTTTTCTGATTCTGATGATACATAAAGCTCAATTAACCCAAAAAATGATTTTTTTTAAAAAGAAAGAAAAAGCAAAAAGCCCCATCAAGGCACATCATAAGCCTCATCCAAAGACACATTACTTAAGTGGAACTAGGGTAAGAAATAAAATAGATTTCTTGTCATTAACAATGTGAGCCAGAAGACAATGGAACATGTTTTAAAGTACTGAAAGGATCTGGGGTTGGGTTGTGGATGGTGGTAGCTATCAACCGAAAATTCTAAATCCAGCAAAAATATTTTTCAGAAATGAAGGGAAAAAATCTAGTCATTTTCAGAGATTCAAAAATTCAGAGAGAATTCATTTCCAGATGATCTGTATTATGCAATCTGTTAAAGGAAGTTCCTCGAGCAAGGAGAATGATACAAGAGAGAAACTTGGATCTTCACAAAGGAATGAAGAACACCAGCAATGGGAAGTAGATAGATAAATATTTAAAACTTTTCAATTTTTGTTTTGCTTAAGAGATAAAGCAAGACTAGGAACAATATATTGTGGAGTTTATAACATATGTATGTTTAAAGCAAAATAATAACAATGTATTGTGGTTTTATAATGTGGTATGGATACACTAGCAAAATGACAGGATGATAGAAATTGAAATAAATTCTCATACGTTTCTTTCATTATCCATGAAATAGTATAAATTTTTTAAAAGAATGTGAAAAGTTAAAGAGGAATACCATGAACCTTTAGCAACCATGAAAAACTAAATCAATGAGGTCAAATAAGCTTTTAAGCCAGTAGCAGCTGTAAAATGAAATCATGAAACGATCTCAGTCCAAAAGAAGGAAGGGAAAAGGGGAAAACATGGAACAAAGAAAAGATAAATTAAAAAAAAAAAAGATAGCAAGACAGTTGACTTAAATCCAAGCAGATCAATAATCACCTTAATTGTGAAGAATGTAAATTATAACAAAACAGACCTCTTCATAATGAATAAAAAGAGAAACCATGCGCTATGTACAAGAAAGATGAAACACAATGTGAAAAGATGGAAAAAATATGACATAGAAACACTAATCACGATCATGACAGCAAGCAGCCTGTGCTTTCTTTCTGGTTTTTATGTGAGATGATACTGTACAATAATTCCTATGTCAAAAAGAGTCTATCAAATGTGTATGGGAGTTCCCAGTGTGCCTCAGTGGTAACGAACCCAACTAGTATCCATGAGGATGTATGTCCCATCCCTGGCTTCTCTCATTGGGTTAAGGATCTGGTGTTGCCATGAGCTGCACCGCAGGCCAAAGACGAGGCTCAGACATGGCGTTGCTGTGGCTTTGGTGTAGGCCAGCAGTTGCAGCTCCGATTTTATCCCTAGACTGGGAACTTCCACATGCCGCATGTGAGGCCCTAAAAACAAAAACAAAACAAAAAGTTGTATGCGACACCTTTAAAACAGAGGAAGAAACAACATTAGCAGGTATCAGACTGAGCACTAAGGAGACACAGGCAGAGACTTTCTGCATCTCACTTGCTATGGATTTCAAGCTAAACGAGCATTTTGATGAAGGTCAAAGCAAGGGCCACTGCTTGTTAGGTTGCATTGCCTCTAAGTAGTTGGACGTCTCAAGTGTTTGTGAAGCATATGCAGTTTCAGGCCTCCTCCTCAGCAACAGAGAGCCTGTCCAAAAAGTGTTAACCAAGAATTAGAAAAAATAGGCCAGGGACATTCTAAATAATGATTTCATACTTTTAGGTTTATCCTGGGTTTCCTTGAGTTTCCAGGGTAACCATTTATTGTAAAGTCTTGGCATCTTTTGGGTTAAGTTATAGGGCAAAATCCTATAAAATTAGTGGAGCAGAGCTCTTTTGAGGTCCTTGAGTATATCAAGCATCCAAGCCAAGGTTTGACTCAGGAACCACAGCTAGCTCCACTGACCCCCCACCCTTTGTGTGATTCTCCCGGAAAGGAGAAGCAATGGAATAGCAAAGCTGTCACCAAATCTTCAGTTATCTCACCACTAGGGAACTGGATAGCATAGAGAGGAAGAGAGGGAAAACTTTGTTTGCTTGTCCTTATATTAAATCATATCACTTTGATGAAGAACTTTATCTTGAAATCTTTCTTAGGAACTCTGGGATAAGGAACCTGGCCACCAGTAAATAGTGTGCACGAGAGCATCAAGATCTCCTAGAAGAAAAGTGAAGGGATTTCAGCAGAAATACTGATCACACTCATTCCATCCTCTCACCCCACTCTCCAGTCTTCAAGTAAGAGTGGGGAAGACACTTCTCCAGGGAGATGAAGACTCTTCAGCAAAGAAAGGCAGAGTAAGTCTCCCCTAGCCCCTGAGAGGGGGTCCCTGGGAAAAGGACTAGTTGCGTTGGGGCATCGGATTATTGAGTCTGTCTTGGAACAGAGATTTGTTGAAGAATGGGAATTGTGCATCACAGACTGACATTGCATTGTCATCCAGACTCTGGGGAGCCTAGCATGAGCTACTCTTTAGTAGTATGAGAGGCATACAAATGTCATGTACTTACAAAGTTTCACTTTATTTTATTATTATTATTATTATTATTTGCTTTTTAGGGCTGCACCCATGGCATATGCAGGTTCCCAGGCTAGGGGTCAAATTGGAGCTGTAGCCACCGGCCTGTGACACAACCACAGCAATGTCAGATTCAAGCCGCATCTTCAACCTACACCACAGCTCATGGCAACACCGGATCCTTAACCTACTGAGCAAGTCCAGGGGTTGAACCCACAGCCTCATGGTTCCTAATCAGATTCATTTCCACTGAGCCACAATGGGAACTCCCAAACTCTCACTTTATGTACTTTTAAAATCATAAGCAAACTAACTATGAACTCTACCTGCCATCACAGCTACTGTCATTGGCCATGTTGGTCATTTGAGGCTCAACCTTCTATTGGTTTATTAGTCCACAACCTGATCCCTTCTATTTCTGTTATTTCTGGTAAGTGCTTAATTTTTAATTACTACAAAGACATTGAGAACTTTGAAAGTGTCATTAATAAAAGGTTATGATGATGATGGAAACAAACGTCAGTTTTTTTAAAAATGGGAAGTGGCAAGAAGATAACAAATTTCCACAGTTTCATGGGGTAACTTATTTATCAGGATGAGCAGTTTCGAAGAACACAGAGCAAATCATATAAAGTGAAAACCTGTGGGTCTAAGCAAAGGACAGTAACCAGAAAGAGACAAGGAAAAGTGATTGATGAAATGGAATACTCAGCCTTAATATTGAAAGCCTGTTAGCTTAATATTAATTCAGCAGAAGCCCAGGAGGGTAGCAGAGAGCTTAACTTTGAAAGTTGACTGCAGAAAACCTTTTTGTCTCAATGTTTTCTCTGCTTCCATTGTTTAGAGGTTCTTTCAGGTCTGTACATCAGAGTGAGCATTGACCAGGCTGTCAGTGTGAATTCTGCCGCCACTAAGATATTCCTGACACCATTTGCTGAGGTCACTGGTGAGGTTGGTGGGTATAAATGGAGGGTGGTCCTGCTGAAAAAGAATTTTGATATGGGTAACACCAGTTTACTTTTTAGGATGCAAATCAGCACAAATTTTTTTTAATGCCTAGTTTTAAAGTTTAAAACCCTTGACTTTAAAGGACTTAGGAACAAAAGGACCTAGCCCTTTAAAGTTGACCTTTCTGCAAGTAAAGGTGTTTGGGATGGATTAAAGCTGTCCTTGGTCCTCTGATAGAGGTGCAGACACTGGGGCTGCTCTACTGCAGAGAGACAGTCATCCTATTTGGGATGACAACAGTGACAACTCTCCTCAAAGTGTTTGGTCCCCCGTTTTGGAAGTGTAAGTGGAAAGTCAGAGGGAACAGGAAGGTATAAGGGCAGCAGAGGAGGAGTCTCTTGGAATCACAAGGATATTTTAGGAAAAGAGTCTAAAAAAAGGGCACATGTATTCTTCCCATGTGTACCCTTTGGCACAAAAGGGGAGTTGGCAGAGGAGAATTCCCAAGGCCTCCATGAGTCCACCTCCAGGGCTGGTTTGGTTCAATGAAAAACTGCCATTGTTCTTACCTTCCCACAAAGGAAGTGAAAAAGTGTTTAAAGTGCTCAAAAGGGACTTTATTGCATTGAACCTCTGAAACGAAGTGAAAATTCATTGAACATATTTGTTAACTCTCATTAAGTCACAGATTTCCTTTGAGGGAAAGAAGCATCTTTGTTTACTGGGTGATTTAGGGATGTAGTTAAGGACAAACTAACATGGGTTTGAACTGAGATACAGAGTAAGCTCAACTGATCTCTATATACAAATCAATAGGAATTTGAAGGCAAGAAGGTGAGGGGTAAATGAGCTGGAGAGGATAAGGGAGAAAGATGAGTGAGTTGGAGACAGAGAGCCAACACTGGGGAGGGAAATTCCTGGTTTTAGGAATCGACACAAGAAGAAGGTTATCAAGTTTCCATTCAGATTTTTATACTGTGCAATCTTAGTCCTAAACCTGGAGTGAAGACTGCCATACATAGTCTTGAGTCAGTGTACCTTGGATGAGAAGGAAGTGGGATTGTACCCTGTGGGATGACAGTGGTGCTGGAAAGGAGCATGAGGACAAATCCAGGATGGCCCAGGAGAACTCAATGCATAAAAGAAACCAGAGTCAGCCAGTTTAGTCAGAGAAAGCCTCACTACCAGGATCATCCCCACCACCCACCCCCACACACCTACTCTCCACCACTACCACCACCAAGAACTTCAGTTAGTAATAAAACACCAGGAACCTTCAATGTATATTTCATGGGGTTCAAACCAATTATATCTATGTATTCGAGGGCAAGATAGCCAGAATGAGTGGAGATCTTGGACACAGCCAAAGCAGCTAAAGCCAGGGTCTACACTCTAACAGAGCACCCTGAATTCAGCCCAGCCAACTCCTCGTTGTGTTGTTTTCTATTCCATTCGACTCAATGCCCTTCTGGAGCCTTTCTCAAGAAGTATAGTCCCAGAAGAAAAAAACTGAGTAAATTGCAGGACCTGAGATAGCAATCCTTCCTCTCTTAGCAATATCCCTGGGCAATTTCCCAATGCCTCAGGGAGAAATGTTCATTGCTTCTTTTTCTTCTGGCAGCATCACTGTATGTGTAAATATATTTACTTCCCGTCTTCCATTCACATGGGAATATGATGTAGAAATCTTCAGCTACAATTGCTGATATTGAGAGCCTCGCAGAAATCAGATACCTTAAAAATATTGAGAAGTCAAGGTGGGGGTGTATTGTATGTCTTAGATCTACCTGACTGCAAAGAATTCTAATATTGTTAGAAACAAATTCTTTATCTAAAAGAGGCTTCTGATACTTCTTCAGGGACTTGTAACTTTTAATTGCTTTTGCTTTTGTTTTTTATTTCAGCTCTGATAGAATGTAGGATCTGATACAGAAACTCTACAGCTTTGTTGGTGTCAACTGGATTTTCTGTTCAGGGTGTGTGACTAAATAATTTCCATAATCAAAATACCTCACTACCTGTACACACCAGACATCAGATTGACAGACCCACTATGGATCTATTCCTTTAGTTTTTCTTAAGACAGCCTATAATTCCTATCTTCCTCATAAAGTGTGGCTAAGAATGTTGTATTTATATCCTAAGTCTTTTCCAACATGGCATCTTTTAGCTCTAATAATTTAGCAAACTATCCTGCTTTTTCCAATAAGTTGTTTCCTGAAAAGAAGTATACCCACTGGATGTTTGCAAATCAATATATATTAAAGATAACCAGGAAACTTATCCTTCGTGGAGACCCCAGCAAAAAGTAAGGAAATTTTGTAATACAAACAATAGCGCCTAATTCATTGGTTCTGCAAGTTTGATATAAACAGGCTTTGTTTCAGTCAGTGATATCTACATACTTTACAATGCAATACTATTTATTTTTTGTCACCCAATTACTATAAAACCACCTATGATCTCTTTTTCCCTCCAATCCCGATTAAACTAGAAGTCTGCAATCCTATAGCAAATCTCAGCCACACAACACACTGGTGTCCCATTTGCACTTCTTTTCATTATAGAATGACTTTCTAATTGGCTTAAATATAGAATAATTGTGTCACAAAAGAAAAATGCCCATTACTATTAAATCTGCACTCTGGACTATTAACATGAACAGAGAGGGAGGAGGGGCTGAGGAAGACTGACTCCTCTAAACCCCTAGCCTAAGATTAAATGTGTACTAATCTATCATTGTATCAGTCTATAAAAGTGTTCTGCTGCTGCCTCAGCCTTCACACTGCACGGAATCAGTTCATATATATTTCCCATTTGGGGTTTTGGGCAAAGTTCCATTGAGGTCTGGTCCAGGAAACTCCCCCAGGGCTTTCAGGGTCATAAGTCCTGCAGGTTTATGATGGTTTGGTTTTAACTTCTGACTACACTGGGCAAGATTTTACATACCTGATGATAGCAAGCCTCACTGTGGGCCAAAAAGCTCTGCAATCCAATTGGTGGTAAGTCCTGCTAATTCCCTAAAGCCTAGCAAGGAAGCTGAGAAGAAGGATAAAACACACAAAAAAATAGAATTGTTGCTAGGCATACAGAATCTGGCCGTCTGAAAGTGTTAGAGGATTGACTTGCAAAAATGTATGCTTGTGAATTTTTATGTAGAGAACGTGTCTCGTGAATTCTATGGCCATGCTGCACTTGACCACACTATCTCCAAAAACCATTTTGCAAATCTTGGGGAATCAAAGACTTGAATCTCAGAAGTCATAACCAATAAGAAGGAACTAGAGGACCAGCACGAGCTCCTTGACTTTTGACAACATGCTTCCATACTCCATAAAGAGTTTCCTGACCATTCTTTCTCCTTCAAGCCTACCTGGAACTTCTGATGTGATGAAGCTTCTTAAATGTTTGTGAATGCCGTATCTGAAAATATATTTGGGTGGTATTTATGGTTCTAGTTAATAATCTCAACCCTATATTTATTTTGCTTCCCAGGCAAGAAAGAAAAGGCACAAAAATTTCATTTATATGCATTTTTTCTGTTCTTCTTTTTCAGATTATATTTGGATCCAAACATCAACCTATGAATTAGAAGAGGCCCCTTTTTCAAAGAAAGCTAAAGGTTCTCTAAATAGGACTGTGTCACATTCCAACATACTGTCAAAATTTCATTTCTCCAACAACCCCCCTCTCCTAGCTCTAACCTAAGGCCATACTCATAATCACTAAAATATTTCACATTTCTTTTAGGAAATGAAGTAAGAAGATGAGTTTGGATCAATATTAAATGTGTTTCAATTACATCTGATTTAATGCTTCACATGACCAACAAACTCAGCTACTATGAGAATTTTCGTTTGCTTTGTTTTTAGTGATTTTTTTTCTCTACATGCTTTCAGCACTGGTGTTAAATATTTGACCTTTCAGGATCACACTGGGAGGGGCAGTGTTTGTGTGGTGGAGATACTTTTAGAACTTTTATCTGGGTAATTATTCATCAAATATTTCTTTAATTTTCAGCAAGTGTTCAGCCCATACTATGGGTTGCAGAAGATACATAAGCCATGAAACATACGTTGGTTCCTGTTAAGAAGTTCATAATTAAAATGGGGGAAGGCGGCTAATAGCATGAAGAAACATATCATGCTATATTATATATATACACACATATACACACACATATACATATAATCATGCTATATCATATATATATGTGATATACATATAATCATGAAGGTTAAGTTATCCATTTCATCTAATATCAATGGTTCAGAACCTCTTCTGGGTCCTGAGGCATTTTGAAGTTCAGAAGAAAGCTATGTATTGTCTCCCCAAAAATAAGCATACAGTTCATCCATACAAAGTTTCACATTGATTCCAAAGAGGAGTGGGATGATCCATGAAATTTCTGAAATCCATTTATGAATGCACAAACAGATTATGGATCCCTCTCCTAAGAAATAGGGAAGTCCAAAGAAGGAGTTCAATGAATTCAAAAGGAAGTTATAGATGGTTTAGGGAAGGCATCCAGACTTAAAATTTACCTTGGGTTGTAGAGAAAGTTTAGGAGGAAGGAGAAGGAAATGAATCTTTATGAGAGACATAGTAGTGATTTATATATCTCATGTAGTCTACAGAGTAAGTCAGTGAAGAAGGTACTTGGTTCCCCATGCTAGAAGAAATAGACACTGTGGGGAAGCTTCATAAATTGTCCAAGAATACTCTTGGATATTTAGTTCCTGGACTGAATTTAAACTAATATCTATTTGAAAACAAATCCTGAGCTATTTCCACTACACTACTCCATTGAAGCGGAAAGACAGTCAATCTTCTGTAACCTAATGAACATGTCTTCTAGTGTGCATCCACAGAGAGGCTGGAGGTGAGGGATACTGGAAGTGCCCTGTTCTAGGTCTCTAGAAAAGTAAGTTAAAGGGTAGATAGTTACCCTACTGTTATTACATTACCTATGAACTGAGGCCATCTAATAAAAATAAGATTGAATTATGGTGAATCGCTTCCTCAGGCCATTATAATGTTGGTGTGATAGAACAGGATTATTGTTTTCAACTTTCTGCTCTGTCCCTGTAACAAGATAATACTCATTTTTTCATGTGAATTTTCCATACTTCCTAGTAGGCAGAGTATATAGCTCCATACCATCAACTTTGGACTGGACCTTGTGAATTATTAACTTTGACCAATGGAATGTGAATGAAAGTGTCAGTGTGCCAGTTCAGACCAGAGGCTTCAAGGTTGGCTGTTTTATCTCACTCCTCCCCATCCACCATAAGGACAACTTTCTATAATTACTGGAATGAAAAGATATGTGGATCAAATATGAACCTGTCTTGTAATCTGGGGGCAATTCCATCTGATCCCAGTCAAGCCACCAGAGATATAGCTGACTTGGATAACTGTAAAAAATAAGTGTTTACTGCAGTAAGTGATTGAGATTTTGAGGTTGTTTGTTACCACAGAAAACCCTGACTTCTGATAGTTGGTAAAGCACGGCTTCATTTGAGACCAACTAGCAGTCTCATCAGAGAAACTCAAATAATATTAGGGAAAATTCCAGAATCAACTTGAAGTAACTTTGTGGCTTCAAGTCATGGATAATATGGACAAGATAGGATTCTTGGCTTCATCTTTTCCATCCTGTCAACACATGGCTCAGCTTTCAGGAAGGTAGTGGGTGCTTAAATGCCATTTGATAAAGGTGTTCTTAGTGAGAAAATTGTAGCTAAATTAAACTCAAGAATATAATTTGATTGTGGGTTTTCCCTTTTCTTCCTCATTCTCAATGTGTAGGAAGCATAAAATTGATATAAGAAAAATATAGGAAAATGAATAGCTCTTTGACAATTCACACAGTTGGCAATCAGATTGAAAGCTGAGTGTATGTTGTACTTTTAGAATCTGACACATATACAGAAATAAGTAGACATGCTCTAGCCCCTACAAATGACTCCTATGAGCACATTGTTTCAGTTATTGGCCACAAAATCTCAATCTCAATCCTAACAAAGTCTAATTATCATTCTCTCATATGTAATTCTCCACTGAGGGTTGTGTAGATGATGGAGTACCAGTGAGCAGATTGATGACCACCAGCTTCTCATTAGCACAAATGCAACACCTAATTACCTTAATGAAATTAAAAGTTAGTCTGTGGTATCAGCAAATGACTTTAAAAGACCTAACAACCACACAAAGTCTAAGGGATGCAGCAAAAGCAGTTCTAAAAGGGATGCTCATAGCAATATAAGCCTTGCTCAAAAACAAAATAATCTCAAACAATCTAACCTATCACTTAAGAGAATTAGAAAAATGATAACAAATGAAACCTAAAGTCAGCAGACAGAAGGAAATAATAAAGATCAGAGATGATATAGAGGGTTTTTAAAAAATAGGAAAAAATAACAAAACAAAGAACTTGGCCTTTTGAAAGAATAAACAAATCAAGAAACTTCCTGCCAGGCTTACCAAGAAGAAAAGAGAGAAGACCCAAATAAACAAAATAAGAAATGAAAGAGAAGAGAAATAACAAGCAATATTGTAGAAATACAGAACAACAACAACAAAACCTAAAGAGAATACTATGAACAATTATATACCAACAAATTGGATAACCTAGAAGAAATGGGCAAATTTCTAGAAACATACATCCCACCAAAACTGAATCAAGAAGAAATAGATAATTTTAAGAGACCAATCCTAGAAGTGAAATAAAATTTGTAAACAACAACAAAAACAAAACCTCCCTAAAAAAAAAAAAAAAAAAAAATCCAATGCTGAATGGTTTCACTGGGGAAGTCTACCAAACATTCAAAGAACTTATACCAATCCTTCTTAAACTCTTCCAAAAGACTGAAGAGGGGGAACACTCCTAAAGTCATTCTATGAAGCCACCATCACCCCGATACCAAAACTAGACAAAGACCCTACTAAAAAAGAAGATTACAGGCCAATATTTTTGATGAGTATAGATGCAAAAATTCTCAGCAAAATATCAGCAAATCAAATCCAACAACACATTAAAATACATCATACACCATTATCAAGTTGGATTTATCCTAGGGTCACAAGGAGGTTCAGCATACTCAAGTCAATCAATGTGATATACCACATCAACAAAAGAAAAGATAAAAACCATATGTTTGTCTCAGAAAAATGTTGATAAAATTCAACATCCATTCATGATAATCACTCTTACCAAAGTGTGTATAGAGGATATTTCAGTTAGACAAAACTAACAATATTCAATTGTAAAAAGCTAAAACCATTCCTGCTAAAATCTAGAACAAGACAAGGGCACCCGCTCTCATCACTTCTATTTAACACAGTATTAGAAGGCCTAGCCATAGAAATTAGAAAAGAAAAGAAATAAAAGTTATTCAAATGGAAAGGAAGAGGTGAAATTGTCATTTTATGCAGATGACATGCTCCTATATGTATATATATAAAACCCTAAAGAATCCACACAAAAATTACTAGAACTGACAAACAAGTTCAGCAAAGTGGCAAGATACATGATTAATATACAGAAATCAGTTGCATTTCTTTAACAATAAAATATTAGAAAGGGAAAGTAAAAAAAATACAATTCCTTTTAAATCACATCAAAAATACTTAGGATTAACCTGACCAAGAAGGTGACAGACTTTCACACTGAGAACTAAAAAACATAAAGGAAACTTGGGATGATTCAAAGAAATAGATATCCTATACTCTTGGATTGGAAGAATTAACATTATTAAAATGGCTGAATCCCAAAGCAATCTATATATTTAATGCAATTCCTACCGAATTACCTATGACATTTTTCAAGGAAATAGAGCAAATAATTCAAAAATTTGTATGGAACTAATAAAGACCCAGAACTGCCAAATCAATCTTGAAGAAAAAGAGCAAAGCAGGAGGCATAATGCTCTCAGACTTCAGACAATACTACAAAGCTACAGTAATCAAAACAACCTGGTACTGGCACAAAACCAAACAAATAGAGCAATGAAACAGAATAGACAGCCCAGAAATAAACCCACACACCTGTGATCAATTAATCTTTGACAAAGGAGGCAAGAATATACAATGAGAAAAAGACAGTCTCTTTAGCAAGTGCTGTTGGGAAAGTTAGTCAGCTGCATGTAAATCAATTAAGTTAGAACACTCCCTCACACCATACACAAAAGTAAACTCAAAATGGCTTAAAGACTTAAATATAAGACACAGCAGCTAATGCTCTTAGAAGAGAAAATAGACAAAACATTCACTGACATAAATCCTAGCAATGTTTTCTTAGGTCCATCTCCCAAAGCAGTCAGAAATAAAAATAAAAATAAACAAATGAGACCTAATCAAACTTACAAGTTTTTTGCACAGCAAAGGAAACCATAAATAAAACAAACAAACAAAAAAACAACCTATGGCCTATGGAATGGAGGAAAATATTTGTAAATGATGTAACTAACAGTACTTAATTTCCAAAATATGCAATTGTTAATACAGCTTAATATCAAAAAATCAAGCAATCCAATCAAAAAAATGGGCAGTCATTTCTCCAAAGAAGATGTATGGATGGCCAGTAGGCACATGAAAAGAAATTCGATATCCCTAATTATTAGAGAAGTTAAAATTGAAATTAACATCTAGGTATCACTTCACACTGGTCAGAATGGCCATCATTTAAAAGTCTGCAAATAAGAAATGCTGGAGAATGTATGGAGAAAAGGGAACCCTCCTACACTGTTCATGAGAAAGTAAATTGGCACAGCCATTATAGAGAATAGTATGGAGTTTCTTTAAGAAACTGAAAATTGAGTTGCCATATGGTCCAGCAATCCCACTCCTGGGCATGTATACAGAGAAAATTCTAATTTGAAAAGATACATACGCCCCTTAGCAGCAATATTTATAATAGCCAAGACATGGAAGCAACCTCAATGTCCACTGACAGATGAATGGATAAAGAAGATGTGGTGTATATATACAGTGGGGTACTACTAAACCATAAAAAAGACTAAATAATACCATTTGCAGCAACCTGAATTATCATGCAAAATGAAGTCAGAGAGAGAAAGAAAAAAATCATGTATCATTTATATGTGGAATCTTAAATAGTGTGGTATAAATGGGTTTATTTTCAAAACAGAAATAGACTTACAGACATAGAAAATAAATTTATGGTTACAAAAGGGGAAGGGTAGAAGGATAAATTAGGAGTTTAGGATTAATCAGACATACTCTGCTATATATAAAATAGATAAACAAAGTCCTACAGTATAGCACAGGGAAATATATTCAACATCTTGTAATAACCTATAATGGAAATGAAGCCAAAAATTATATATATATATACACACACACACGCACACACACACGCACACACACACATATAAAGCTAAAAAGAATATATATATGCACACACATATACTCAGTGATATCCCTGAATCACTTTGCCATACACCAGAAATCAACACAACATTGTAAATCAACTCTACTTCAATAATATATATATTACATATGTATTTGTAACAAAAAATACATATATAGCAAGAACTGATATTTTATACTTTTTATTAGATCTTGCCTCTTAACTGCTGTACTAAAACTACAGAGGACCTGGCTCAGAGCCCTTGAGTTCTAATGAAAGAGATGCAGGGCAACAGGAGCAAACACACTCCCACATGTCTTTTCGTTCCATCCCAACTGAACGCATCCAGAGGTCCTCACAAGAAATTGCCAGTGTTCAGGACAGTCCATCAAACAGAGTCTAAACTGACACTTGCTCAATTCGGGTTTTGTAAAGTGAGTTGCTAGGACTATGTACTTCTGGCTGCAGAACTGTGCCAGGCTGCAGCAGTTCAAATGTTGGAGCCCAAGCCCTGTTCCAGTGCCAAACAGTTGTCCACATGCAGCAGAGACGGCCCTGTCAACATCCCTGGGACTGGAGGAAGGTGCTCCTCTTCCCACTGGGCAGTGGGACGTGTGAGGGGGGGCTGGGCGCACATCTTAAAGGGAGAGGCAGGGCTGGTCCTCAGGGGAGACAGGAAAATTGGTCCACATCCTGCAGTGACTGACCCCTGAGATGGGAGAACACAATCCGTTCTCAGGGTTATGTGGATTTTTTCATTCAGGTGTTTCTGAGCTCGGCTATTAGATCATTAGAATTTACAGAATCTCTTTGCATAAGGTGAATGGGTTCAAAGATCAGATGGTTTCATCAATGTAGTCTTTCTGTCAAAGCCATCTCCCCAGACAATGAGGAACTGTGTTACAGGAAACTTATTCCTCAGTTAGAAGTCTCCCTGCCTTGGAGAACTCGTCCCCACTGAATAGACCTTTCTTTCCCGTCAGGTACATGATGTATTATCTACAAGATATCAACATAACCATATTTTGGAGTAAAGGGCTTTTGGCTTTTAAGAAACAAAGACTGGAAGAAAATTAGGTTTAAAATGGCATCTGGCTTAGAGTCCCTTATTCAACCTCTCCCAACAATTCAGCCAAATACCTATAAAGACACAGAAAAACAAAACAAAACAAAACAAAAACAAAAAAGCAAACTTATGCCACTGCCAGAACTGGAACGAAATAATCTATTTTCAGAATCTAGGATAGATTTCCATTAACTGTAAGACTGGCAAAATGGGATTAAAACCACAATCCATGATCCCTTGCGCTGTAACCATGGGAAATAGTCAGCTTTCCCCACTCCCACCCTGAAAAGAGACAGCAGGGCAGGAAGCAGTCCTGCCCCCGCTCAGCATCTGATCCCTGGTTCAGACAAGCAAGAGATATGCTAACTGGATAACAGAACCATGTCTCTATGTTGTGATGCTCTTTGGGACTGGTACCATCCTCAATTCTCTCATCCTGGCCCATATCCCTCTTTTTAATCAGAGATGGGAATTCCTAGCAAATGCATGGAAGGTGCGGTTCTCCAAAGTACATCACAACAGGCAACAGTGCTTCCCAGAAGGAAGGGCACATACGAGGGATGATAGCATTTTTGGATTTCCATCAGGGTCAGTGTCAGGAGGTGGGAGTCAGGTGGAATGATATATCCATCTAACAGGAGCCCTTGAGATATCTCAGCCTAGAGTTTGAGGATGGGTCTAGAAGCTGGGCATGCTGTTCAGCTGCTCATTTGAAGAGTGAGATCAAAGTAAGACCACAAACATTGTCTATGGAAAATATTGTATATCCCTTCTTTAAAAATATGAAAAATGAAAAAATACTATCAGGCCTATTTAAAATGCCAGACCAAAGGAAAGAATAAAAGACTCCAACTCAAGACTTACAGGATGAACCAAAATTTGAAAATGATATATTAGAGTAACTGGAAGGAAATTTTATAAAACCATTTCTCATTCTCAGGAAGATGATAGAGGGGAGCAAAAATCTTCTTGAAAATTGGCTAAAGTGATAACCTAGCAAATGAAAGGAAATGATGAGTAGGTAAAACAGAGACTGCCAAGAAAGCGAACAATGGATAAGCAATGAAGTCCTACTGTACAGCATAGGGAGCTTTATCCAATCTCTTGAGATAGAACGTGATGAGAGATAACATGAAGAAAAGAATGTGTATGTATGCATGACTGGGTCACTATGCTGTATAGCAGAAATTGACACAGCACTGTAAATCAACTATAATAAAATTTTTAATACAATAAAAAGAAAGTAAATAATGAACAGCCAAACTTGAATCTATATTAGAAATAAAGAAAACTTTGACATCTAGCAAAAATTAAAATAGATGTAAGAGAGTGTTATGTAACAGGGGTTAAATGGGTGAAGGTTGGCTATGCAATGATGACAGAGCTGTGACCTCTCCCAAAATGCTAGCTTGTTCAGTGGAACTAAATGGGGGGTGGGGTGGGGGGACGAGTTCTTCCATAGCTGCTGAGGTTGCCACTTCCCTTTGGTCAATGTTAAGTAAAAGGCTCACAGTGTGGGGGAGGGGTGGGTGTAAAGAAACCACTGAGTCTGTGAACAGGATGACCAGCACAGACACACACCTCTCTCACGAGTGGGTCTCAGGTGTCCCGAGACCAGGTCCTTGCATGTTTCCCAGGCCCAGTGGAAATGAGAATACACAGCAATGTGGGATTTATTTTGCACTGAGGCAGCACATTTCTATCAAGGAATTGACAGCAGATCTCTTTATAACTCTCTTAGCAAATATGGGGGTGGGAGACCCAAATGGTGAGTCCCACTTTCGTGGTTCAATACAGAAAAACTTATGCGATATGGATTAACATCTGGAGAGTCAGGCAGCACAAAGCAGCCTGCAAGAACGTGCAGGGATCGCTCTGTTCCTGGGTGGGCAACGGCACATTCCATGATGTTAAGCATCTAAATTTAGTTCCTGGTGTCATGTTAGATATGATTTATTCTGAATTCCTTATTATGCCTCTCCCACAAATCAAATCATGCTGCAGTATGTACTTAATTGGGGTTGAAACCCTTCCAAACATGGTTGGTGCTTGTTAACTTCCTCTTTATTTGAGGTTAACCAAAAGACAACGATGAAAATCTTCACCACCAGCCATCTAAAGAGAAATAGATGAAGTGCTAAAACAATAACACCCAGCATTAGAGCTGTGACAAATAGCATCAGTCAGAGCACTGCAAGCCAACCACACCTCCAGCTGTGAGGCTGTCAGGCCTCATCATCTCAGTCGGGCCGGGCTAGAGCCTCGGGTCAAAAGCAGGCTTCCCAGGAGAGCCAAGCCACAGTCTCATGGGTTGGTCCTCTCCCCCTTCAAGTCTGAATCCAGCCCATCCATGACCAGGAGCCTGAGGCCCCTCACACCCAACCCCAGCTGCCAGCACAGGGGAAAAGTTTCCAAGTGGTAGATGATGGTTGTGCAGGCACGGGTGTGGTGAAGGGGAAAAATGAGGCCTTCAGAGTTAGACTCTTGGTCCCTTCTGGTCTCCTACTTAAGAGTTGTGTGGTTTCACCTCCCTGAGATTCTGTACAAGGAGAATATTAGTAGTTACCTCACAGAGTTATTAAGCAGAATAAATAAGAGTTAAAAAAAATAAATGCTTAAAATTATTAAAATTATAGTCAGCATCAATGCTCCTTAGAGGAGCGTAGAGCTTGTGAGTTACAGCCTGAGGACTAGCCTAGTAAATAAATAATTAGTGAGAATAAACAGTGGTGCTTAGAGAATGGAGAAACTGGCTTTGGATCTGATATGGGCTCAATTCTGGCTCATTCAATTAGTATAGATCTGGTAGCACAGGAAAGATACTTAAGGCAACACACACACACAGTCTCCATAAAGCAGGAATAACATCAGCACCTGCTGTTGATGTGGGATTAAATGAGATCCCCTTTGTCTTTTTTTTTTTTTTTGTCTTTTGTCTTTTTAGTGCTGCACCCATGGCAAATGGAGGTTCCCAGGCTAGGGTCGAATCAGAGCCACAGCTGCCGGCCTACACCACAGCTACAGCAACGCCAGATCCTTAACTCACTAAGTGAGGCCAGGGATCGAACCCGAATCCTCATGGATGCTAGTCGGGTTTGTTAACCACTGAGCCATGACAGGAACTTTGAGATACCCTTTGTAAAGTGTTTTGTATGATACCTGATACATAGACAGATCCAGCTATAATATTTAAAATGATTAGTACATACAGCTTGTTTTCACTTATATATACTAATACACTATGTATTTTACACTCTACACAAATATATAATAAAAATTAATTATATATTTAATTTACATAATGTGATATATAATATGTATATATTTATCCCATATGTAATATTATATTTATTCCCTATGAATAGTTAAAATATACAAGCCGACTTAGTGGGTCTAGGAAATCTTCCACACATGTTTGATGTTGGCTAACTTATCCAAATGTATGTGGGTTTACAGACATTACCCATGTACCTATTACAATGATTTTCCAAGAACCCATGTTTATTGTTATTATGGGTCAGGAACCGTAATATACATTATTTGTATGCATTTAAATTCATCCTCACATGACTCCTTGGATATTTTATGGAAATAAGAAAATTATTTGACCCATAGTGCTGATGGATCCAGACTTCAAGCCTTCACCTTATTCTACCTTCATCCTCTCACGTAAAATATATTTGTTTAGAAATATCAACCACAGCGGGATGAGCTACTTACTCACTGATGGTATGTCCTAAGAGGATATGTAACTTTTTTTTTCTTTTTAGGACTGGACCTGTGGAATAGGGAAGATCCCAGGAGAGGGGTCTAATTGGAGCTGCAGCTGAGGCCTACACCACAGCCACAGCAATGCCGTATCTGAGCTGTGTCTGTGGCCCACATCACAGCACGGCAATGTCATATTTTCCAACCCACTGAACGAGGTCAGGGATCAAACCAGCATCCTCACTGACACTATGTCAGGTTCATCACCCACTGAGCTACTACGGGAACTCATTTTTTTAGGAACCGCTAACTCAGCCTCATAATCTTGTTGATGCTATCTGGCAATACACAAAACTACCTTTTAAGAGAAAAGAGTCTCAGATACAGAATGTATGAAGGCATGGTCCATGCAAACCTGACCAGGCCACTAGATCTGCCTGAAAGAATTCTTCAAAAGCCAATGAATTCTCAGAGGACAGGTGAGTGGCTAAAGGGCAAAGGCCTTTCTTACTGCCCCTGTGCACAAATCAGGGACTTCAGGGCCCTTATCACAAAGAGGCAAGAATGCTGCTGAAATTCAAGTTCTTGGCAGAATCAATCTTTGGGGAAAAATTAACAAAACATTGCCTGTTACATTTCCCAGGTCATCCAGGGGAGGGTCTCCAACTGCAGTGAAGGGACATGATGATGCAAACTGTGAAAGGTAGCCCCAGAGGGCCAGATCTGATGGGTGCCCAGCTGGCAGGCCCCAACTAACACCCACAGAACAAGCCACATGGGACCCAGGACTGTCCACTTTCCCAAAGCTCCACTCGAGTTTTAGGGACTCTAATTTTTTCCAGTATGTTCAAAATTTAGTCATTTATGACCCCACTAATTCAGACATGGTAGATCACCTATTGGAAAAGTTTTGTAACATTTCCTCTGGATCAACGTGAACATTTTTGGTATTTGGTCTTTGGTATTTGTGCTATTTCAGTTGTCAGTTAATGGGCTCTTCTGTGGGTGGAAAGCACTTCCTTATTTTCTTTTTCACAAGATGTACAGATCTAAATACCATGAATGTATTTAAGAGACAAAGACAAGACCCGTCACTTAGTTAAAATAGTGAATAAAAATGGGTATATAATCACATACAATGTGACGATGCAATGATGTTCAAAAGAGATCTATCCTATTTCTGCAGCATATGCTATGTCAGAACTTCTCATAGAGTTGGGCTGGGGTGAGCAGAATTAACAGTACAAGGAGGAGAGAAAAAGCAGCAGAAGAGAAAGCAGGTGGGGGAGTAAAACAGAACACAGGCTGGTAGACATTCTAGTTTGTCCCATCTCCCTCACAAACAGAGCCCACCACAGGCCCTCCTGCAGCCCCTCTCTTGCTGACCAGACTCCTGGGGGCAGTTGCCTCACTCCTCAGACAGCAAAGTCATTGTCCCAACTACTCTAGCTCCTCAGGCTAAATTTCCTCCTGACTTCACCTTCTCTTCAACTCTCCCCCTCAATAGAAGAAAAAAAATGTGGCTTTCAGAGGTCAGCAAGAGGAAAAGGACCTCTCAAAAGCCATATCAAGTGCAAGAGGTCAATGTTTCAAAGAAAAAAGACCAGGCTCCCTTGTGAGCCACTGGTAGAAAAGTTCTAAGATTCTCTGAAATGCACAGTAAGTGAAAAAAATGAAGGACAGTGTAGCCAACACAGGTTCTAACAAACATCCCCTTGATGCCAAAGAACAACAAGCTTTGTTTCTTTTTAGATGGCAGGTAAGGCTCTTCATAGCCCTGGAGCAGAAATTCAAAAGAGATATTGGATTTCAGGGAAAGACAGCAAGACAAATCCTATTACAATGTCTTCTTCTGGCACCTAAAAAATGCATTAAACATCATGGGAATGTAAAGTACAGCATGGTGACTATAGTTAATAATACCATATTGCATATTCGAAAGTGGCTGAAGAGTAGATATTAAAAATCTTCATCACAAGAAGAAAAACATTTTGTAACTATGTATAGGGATGAATGTTAACTAGACTTGCTGTGGTGATCATTTTGCAGTGTACACAAATAGCAAATAATTAATTTGTACACCCAAAACTAATATGTTTTATCTTAATTATACCTCAATTTTTAAAAATTAAACAAATAAAAAAGAGAAGAGGTATTCATGACCTGAACTGACAGAATACTTCCCAATTTGAATGGAGGCAGATTATGGGAGAGTGTTCAGAAAATCAGGGAAAAGTCTTAAAGGGTAGAAACTACCACAAGCCTGAAGGATCCAAGTTCCAGAGAAAAGATGCTAACTAGGGGAAACAAACCAAAATAATGGCAGTGGGGTATATTCCTGAATAAATGGGTCATATTACATGGCATTTAACAGACTCTTACATCAGAGAGAATTCAGGTCCTTCCCCAAAGACTGCATCTAGCCCCCAGCTAATTTCTCCCCCCATCCCCACTGTAGTACCTTCAGGCTACAGATAAATGGATAGAAATCTACATTTATTCCTCACATTGCTGCTGAAAGAAGAAGAAAAGTAGGCTTAGTAAAAGAAGGAAACATGGAAAGGAGTATGTACTCGTAATCTCTCAGAGCAGAAAAGAATGGTCAGAGATGCCTGTATTATACACCAAATATAAGCAAAAGGAGCAATGGCAAGGTAATTATAAAAATATGCTAAAAGGAAAAAAAAAGAAAGGAAAGGAAAGGAAAAAAGGAATGTAGCAAGCAAAAGATATGATAAATCTATTTTATCTAGGTTTTTTTTTAATTAAAAAAATCTGTCTCAGGGAACAGAATGATACACTTTGGAAATGTTTTGCAATATAACATTTTTGTAAATATCTGAATTCAATAAAAGATCAGAAAACTACAGAATGAGTTAAAAATGCATGAATCAAAGCTAAGGAAACAAATTACCAAAACAGGAGCATAATATATCTAAAAAGTATATAATGGCAAAGAAAAAAATCAATACAGTTGAATTCATGAATTTCAAAGTTCTAAATCAATTACAATGAATATAGCTGAGAATGACAAAAAGATTATAGCAAATAGAGAAGAGATGGTACACAGGGAAAAATGATCAATAAATGATCCTTACACCCATTAGAATGGCTATTATAAAACAAACAGGCAAACAAACTCAGAAAACAAGTGTTGGCAAGAATATAAAGATTAGAATCTTTGTGAATTGCTAGTGGGAATGTAAAATGGTACAGCTAGTATGAAAAATGTACAGTAGTTTCTCAAAAACTTTAATATAGAATTATGATCCAACAATTCTACTTCTGCGCATTTACTCAAAAAAATTGAAAGTAGAGACTTAGACAATTGTGTCCCTATGTTCATAGCAGCATTATTCACAGTAGCCAAAATGTAGAGGGAATCAAAGTGTTCATCAACAAACAAGTGGGTAAACAAATGTGGTATATCCATACAGTGGAATATCATTCAGCTTTAAAAAGAAAGGAAATTCTGGCACATGCTACAACATGGATGAAGCTTGAAAACAATGCCATGTGAAATAAGCCAGTCACAAAAGGACAAATATCGTAAAATTTCACATGTAAGAGAAACCTAAAGTATTCAAATTCCAAGAGACAGAAAGTTGAATGAGGATTGTGAAGGATGGAGGGAGCAAAGAAGGAGGAGTTATTGCTTAGAGTGTAGAGAGTTTAGGTTTTTCAAGATGAAAACAGTTCTGGAGGTGGATGATGTTTGTGGTTGTACCAAAATGTGATTGTACTCAATGTCACTGAAACTGTACACTTAAAATGGATAAATGGTCAATTTTACGTTATGTGTATTTTGCCACAATTTAAATCCATCCCACTTCCTCCCCTTCCCCCTTGGCAACCACCAGTCTTTATTTTCTGTGGAAGGGTTCATTTTTGCCAAATATTAGATTCCGGATATAAGTGATATCATATGGTATTTGTCTTTTCCTGACTTACTTCACTCAGGATGAGAGTCTCTAGTTCCATCCATGTTGCTGCAAATGGCATTATTTCATTCTTTTTTATGGCTGAGTCATATTCCATTGTGTATATATACCACATCTTCTTAATGTGATCATCTGTTGATGGACATTTGGGTTGTTTCCATGTCTTGGCTGTTGTGAATAGTGCTGCAATGAACATGCGGGTGCATGTGTCTTTTTTAAGGAAAGTTATGTCTGGATATAGGCCCAAGAGTAGGATTGCCAGGTCATATGGTAGTTCTCTGTGGGATGAATTGGGGACTTGCAGTTAATAGATGCAGACTATTGCCCATGGAATGGACAGGCAATGAGATCCTGCTGTACAGCACAGGGAATTATGTCTATGTCCATTTATGATGGAGCATGGTAATGTGAGAAGAAAGAATATCTACTTGTATGTGTAACTGGGTCACCATGCTGTGCAGTAGAAAATTGAAAGAACACTGTAAACCAACTATAATAAAAATAAATAAATAAATAAAGGAGAAAAAAAATAAAAGCTTCTAAAAGATGATTAATTTTGCAGCACACAGATCTATAATCTTTAGCAGATAAAAATTTTAGGACACAGGCTTCCTACAGCTGTTCACTTTATATGGATCACTTCCCAATAAATCTATCTTTTATTGGTGGTTGAATAATTTAAAAAAAACTCATAGACATAGGCAACAGACTTGTGGTTGCCAAGGGGGAGGGGGAGGGTGTGGGATGGACTGGGAGTTTGGCTTTAGTAAATGCAAACCATAGCATTTGGAGTGTATAAGCAATGAGATCCTGCTGTATAGCACAGGGAACTATGTCTAATCACTTATGATGGAATATGATGGAGAGTCTTGTTTGAAAAAGAATATATATGTATAACTGGGTCACTTTGCTGTACAGCAGAAATTGACATAACATTGTAAATCAACTATAATAAAAAAAAGGCTGTATGTTACACATGAAAGAGAGTAGATCCTAAGCATTCTTCTCATCATGAGGAAAAAATATTTTTCCTTTTTCTTTTATTTTGAGATGACAGATGTTCACTAAGCTTATTGTGGTAATCATTTCATGACATATGTAAGTCAAATTGTTACGCTGTGTGCCTTAAACTTACGCAGTGCCCTGTCAATTCAATTACATCTCAATAAAACTAGAGAAAATTTTAAGAAATGGTCCATTATGTATGTAATGATGTTCTTGGAGTAGAAAATTCAACAAAGGGAAAATAACTCAAGCTCCAATAAAGGAAAATTTCCATAAAATGAAAAACCTAGAGACAGAAAAGAACCTGAAAAAATTGGTATGTAATGATCCACATAACCTGCCCTGGCCTATTTACTGTACTTCAAACAAATAAGTGAAGAGTACATCAAATAGTTAAGCAAAAGTTACTCATAAGGGAACAAATAGCCTGTGCTTTGAATTTTCTACAGCATCATTTAATGTAGTTGCTCTAAGTCTTTTGACATTATTGACAAAACTCTAAGGCAAAGAAAGTATAGCATGAGACTATTATACCTAGATAAGTTGGTATTCAAGTAGACAATGGCTATAAGAAGGTATTCACAAACTTGAAAAAAAAACCCACAAAATGTGGCAAACTTGAGCTTTTCTAGAAAAACCAACTTGGAGATGAAATCTACTCATCAAGAAATGAATCAAAACAAATCAGAAATGTAGACACCTTAGTAAAAGAATTTGTGCTAAACACTAAATCTTTAAATATGCAGCCAAGACTAAACTGGAGAAATTGTGTTTATAGAGCAGAACGTAAAAACATAAAGTATAAAAAATTTACTCAGTATCAACCTCAGTATCCTACTGTGAATCATTTATATCTTGTTCATATGAGATAAGGGCTATGAATCAGCTGCAGCTCTGCTGAGTCCATCACCACAAGTTTTCTCCTTGCCGAAACCAGACTGAAAGTGTAGCTCTTCTTCAGAACAAGCAGTTTGCATCCTTGCGCGTTAAAGCCACATGTCACAAGGCAAAACACCCCTGTGAATTAAAACCTTTTGCTTAGAAGAGGCAATGTTATGCCCCATAACAATTCATAGGCCAAAGAAAGTAACACGGCCAAGCCCTGAATCACTGAGGTCAGACTTTAGCTTTGGAGATCGTAGGGTGGGAAGAAGTGAAAAAACACTAATCTCATTTTTTTCTATCAGGGAATCCATTGATACTTTAAATCAAAAGTTGCTGTTATAAACAAAACATCATTACTTAAACCTCATTTTTCACCCTTAACTTTCAAGGAATCTTATACAAACTAGCGTCACTGATGGTAAAGAATCAATTATGTGACCTAGAGTTCTTTATTTTTGGCTTCAATATAATTTTTCCTGTATTAAAATTCACATAAAATTAAGCATGATCCTTCTTATTTAAATATAGCATATATAGTAGGACTCCACTTTAATAAAATTATTTCTTCCTCTATTTCCCCATATTTTTACCTTTGATTACCCATAGAAATGTATCTCCGCTGAGGTTCAACTGTCAGTATAGGGGAGTTCCTGTCCTGGCTCAGCGGTTAGCGAACCCAACTAGCATCCATGAGGACGCAGGTTCGATCCCTGGCCTCGCTCAGTGGATTAAGGATCTGGCATTGCCGTGAGCTGTGGTGTAAATCACAGATGTGGCTCGGATCCCACATTGCCGTGGCTGTGGCATAGGCCGGAGGCTACAGCTCCGATTGGACCCCAGCTTGGGAACCTCCATATGCCTCAGGTACGGCACTAAAAAGACAAAAAGACCAAAAAAACAAACAAACAAAAGACTGGCAATATAGATTATCTCCAGGGGATAGTATTTGGTAAGATTTATTGCTTTTTTCTTTATTATTATTATTACTTTATATTAAATCTTTACCACTTTTATAAAGTTACTGTAGTTAAATTACAACAAAATGCCAAACATATGAGTGTAGTTAAGAATATACCTTGTCAACTTCTAAAATATCCTAAAAATATTTTAACCTTTTCTATTTAACAAAATTTAATTGCTTTCTGAGTCTCCCATAATTTTAGCAACATGTGCCAACACAATGGGGGGTGGGGTGGGACCTTCAACTCATCACTCTGTGTTGGTTGTCCGGCCCCCATATGGCCCATGTAGTGTGGTGGCTTTCTCCTGTTCTTCTACCCACCTTTGAGGCACAAGATGTCAGTGCCATGACATGCACTGACATGATGACCATGGCATCATCTGCCTAAATGCATCAAGGGATAGTTCCGTCCCTGGTGTCTGGACAGGTTCCTGGGACTCTACTCCAGTAGCAGGAAAGTTGGTTTACAGAGAACCCTCAGCATGTTCTGTTGGAGTCATAGCTAAACACAGGCTGAACACAAATAATAATGTGAGGTTGAGTTCCCTTTTGCTCCCATCCCTGAGCACAGGTCATGAACCTCCAGAGCTCTGGTGATAGCGTGGCTCTGTCTCCAGCCCCACTCTGATTCTTGGAAATATTTTCTTGTCTGGAAAGAAGGAAGTCACTCTCTGCTTCTTGAAGCAGATAACGGTAAAATCACCATCTGATACCTCTGAGTGATGCTCCTTCACTCTCTCTCAGAAGACCTAATGTGATCTCATTAATATGCTTTGGTGTGTGGAAAGCAGAGAAAAGTCCTAGGGATGTGACACACAAGGTAAGAAATACAGTTAACACTGCTGCATGTGGTATATGAGTATTGTTGAGAGAGTAAATCCTAAGAGTTCTCATCACAAGGAAGAAAATATTTTCTTTTCTATTTCTTTAATTTTGTATCTGTATTAAATGATGGATGTTCACCAAACTAATGGTAATCACTTCTTGATGTGTGTTAATTCAAATTATTACACTGGACACCTTCAACTTACACAGTGCACTCTGTTGATTGCATCTCAATAAAACCAGAAGATAAAAAAGGATTCCTTTGCCATATTGACAGTGGATTCAAAAACTCTGTTCTCTCAATTTAGAAGGCAGAGTCCTTGCCAGGTTAGGGCTATTATTTTGGCTTTTGGAAAGGAGATGCTCACAGATGACGATGAAGAGGTTGAGAGTAACAGTGATTTTCTATAACTCTTGAAGAAGGGCGTGAGCAGGATATTTGATCAGGCCAACAAGAAGATTTATGGCTCATGGGATCCTGGAGCCAGCAAGACTGTCATCTAGAAGAAAGGCAAAAGGAAGAAAAGCAAAGCAAAATCAACACAGCTAAGGGAAGAAAGGAAATGTGTTAATAAAGAGGAAAGAAGAAAAAAGGCAGTTACAGATCCGAGCTGAACTTGAGGAAATACTGGACTAACAAGTGTACAACCTGCAGGTGAAATCAAATAATTTCCAGGGCTTTCTTGAGTCGTAAAGTTACACGTGCACGATGTACGCAGGATGACTCAACAAATGTGTGTAAAATTATGAAAGCACCTTTACTTTCTACTTGTCCATTCATCGTAGAGCCTAATAAAATGAAGAGAACATCTGCTTAAAAACATGAGTATCCAAAATTGTCCATGGGGAGCTTATATGCCCCAGATGACTCATCTTCCCACCTGACTACTGGGGACGTTTTCCGTATTCCTACAGGGATTTGCTGTGGCATATCACATTTCCCTAACAAGTAAGGATGTTTTTAATTCAGCTAAAACAGGAAAAGTTGTAAGGAGGAAAAAAATCTCACAAGTAAACAAAACTTATAAATCAGTAGAAATCTAGCAGTATTATCAGAGAGGAATATTTTCTGAAAACCAATTTTATGTGTTTGAAACAAAAGCCTTTGCTCAATTATGCCTGAGTATTTTATTAAATTGCATCTATGCTCCACCTCATTCCAAAAGAATGTGATGTGTGTGATATGCACAGTGTAAGTAGTTGTGACATAAACATTGGCAACCTTCCATAAAACAGGTCTCTCTCTTTTCCTTGATATTCATAGCCAGAGGGTCAAGTTTCCCCCATCACTAAGCCCTACTAATTGAAATGAAGGACTTTCATTTCAATAAAATAAAGGGAAGACTGTTGAAATGCACCTTACCATTGATTTTAAGAACATCAATTATCAAATAGTTAGTGGCTAAATTATATATGAAGAGTGAAATGAGTTAAACTTTCCAATGCCTTTGAAAGAACTATTGAGTAGCAATGGTGTTCCCATAATTTCTATGCTTTTCTTCCCTGCACTTCTTCTGGGTTCAGAACTACATTGATAATCTAGGTTACATGTCCTTATCTCTTGGGAGCCTCTAGGCAAAAGAAGTTTATTTATCACTTAGTAAAATTAATACATCGCTTAAGGCTAGAGTCATCTAAAATTTATAAAGAACCAAAGGCTAATTTTAAATTTAGTCTTAAAACAGGAGTTCACATGTTATATTTAGCAAATTATCACCAACATTATCAGCTACTTTTAAGGGTTTGGGGCGTGGTTTTTTTCCTAAAGGGGGCTCTTTTCTTTAACAATCATTGCCATACCATTTTATGCTTTATATTCTTCTCTGTTCTAAAGGTTAGGAGTTGCCTGATTAGAAGCATGCATCATATAATGATCTTGGGGAATTTTAGAAAATTGAACACTCAGAGTAAATACTCCGGACAAAAATGTAAGAATGCGCTTTAATAGTCACATTGTTCCTTGTTGGTGCTATGAAAATATTCCAAAAATATTATAGCTCCAAAAAAGATACAGTCTTTGGAGTTCGTCTTGACCTCTGTGAAAGATTGGTACCTGGCTTATAATTGTGATCTTTATGGACCATGAAGTGTATATTTACCTGATTCTGTTCTTAAAAACATTTGAATTTAATGCATTTAAATTTAGGTTAGACTCTAGTGCTATAAATAGCACTGGTTTCTCTTTTGAGGAGTTCACATCCTATGCTATAGAATTACAAAATTTCTTAACCAACCCTAAATCGTCCATGGGTTTTATACACAAGAATGAGAGTATATTTCTTGGTACATAGCTGTCCAACCTCCTGAACACATTTCCTAATCAAATCCTCATGTTCTGCTCATAGATGCTCCTTCTATCTGGGTGGGGACAATCTCCCCAAAGCTCAAGTCTGAGGTCACAGGACTCTGTTTAAACCACAGGGACCAAGGGCCTGGCAGGAGTTAGGGGAACAAACAGAGTAAGCCACAGGCATTTAGGGAGTTGGGGCTGCCTTCTTGCCCCCATGAATTTTATGTTACATTTGATATCACAGAGAGCTTTTTAAAGAATGGATGTTAGCTCCCCATATATACATCTGCTGCTGAGAATTTGCCATGAATCTTGGTTGAGGATGAAAATGTGGATCTATAAGTGTGCAAGACTCATAGTGAAACTGGTTTTCCCAGGGGCTGGAAAAAGGAACACTTTAACTGAGAACATTGCAGAAGTGGATAATTTGAGGGTTCTACCCTGGAAAGCATTAAGAAGGGGGTTGTAGAGCATGTGAAATTTAGCCCAATTTTTACTGTATGCTCCTTCATGGAGGAAAAAAACCTGTTACATCATTTTCTCTGGGGACAAATTACCCATTTGGACAAAAAGAGTCCATAGCATGAGTGAGGGGCAAGAATGGCTTCCCCAACACAGAGGTCTTTTTTTTTTTTTTTTTTTAAGTAGTGCAAGGGAAATGCTTTTTTTTTTCTTCAATGAAAGTGCACTTTAAGGAGTTCCTGTCATGGCTCAATGGCTAACAAACCCAACTAGTATCCACAAAGACCTCTCGCCTTGCTCAGTGGGTTAAGGATTGGGCATTGCCATGAGCTGTGGTTTGGCTTGGATCCTGAGTTGCTGTGGCTGTAGCTCTGATTTGACACCTTGCCTGGGAACTTCCATATGCCACAGGTGCAGCCCTAAAAAGACAAAAGACAATAACAACAACAACGACAAAAATACACTTTGAGGTCTAATCTTTTAGAGAGTCATAACTTGCTTGTAAATTGTACAACCCAAATAGCACAGAATTCTCACCTTATGAAAGGAACAGTACCAAATGAATACTTGCTTCTCAGAAGATATGGACAATGACTATGGGGGAAACAAAGTGAGCAGAATTCCCTTCCAAAGCCCATAAGCAAGAAAGAGGCTTGGTAATGATGTCAGAGCCATTTGCAGGCAGGTGTGAGCCAACTTCCCATTTGGGAAGTTCCACATCAGAAACCCCAGCATCACACCTGGAACTAATTGGCCTCCTTTTTTGGCAAATTCAATAACTAGGCCAAAGATTAAATAGACCTTGGAGATTGTACAACCACTTCCGTCTTGAAGTGCTGTCCACCCTGGGGCAGGAAGGGGGGTGCTGGGGAGGCGCCCCAGAGAAGGGGCTGCCCTGCTGGCCCCGCACCTGCACCGGGAACACACTAAACACACTTCAGTTTTCAAAAGCCTCCAAATGAAATACCTGTTCATCACATTGGTGATTTCTTTCAGGATGTCGAGCTATGTTCTCCTATATTTTGTACCAGAAACATGAAATTTTAGAGGCAGGTATGGGCACAAATACATAATAATGCCAGTAATAACACACTGCATACCCTGGAGAAGTAGCATGAAAAAGATGAAACTGTTAATTAGGAAGAGAGGTTATTTTTATCTAACTTGGTTTTTTGCCCCCACATTTTAAAAGATTGTTATAGTTTTCTTTCAACCTATGTGAAGGAAATTAATGTGTTTGTTAAAATTTTACTCATTCATCATCTTTTCTTTTTTTCTTTTTTCTCTGTCTTTTGTCTTTTTAGATCCGCACTGGCTGCATATAGAGGTTCCCAGGCTAGGGGTCAAATCGGAGCTGTAGCCAATGGCCTACACCACAGCCACAGCAATGTCAGATCCGAGCCTTGTCTACCACAGCTCACAGCAACGCCCAACACACCCACTGAGCAAGGCCAGGGATCAAACCCGTGTCCTCTTGGATACTAGTCATGTGCATGAACCACTGAGCCATTATGGGAACTCCTCGTTCATCACCTTTTCAACCAACATCTCCTCTGTGGCCTCCATGCACAAGTCTCCCTTGAGACTGAGCACACAAACCACACATAAGGTGTTGTGCCCTAGAACTCACCATCTAATGGGTGAGAAAGATTAATAAACAGACAATTAAAATGCATGGTTATAACTGCATCATTGGGAAAGGGAAGCACAGAGCCCTTCTTTGAATACAGACCGGAGATGGGCTGTGGGAATCAGAAGCTGCATGTTTCACCTTTCGTGTGTGTGTGTTTGTTTTAGAGTCAAAGACTCTCAGGTCAGAATGGCCCCTCCTGGTCCACACTCCCCTCTCTGTCCAGAATGTTCTGGTTAATGAACCAGGTGACAGGGAGGGGTGGGGAGAAGTGCTGGGTGGGGTGTGGAGCACTGAGTCCAGGGAAGAAGCTGTGAGAGATAGAAGTCAGATCTTAAGAGCTGTCTGTGCAAAAGAGGTTGGGTTTCCCCTGGAGGAAAGAGAAACTCTGAAGTCTTTTAATCCAGGGAGTGCCGTTAGTTGCTTTGGGTGTGGGTCGCTAACACCTTCTGGCTAAGGCTTTGGAGGAAGAAGAACTAAAGTCAGAGAAAACAGGTATGAGGCTATGGCTATAACTTGCTGAAAGATGATGTGGATCTGGACTAGAAGTGAGGGTAGAGAGATAGGACTAAGTTCAAGGACACCCAAGGTAAAACTAAGTGACATTGATCATTAGGGAGAAGAAAGAGTCAAGGGTGAACCCAGGTTTCTGACTTGGTTTATCTGGATCAGTTTAAAAGCCTAAATTACTTATTCTTGTGGGAAGAGATATCATCATTCATTCATGCATTCATCCGTTTATCTATTAAACAAACCTATACTGAGCACATCAGTCCCTGTGTGAGGCACTAAACAAAGCTGTAAAAATCCCTGTATTGACAGAAGTTATATTCCAGTAGGGAGAGGACAACAGACAAAAAGATTAAAATGTGTCAAATGGTGATAATTTCTAAGGAAAAAAAAAAAGGCAAGGAGCCATATAAGATGATGGAGTGGACTGAGGGCTGCTAGATAACACAAGGCAGTCTGACAGGTAATCCTTGAGCAGAGACCCACAGAAAGCTGGGAAAGGAAAGGGGAGAATGGTCCCCACAGAGGGAACTGCTAGTGTAAAGTTTTTGAGGCTACAGATGGTGCTATTAGGAAGAATCTTCACCTCCATGGGGGTTGCCATCACCCACATGTGGTCAGTGTCATGTGCCTGTGACAAGCCCTAAATCAGCCAGTATTCCACCCCTCCCACTGGCCCTCCAGGCAAACCATGTAATTCTCTCTGAAAGGAACACTGAGACCTCAGAGAGCAAAAGATCTTCAGTGTATTGAACAGGAGAATGCTCAAGTTGTTGGAAACAGCAGAGTTATCACCATCAGAGAGTGGACAATGAAAGAGATCTTCTTGTAAGAACTAGTGGGATGGAAAAAGCAGGACCCAAGGTGTACTGATCTACAAAGAGAGGCCTCTCAGAGCCTAGAGAAACCCCTGCCACCAGACCCCACCAGCACTGACCAGCTCAGAGAGGGCGCAGCACTGACCAGAAGAGAGCCACCCCCCCCAAGCCCACCCCCATCAGCTTCCTTCCGTCAGAAGGCTAAGGAGGCATGTGCCTTAGGGCAAAGAAGAAAAGCAAAGAGGACATTCTCAAGGGCTGGAAGAGACAGGTGAAGGCTTCATATGGTGGTTTCTAAGTCCTTAGGGGAGGATAGAAACAGAAAAAAAAGAGCCTCAGGCACAACCCAGGCAACAACAAACTCAAAAGCACATGCAGGAACAAATCCAACTAGGAACCATGAGGTTGAGGGTTCGATCCCTGGCCTCGCTCAGTGGGTTAAGGATCTGGCATTGCCCTGAGCTGTGGTGTAGGTTGAAGATGTGGCTCAGATCTGTGTTGCTGTGGCTGTGGTACAGGCCATCAGCTGTAGCTCCGACTGGACCCCTAGCCTGGGAACCTCCATATGCTACGGGTGCAGCCCTAAAAAAACAAACAAACAAAAAAATGCAGAAGCAGAGGGACTCACTAGGGAGGCTGGGAGAGGGCCCAAGACCTGAAAGGAAACCCAGCCGAGTCTGGGCCAGGGGAGGAGAGAGCTTTGATAGGTCAGCAGCCAATGCCAGCAAATTGTCCTGAGAGGTCAAGGGAGATGAGGCTGGCATGTGCCCAGTGGCTCAGGAGCCAAAATGGAAGAGGATGGGAGTAAGGAATGGATGGTGAGTAAGCGCCTCTTTTCAAGAAACTCCTGAAGAGAGAGAGACAGGAACATTACATTTGGTAGGGAACTCAGTTGACTTTTTCTTTTTAGGTTTGTTTGGAAGAGGATATTAAAAGATGAACTGAGGTGTCTTGAAAACCTTGTTTGTGTGAGCAAAAGTCTATTTGAACTGGATAGCCTCAAACCGGAAGGGGTTATAAGCACTTCACTCCAACAGCCAGGGCAAGACATTTACTGAGGGATGACAGAAACCAAACAAGGAAATTATTTGGTTGGCTCTAGCTTAAATGACCACCTTATTTGGGAAGGTTTCTTTGACTGTACGTGATTGGTGATTGGTTGTCCTTAAGTTTCATTTTCTTAACCATGAGGCATTTCAGGCTTAGGATTTGGTTTGCTTACCTAGTTGCTAAGGCAGTAGAAGAACCTCCATCCTATGGCCTGCCTGTTTAATTAATTTCACAGAGAAAAACATAAAGATGGTGAAATGATGAGGGTGTAGAATGAGTAAAGAGGGAGAGATGGCAGGTATGGGAAGAGAGTGAGAGGCAGGGCCAGGCTGGGAACAGAATTGTGATGGAAGAAGGAGGTAGGGTCAGGTATGTACTTGTGAATGTAGGGGCAAGAGGTGACGATGATGAACATGGCTTATTTTGAAAATATATTTTATAGTTCTCTTCCTCTACCTGTCAGACAGGAGAGATGGCTTTCTTATTCACTGTTCTTGGTGGAAAATTCCGTTTTCAGTTTCAAAATACAGCTCCTCCAGTCCCAAGCAAAAGCAAGCTGGAAGGCTGAGGGTTTGTGATGTGTATGAGCTCGGTTGGTTGAAAGAGAAAAACTTGGGCTGGACAAGGCAGGGCAAGTTTGGAAGGCAAGAACACAGGCTTGTAAAACTAGCTGTGGAAGGGCAGGAAGAGGCCGTAGGAAGGAGGCAGGTTATGACGTCAAAGTAAGATTTCCCATCACACAGGAAGGAGATAAAAATGCTTCCTTGGCTGAGAGTAAACCTTAGGATTAAGGGAAGAGTGCTGGAAGCTGGGCCCGGAGGCCTGCTCTTTGCCTCTCTCCTCAAGGTCAAAACCAGTGGGGGCAAGGAGATAGGATGGAAATACTGAGACTTACAGAATGAAGTACCTCAGTCACCATGGGGCACCAGACTAGAGAAACCAGGGCAGTAATAAGGGCACCTGAGGCAGAAAGGCCTGAATAATAGCTCCCTTCCCCCAACCCTAGAAGAATTCCTGGGCTAGAGTGGGGCATGGGGGAAATGAAGGAAAAAAATCCTATGACAAACAGACTTGGAAATTTAAAACACTTAACAGGAGTTCCCCTCGTGGCTCAGCAGTAACAAACCTGACTAGTACCCATTAGGATGCAGGTTCGATGCATTGCTCATTGGGTTAATGATCTGGTGTTGTCATGAGCTGTGGTGTAGGTGGCAGATATGGCTTGGATCCTGCATTGCTATAGCTGTGGCTGTGGTGTAGGCCGGCAGCTATAGCTCCAATTTGATCCATAGCCTGGGAACTTCCATATGCCATGGGTGTGGCCCTAAAAAGACAAAAAATAAAAAAATAAAACACTTAGCAAATGTTTATTTTCACACTACATGACCGTTACTAGGTGGGGAGGTCAGTCCATTTGGACATTCAGGGATCCAGCCTAAGGAGGACTAGCCACCTGGAACATGGCTGATTGCACTGCCAGAGAAAGAGAATTCAGGAGAGTCTTGTCCAGACAATGAGATGTTTATCTTACCTCATTTTCACCTATTGTTCAAAGAGTCACATGGCCCCAGTCACCAATCAGGAGTCCAGTAAGTGTGTACTTCAGAGATTATTGGTGAGCAATGCTAATAATTACTGCATATGGCATGGAACAAGGGACTCCCCAGGGAGATCTGGGGGAGGAAACAATTCATATAGGCCTGATGAGAGTGAGTTGAGTCTCGGGTCAGCAGTGTTACTGAGCCAAGGTGGAAAGAGGATGCAGGGGTGGGTGGGGGCCAGGAGGAGAGCCACACACCACACCAGCCACAGATTCTGCAGCAGCACATGCAGGAAGCACAGGGGCCACGGCCTGAGCCATAGGTCAGTCAAGAACAAATGACAACGCATCTCCCCCACATCAGGAAAGCCACCAGGAATTTAGGTTGAATTGAAAGAATTAAGTTCAGAGATTGACCATAACTAAGTGACTGAGTTATTTTCAAATAGCAAAAGAAGTATATGTCACAATCAGAGGAAAAGGGGGGGGGGGTTAAAAAGTGAAATGCTAGTCCAGTCACAGCTGCATGGCTGTGCATCTAAGCTGTGACTGGCAACTTTCAGCTAATGAATTAAGTACATGGGCAGGGGGGTGGGGTGGGAGAGAATATAGGTCAGAGGCAGTGTAAACTATCAGGACGTCCATGTGCAAAGGCTTTTATTTTTCTCTGCAAATGAAGAAGCATGACCATCTGGGATTCTGTGTAACCAAAACTTGGAAACATGATGGTGGTCCAAGAGCCGGTAACCAGAAGTGAAGTCCATGCTGGGGTGCAGCAATACCAGCAGGTACCCACATGCCCTCAGGGCAGGAACACAGCAGCCTGGGTTTGGATACAGGAGAGAACAGAATTCAGCATTAAGCTCTTACCCATGCAGCAAACATTTGGCTCAGTGACAGCTGTGCCATTCTGGAGGCAAGTTAAAGAATGGCTCCTGCCTCAGGGACAAGCAGAGGGAGGCAGGAAAGATCTGTGAATATTGCTTTGATGTCTGCAGTGAGGTCATGTTGATTGGCTCCATGTATCTGAGGCCAGTGAGTAAAAAGAGAACACATGCTGGAATCTGACTGAGGTTCAAGTCCTTGCTCTTCCAACTACCCTCAAATTACCATCTCTTTGAGTCAGTTTTCCCATCAATAAAATAGGGAGGAACGCAACTTGCTTAGGTGTTTATATGAGGATCAAATGAGATAATTCATGGATAGTTCCTGGCACCTAGGACGTATTTGTAAAATATAATTTCCCACTCCCATTTTTTGTCTGCTAGTGACCCACATGGTCATTTGGGGAATTTGCACCCTGCCCTCCTTTAGGATGTGAAGTGTTCTTTAGCAGTCATGGGTAGTCATTTGGGAAGTCAAATCCAAAGGCACTTTGGATATGTCAGAAGTATAAATGTCATGTGATGAACTACCAGAACCGTAACTGAGCTTTGACAATCCTCCCTCCCTTCTTCTTCCCCAGCAAGTCCTATTTTGCTGCACTATGTAAAAAGCAGATAATGGTTTTAATATTCTGATAATTTTTTAAAGCTCCAATCACTGCCCTTCAACCCAAAGACAACAAAATTTAATTGTGTGGTCTGTGGTCCTCAGTGGGCTTGGAAACTTTGGGATTTTTGTTTTGGTTTGGTTTTTTGGTTTGATTTTTTGCATGGGAGGTTGGAGATATTTCTGCAAGATATTTCTGCATTAGACCTTAAGTACTATGAATATTGAGGGAATTAGAGAGAATACACACTAAATCACTAACAGCAGTGTTTTCATTATCTTTTGCTGCATAACAAACTTCCCAACACTCTGCGTCTTAAAAACACAATTAAATTTTCTTTCTCATGGTTCTGGCATGAGTGGACTCAGGTTGACCATGCAACTGGAGTCAGATGATCAGGCGGGGTGCTCTGAAGGCTGCAGAGATGCATGGGCGGGGATGGTGGGGGCTGGATGAGCATCTCTCGCCTGATAGGGCCTCTTCTTTCTCAGTGAAAATGGTAGGATTTTTTTTAACTTGAAAATTCATTTCCCTGCAGGTAATTAGGTGACTATGGATAATCCTAACACTTAACATTTGGATGGAAGAGGATGGGGGGGCAGGGATAGGGCAAAGGCCTGAGAAGGTCCCCTGGTGGCAAAGGGCACAGTAGTTAAGAGTAAAGCCTCTAGAGATGGAGACAATAGGCTCTGCTGGCTGCTTTGCCACCTTGTCAGCTCTCCTCCTCACTAGCTGTGTGGCCCTGGAGCAGATACTTATCCTCTTTGAGCTCCATTTTTCCCATGTTGAAATGAAGGTAACAATGCCTACCTCGCCTAGCAGACTGAATAAGGTAATCAGTGCAATGCCTTGTATTTAGAGGATGCTTGTTACATTTTTCAATGATGGCAGGAGGATGGATTTCAGGATCCCAAGCCTAGATGCAGCCCAACAAATGAGAAATCCCAGTGCTAGGAAATTAAGTCAGTTCCAGGATCTCTGGCAATGGTTAAAAATCAACCATCCCTTATACTTTTTTAATCCAAGAAGGAAAAGCTAACTTGGTTGTCGTTCCTTGTTTCTACCTTCATCCATGTCCTTGTAGGGTGTCCCCAGAAGAAAACCATGGTTGGGGCTTATGCTGATGCCTTATAAATGAGCTGTTTTTTCTTTTCTTTTCTTTTTTTTTTTTTTTTTTTTAATATCCAGAGGTTATGTTTGGCTCTGGGGAAAGGGGATGTTCAGGTCACAGCATGCTCTAAATGGGTGTGTTCTGGGAATGCCCACTGCTGGTCCTTTGTACAGAGCACCTCTCCCATAAACTGTCAGATCTCTCCACGACAGCTAAATACATGCTTTAGACATGTTTTCAAAATCAGGCACGCCAGGCCCAGCTCAGATTTCATCTCATTGAATCACCTTCTGTGCTGGTCCATAGAAAAGGCAACAACCTCAAATATAGATTAAGTCACTTTCAGGTAGAATTACAGGACAGGATCCTGGCTGGGGAAATGTCCCTGTAATGTAAGGGCATCAGAAGGACCCAGGAACTATAGAAATTGGCAAGAATTTCATGGATAAGCAATGAGATCCTGCTGTGTAGCACTGGGAACTATATCTAGCCACTTATGATGGAGCATGATAATGCAAGAAAAAAGAAAGTATACATGTATGTGTGACTGGGTCAACTTGCTGCACAGTAGAAAATTGACAAAACATTCTAAACCAGCAATAATGGAAAAAATAAAAATTACTATAAAAAAAGAAAAAACAAAGAAAGAAAAAAGAAACTGGCAAGCATTTTGCTTTTTTTCTCTAATATCTGTGGGGCTTTAAAACCTAGTTTGGAGATGGGATTAAGATGGTGGAATAGAAGGACTGGAGCTCAACTTCTCTCCTAAAAACAACAAAATTCACAACTAAAGACTGAGCAATCTTCACCCAAATGGACCAGAAACCTTAAAAAAGATATCCTACTACAGAAGACAAAGGGGAGGCCACATCAAGAGGTAGGAGGGGCAATTACATGATATAAACAACCCCATACCTCCTGGGTGGGAAGCTCCACAGACTGGAAACTAACTGGTTCACAGAGACTCACCTGCAGGAGTGAGAGTTCTGAGCCCCACATCAAACTCTCACGTGTGGGATTCTGGCACTGGGAGAAAGAGTCCCCAGAGCATCTGGCATTGAAGGCCAGTGGGGCTTATGTGCAGGAGCGCCACAGGACTGGGGGAAATGGAGACCCCATTCTTAAAAGACACACACAGACTTTCATGTGCACTGGGTCCCAGGGCAAAGCAAAGTCTCCATAGGAATCTGGGTCAAACCTGATTGCAGTTCTTGGAGGACATCCTGAGAAAACAGGTGAATGTGCCTTGTTGTGAGGGAAGGACATTGGAAGCAAAGCTCTCGGGAATATTCAGCAGCATGCATTTCGCTGGAGGTGGCCATTTTGGGAAAATCTGGCCCCACCCATCAGTCAGCAATGAGAAGTCCCAGGGCAAACAACAATCCAGGTGGGATCACAGCCCCGCCCCTCAGTAAACAGGCTACCTAAAGACCCCTCAGGCACACACCTGCCTCTAATCCTATCCAGAGATTAAGCCCCACCCACTAGAGGGATTAGAATCAGCTCCACCCACCGTGGGAAGGCATCAGCCCCTCCCATCAGGAAGCCTACAGCAAGCCCCCATACCAACTTCAGCCACCTGAGGGGCAGACACAAGAAGTAAGAGAGGCTACAACTCTATTATCTGTAAAAAGGTCACCACACCAAAAACCTATAAAAATGAAAAGACAGAGAACTATAACTCAGATGAGGGAGAAAGGAAAAACCCCAGAAAAACAGCTAAGCCATGAGGAGATTCTCAGCCTCCAGGAAAAAGACTTTAGACTGTTGATGCTGAATAAGATGCAAGACATTGGAAATAAACTGGAGGCAAAGATGAATAACTTACAGGAAACACTGAGCTAAGAGATACAAGATATAAAACTTAAATAAGAAGAAATGCAAAATACAATAATTGAAATAAAAAATTCACTAGAAGTAGCTAACAGCAGAATACAGGAGGCAGAAGAACAAATAAGCGAGGTGGAGGACAGATTAGTGGAAATTGCGGATTCAGAACAGAAAAGAGAAAAAAGATTGAAAACAAATGAGAGTCTCAGAGAACTCTGGGATAACTTTAAACGCACCAACATCTGTATTATAGGAGTGCCAGAAGGAGAAGAGAGAGAGAAGGGGACAGAAAAAATACTCCAAGAGATAGTAGCTGAAAAATTCCCTAACATGGGAAAGGAACCACTCACTCAAATCCAGAAAGCACAACGATATAAATTAAACCCAAGGAGGAATCCACCGAGACACATATTAATCAAACTGGCCAAAATTAAAGACAAAGAGAAAATACTGAAAGCAGCTAGGGAAAAGAAACAAATAACATACAAGGGAGCCCCCAAAAGGTTATCAGCAGATTTTTCAGCAGAAACTCTGCAGGCCAAAAGGGAGTGGCGTGATATATTTAAAGTGATGAAAGGAAAAAACCTCCAACCAAGATTACTTTACCCAGCAAGCCTCTCATTCAGATTTGAAGGAGAAATCAAAACCTTCACAGATAAGCAAAAGTTGAGAGAATTCAGCAACACTAAACAAGCCTTACAACAAATACTAAAGGAACATCTCTAGGCAGAAAAGAAAGACAGCAACAGGAAACAAAAATGCCACAAATGACAAGACTCTCCAGTAAAGATATATATACAGTAAAGATATGACATCATCCATGAACAATTATACCACCAAAATCAGAAATCATGAGAAGAGGTGGGTACAAATGCAGGACACTGGAGATGAACTTGTAATTAAGAGGACAACAACTTAAAACAATCTCATATAAATAAAGACTCTTACATCAAAACCTCAGAATAACTGCAAACCAAAAATCTACAACTGATACACAAATAAAAATAAACTCAAATACAACACTAAAGACAGTCACCAAACTAGGAGAGAACAAGAAAAGAAGGGAAGAAAAAAGAGCAACAAAAACAAATCCAAAGCAATTAATAAAATGGCAATAAGAACATACATATCAATAATTACCTTAAATGTTAATGGACTAAATGCCCCAACCAAAAGACAGAGACTGGCTGAATGGATACAAAAACAAGGTCCATATATATGCTGTCTTCAAGAGACCCACTTCATTTCTAGGGACACATACAAATTGAAAGTGAGAGGATGGAAGAAAATATTCCATGCCAACAGGAATCAAAAGAAAGCTGGACTAGCAATACTCATATCAGACAAAATACACTTGAAAATGAAGACTATTTTAAGGGACAAAGAAGGACATTACATAATGATCAAAGGATCAATCCAAGAAGAAGATATAACAATTTTAAATATCTATGCACCCAACATAGGTTCACCACCTTATATAAGGCAACTGCTAACAACCTTAAAAGGACAAATCGACAATAACACAATAACAGTGGGGGACTTTAACACCCCAGGGACAGCAATGGGTAGATCAACCAAACAGAAAATCAATAAGGAAACACAGGCCCTGAATGATGCATTAAACCAGATGGACTTAATAGATATTTATAGGACATTCCATCCAAAAGCAACAGAATACACATTCTTCTCAAGTGCACATGGATCATTCTCTAAGATTGATCACATCTGGGCTACAAATCCAACCTCAGTAATGTTAAGAATATTGAAACCATATAAAGAATTTTTTCTGACTATGACGCTGTATGACTGGAAATCAACAACAAGAAAAAAAGTGCAAAAAACACAAACACATGGAGACTAAACAACATTCTACTAAACAACCAATGGATCACTGCAGAAATTGAAGAGGAAATTAAAAAATACTTAGAAGCAAATGACAACATAGACATGACACTCCAAAACCTATGGGATGCAGCAAAAGCCGTTCTAAGAAGAAAGTTTATAGCAATACAAGCCCACCTCAGGAAACAAGAAAAAAGCTCAAATAAACAAACTAACTACATCTAAAGCAGCTCAAGAGAGAACAGACAAGACCTAAAGTTAGGATAAGGAAAGAAATCATAAAGATCAGAACAGAAATCAATGAAATAGAAACAAAGAAAATTATAGAAAAGATCAATGAATTGAAAAGCTGGTTCTTTGCAAAGATCAACAAAATTGATAAATCCTTAGCCAGACTTCTCAAGAAAAAAGAGAGAGGACTCAAATCAATAAAATTATAAATGAAAAAGGAGAAGTAACAATGGACATCACAGAAATACAAAGGATCATAAGAGACTACTATATGCAACTATTTGCTAATAAAACAGAAAACCTAGAAGAAATGGACAAATTATTAGAAAAGTACAATCTTCCAAGACTAAACCAAGATGAAATAGAAAAGATGAATGGACCCATCACAAGAACTGAAATTGAAACGGTGATTAAAAAACTTCCAACAAACAAAAGTCCAAGACCACATGGCTTCACAGGCGAATTCTATCAAACATTTAGAGAAGAGCTAACACCTCTCCTTCTGAAACTATACCAAAAGATTGCAGAGGGATACTCCCAAAGTCATTCTATGAGGCCACCATCACCCTGATACCAAAACCAGACAAAGATACCACAAAAAAAGAAAACTATAGGCCAACTTCCCTGATGAACACCGAAGTAAAAATCCTCAACAAAATACTAGCAAACTGCATCCAACAATACATTAAAAGGATTGTACATCATGATCAAATGGGATTTATCCCAGGGATGCAAGGGTTCTTCAATATCTGCAAGTCCATCAGTGTGATACACCATATTAACAAACTGAAGAATAAAAACCATGGCAGGGGGAGGGAGTAGGAGGGATCGGGAGCTTGGGCTTATCAGACACAACTTAGAATAGATTTACAAGGAGATCCTGCTGAGTAGCATTGAGAACTTTGTCTAGATACTCATGTTGCAACAGAAGAAAGGCTGGGGGAAAAATGTAATTGTAATGTATACATGTAAGGATAACCTGACCCCCTTGCTGTACAGTGGGAAAATTTTTAAAAAATTATATAAATAAAAAAAGGCAATTAGTTTTAAAAAAGGTTAAGGACACACTTGCAAGAAAAAAAAAAAACAAAACCATGTGATCCTCTCAACAGACATGGAAAAAGCCTTTGACAAAATCCACCACCCATTTCTGATAAAAACCCTTCAGAAAGAGGGCATAGCAGGACCTACCTCAACATGATAAAGGCCATATATGACAAGCCCACAGCAAACATCATTCTCAATGGTGAACAGCTGAAAAAATTCCCACTGAGATCAGGAACAAGACAAGGATGTCCACTCTCACCACTACTCTTCAACAGTTTTGGAAGTCCTAGCCACAGCAATCAGAGAAATAAAAGAAATAAAAGGAATCCAAATTGGAAAGGAAGAAGTAAAACTATCACTATTTGCAGATGACATGACACTATACCTGGAGAATTCTAAAGACTCTACCAGAAAACTGTTAGAGCTCATCCATGAATTTGTCAAAGTCAAAGGACACAAAATTAATACACAGAAATTGATGTCATTTCTACACACTAAAAATGAAAGAGCAGAAAGAAATTAGGGAAGCAATCCCATTTACCATTGCATCCAAAAGAATAAAATACCTAGAATTAAACCTACCTAAAGAGACAAAAGACCTGTACTCTGAAAACTATAAGACACTGGTGAAAGAAATCAAAGATGACACAAGTAAATGTAAAGATATACCATGCTCATGGATTGGAAGAGTTAATATTATCACAATGACTATACTACCTAAGGCAATATACAGGTTCAATGCAATCCCTAGCAAATTACCAAGACATTTTTCACAGAATTCAAACAAAATATTTTAAAGTTTGTTTGGAAGCACAAAAGATCCAGAACAGCCAAAGCCATCCTGAAAAAGAAAAATGGAGCTGAAGGAATCAGGCTCCTGGACTTCAGACTATACTACAAAGCAACAATCATCAAAATTGTATGGTACTGGCACAAAGACAGAAATATAGATCAGTGGAAACCCATGCACCTACAGCCAACTAATCTATGACAAAGGAGGCAAGAATATACAATGGAGAAAGGACAGCGTGTTCAATAAGTGGTGCTGGGAAAACTGGACAGCCACATGGGAAAGAATGAAATGAGAACACTCCCTACCACCATACACAAAAATAAACTCCAAATGGATTAAAGACCTAAATATAAGACCAGACACTCTAAAACTCTTAGAGGAAAACATAGGCCACTCTCTGACATAAATGACAGTAACATCTTCTCAGATCCACCTATCAGAGTATTGATAATAAAAAGAAAAATAAACAAATGGGACCTAATCAAACTTCAAAGTTTCTGCACAGCAAAGGAAACCCTAAACAAAACGAAAAGACAACCCACAGAATGGGAGAAAATCTTTGCAAAGGAAGCAACTGACAAGGGATTCATCTCCAAAATTTATAAACACCTTCTGCAGCTCCATAACAAAAAAACAAACAACCCCATCAAAAAATGGGCAGAAGATCTAAACAGAAAATTCTCCAAAGACATACAGATGGCCAAAAAACACATGAAAAGACGTTCAACATCACTCACTATTAGAGAAATGCAAATCAAAACCACTCTGAGGTACCACCTTACACTAGCCAGAATGGCCATCATCAAAAAGTCTGCAAACAATAAGTGCTGGAGAGGGTGTGGAGAAAAAGGAACCCTAGTACACTGTTGATGGGATTGTAAATTGGTGCAACCACTGTGGAAAACAGTATGGAGATTCCTCAGAAAACTAAACACAGAACTACCATTTGATCCAGCAATCCCACTCCTGGGCATCTCTCCAGAGAAAACCATGAATCGAAAAGACACATGTACTCCAGCGTTCATTGCAGCACTACACTCAATAGTCAAGACATGGAAACAACCTAAATGTCCATCGACAGAGGAGTGGATCCAGAGAAGTGGTACATATACACAATGGAATATTACTCAGCCATTAAAAAGAATGAAATACTGGCATTTTTAGCAACATGGATGGACCTAGAAACTATCATGCTAAGTGAAGTCAGCCATGCAATGAGACACCAACATCCAATGCTTTCACCGACATGTAGAATCTGAAAAAAAGGACAGACTGAACTTCTTTGCAGAACAGATGCTAACTCACAGACACTGAAAAACTTATGGTCTCCGGAGGAGAGAGTTTGGGGGGTGGGGGAATGTGCTTGGGTTGTGGGATGGAAATCCTATAAAATTGGATTGTGATGATCATTATACAATTATAGATGTGATAGATTCATTTGACTAATTAAAAAAAAAAACCTTAGTTTTAAGTACTGGTTAAAAAAACTGGATAGGCAGCAAAAATGTACATCTCCACCAATTTTAATGGCGAGCACAAGCCCTCCACCCAAGTGACAGGAAAGCATCCAGAACTATTTTGAGTCCCCAGGCATATTTAGAAAATTATGATGCCTCAACTGGGGGTAGAGTTGAATCTATCCGCTTTTGGCCCATTTTCGAAGATGATCTTGTCCCACGACAAGTAAAACAAATGATGGAAAATGATGGCCAGGGGTGGAGAGAGCCTGACTAGGTAATTTCAGCCACTAACCTAGAGACATGTTTGCTGCTCAACAAGATCAAGGCTGTACTTGGAGTAGGCAGCATTCCTTAGCATCTTCTGTGATCAAATATGAAGCTTGGCCATCAGTCAGGAGAGCATGTGTCTGCATCTGCTCAGCCACACAGCTCAGCCAGGCTCTTCCCAAGAAGGGGCTCTTTGTTGCTTCTTCCTCTAAGTGAAAGGGAATTTTTTTTAAAGGACAGAAAAAATCCTTGGCCAAATTTGGATGATGAGGTCAAAGAAGAAAATCATCAGCAAGCTTAAGAGGAAAGAGACTTAAGTGGAATTTATTATTTAATTAATCTGAAATTAGATGAGGAGAACACCTAAGGTCATTTAGCAAGTATTTCTTGAAGCCTGAAGTATGTCCTCAGCTGTGATTTCTAAGTCTAGTTTACTAGAACAATGTAGAGGTGGAAATGGATTTCCCAAGGTAATTAACCATCAAAATAGCTTGACCACTAAAAATGAAGCAAGGCTGAGGTAGTATTAAAAGAAGTACAGAAACTAGAAAGAGGAAAATGAGGTCAATGTTCCTTCCTGTGCTGTGGGTCCCACATCACATTTGAAGAGGGAGGAGTGGCAACCTGAGGCGTGTTCATAGAAGATAAGGCAGGGTGATAGGGAGATGAGAAACCCTGTCACAGAGATGACTCGAGAGCAGGACTGCTTGGGGGACAGGGAGGATGCTTAAGGAGCAAATGGAGGTGATGCTTCTTCTTTTTTTGTCTTGTCTAATTTGAAAGACAGTCATGTGCTTTTAACTTGTTTGCGTAGAAGTTCCAGGACAAAAACTGAATATAAGCTGCAAGATGCCCCTCAAATGGAGAATGGGGTGCCCTGGTGGCACCTAGTTCCTTGCCATGGTGAGGATGGAAGGTCCATTGACAGTGATAGTGTAGAGGGATTTGAGCAGTGGGTGAAACTGGATTCAGACGAGATGGGATCCAGAGGCAGGGTGCTGCCATGGTTACATTAAAGACTCAACTCTAGAAACAGACTCTGTCTCATCCCCTTAATTTCATATCTCCCTGAACACTCTACTTAACCTCGCTGAGCTTCAGTTGCCTCATCAAGAATGGAACTAACAGTGCCTGTCCCAAAAGGCTATTTTGAGATGTAAACATATTGATGCACGTAAAGAGCTTCGCATGCTGCTTGGCACATAGTGCTTGATAAATGCAAGTTATTCTTACCACCAATCACAAATATTGGGGGTTTTACTACCCTGAGAGTCACACTTTCAAAATTCTCTCGATTTGAAGAACTTAACCTATAACGTTAGGTTCCTAACCACAAGACAGCAGGCAGAATGTTAACCTAATTCATGCTCTGGGATCTAGCTTGGAGGTGAGAAGCAGTCAGAAAGCAATAAGTGATGAAAGAGGAGAAAGAAATTAATTTGGACCCACATGCTCACAGCCAGAAATATAACAGGGTGGGACCCGTGAATTCAGGCCATGAATTTACAGGGAGTTTACTGCACTTTGACTTTTATGTGATTACTTTTTTGTTTGGCTTTTGTAGGAATAAAATATCTGTTGAATGACAAATCGGGGTTTTCCTGAAAGCTGATGCTTACGGTGATTTTACTGAATGGCAGGGAGACCAGTGGGAAAAGTGGTTAGAAAAGGGAAGTGTGTGTTTACAGTTGTGCAAGGAAAAGACTGGACATACACATAGCAACACCCTTCCCACCATCCTCAGACCCAGGCTAATTTGCATTAAGGCATAACCTATACACACAGGCACCAGTCTTTTCTTGCCTATGTTTCTTCCAAATTCCCCTCATCCAACTCTTAGTATAATATATGGAAAAAGATAGCTTTTTCCTGGGAAAGGACATTGGCTTTGAGCAAGGACTTTTACTTGGGGACTAGCTGAGTGGATTCCAGTACCAACTGGACTACTTAAGTAACTGGATTGGCTTGAACACATCACTTCCTAGGTCAGTGATCTCACTCACATGGCAAAGGGGGACACCTAGCCCTGAATGATCTTCAGGAGGTTCTCCCATCTTAACAGGCTCTTACTCTCTAAACCAGAGAGGAACAGTTTTCTCTGCAATCTAACATTTAATCCTTAGTTACCTGATCCATGAGCCACAATTCACATGAAAGCACCCAGCTGTGTATGATGTTGTTAGAAGAACTGGGAGAAATCTTGGAAATGCCATAGCCTTGCCTCTTCTATTTATAGATGAAGGAACTGAGATGTGGAATGATAAAGGAATTTTACCAAAGATAAACAGCTCATTAGATACTAGGTCGGAACTAGGGCCTAATTCCTTAGAAACTCAGCTAATTATTCCCATACACATGTATACGCATACACATGGTGATATTTTAAGAGCTTTGTTGAATAGAACTTAGATACCATAAAATTCACCTGTATTAATTGTAAAGCTCAGTCATTTTTATTGAATTTGCAGCATTTTGAAACCATCACCATGATTCAAATGTGGAATATTTTTATCACCCCATAAAGATTCCTTGTGTGTATTTGCTGTCATTTTCCACTCCTACCACAGGAAAACATTAATCCATTTTGTGTCTCTATAGATTTACTTCTATGGATATTTTATATAAATGAGGTCATACAATATATGATCTTTTCCCCAATTTTATAGGTACAAGCAGTTAATCTTTCATCAATAAGTAAGAGGCTAGATGTAGATATTGCAGCAAATCTATCAAGTGGAGAAAAATTGTTGCTATTTCTAGCTTATCTAAAGTTTTTATCATAAATGGGTGTTAGGTTTTATTAAATGTTTGGTGCATCTATGTATATGATGACATAGGTTTTTTCCTTTATTCATATTATCCTATTAATATATTACACAGGTTTTGAGGTATTGAGTCATCTTTGTGTTCCTGGGAGAAGTCCTACTGTGTCATGGTGTATAATCCTTTTTATATGTAGATGAGTTCATTTTGCTAATACTTTGTTGAGGATTTTTACATATAGATTCATAAAGAATACTCGTCTATAGTTTTACGGTAATGTCTTTGTCCAGCTTTGGTATTAGGGCAGTACTAGGAATTAGTTAGGAGTGTTCGTTCTTACATTTTGTGAAAGTTTTTGAAAAATAGATATTATTTTTCTATTGAATATTTTATGCAATTTACAAGTGAAGACATTCATGCATAGGATTTTCTTTGAGGGAATATTTCCAATTACCATCAAAACTCTTTGTTTATTATAGGTCTATTCAGATTTCCTATTTCTTCTTCAGTTGTTTTCATTGATTTGTATCTTTGTATGGAACTTCCTCTTTCATCTAAATTGTCTAATTTATTTACATAAAGGTTTTCATTGTATGCCATAGTAATTATTTTAATTTCTGTGAGGTTTGTAGTGATATCTCCTTTTTCATTTCTTCCTGATTTTGGTAATTTTATATATTAATAATTTTATATTCCTTCCTGATTTTGGTATATATATATTACAATCATCTCTCTTTTTTGTTGATAAGACTAAATCAGATTTCTCAACCATAGTACTATTGATATTTGGGCCCAATAATTTTTATTATGGAGGGGGCTGTCATGTATTCTAGGATGTTTAGCAGCATCTCTGACCTCTACCTACTATGTCAATAGCACTCATGCATAAACACACACATCAAAGTATTACAATTAAAAATTTATCCAGACACTGAAGAGTATACCCTGGGGTACAAATTATCCCTGGCTCAAAACAATAGATACATTTTTAATCTATTAAAATTTAATTTAGTGATCTAGATAAATTTTTTTTAAATTTTGTTGATTTTGTCAAAGAATCAACATTTGTTTTTATTGATTTTAAAGTTGTTTCCTTATTTTTCATTTCATTGGCATCTGTTCTAATCTCTTTAGCTTCCTACCTTTTACCTGCTTTGGGTTTAACTTACTCTTTTCTTCCAGTGTCTTAAGTTGGAAAGAGCTTATTTATTGGGGGTACATAAGGTGATTTTTTTTTTTTTTGCTTTTTAGGGCACACCTGTGGTACATGGAGGTTCCCAGGCTAGGGGTCTAATTGGAGCTGCAGCTGCCAGCCTATGCCATAACTGAGCTGCATCTGCAACATACACCACAGTTCACAGCAATGTCGGATCCTTAATCCACTGAGCAAAGTCAGGGATTGAACCTCATGGATACTAGTCAGGTTCTTGACCCACTGAGCCACAATGGGAACCCCTGCATAAGGTGATTTTAAGACAAATTCTATTTTGGACAAATTGGATTTTAGTAAGTCTAGCCTCTTAGCTAGAAGAACTATTTTTATACTAATAAACAGAAGAAGGTAAAGAAAACCTTTTCCCTCAGCTCTCAATATTTCCTAAGCAAAACCTCATATAAAAGAAACTTCACTGTGGTGCATTTCTAGCCAGATCTCTTACCTAAACAACATGAATTGTCAGCTTTTTCTGGAAATTTCTTTTTCACCTCCCATCCACATCTTGACCTCTTTTAATTCGTGTACATGATTAACTAATCTGATTATATAGGAGACTATTACCTTTTCTAAGTGCTATAAATAATGTATAATACATGTAAGTGATAAACTGTGGCTGCTAAGGTAATCATTATCATAGCAGTGGTGATATAAGCAATGAAGGAAGTAACTTTTTCAAATCATGGAAGGACAGAGGAGATATAATCAGGCACACTATAAAGGTAAGACTGATGGTCAACCTCCACTCTAAGAGCAGGTGCTAAAGCTGGGATGGGGTTATTGCCAAGAGCTAAAGGGAGAGATGACTTTAAGTTCCCTTAGAAGCATTAGAGCCAAGCCATGGAAACTAAACTCAGTCAATGTGTACCAAGGTCAGAGCAGAACTGACAACAGGAAAATGGATAAAGATGAGCAGGCCAGAATATAAACATTTGAAACAAAGTAAAAAGGGCCCTGAGAGCAGAATTCTTCCAATTATTTTGCAGGGTGCCATTCTGGGTTCTCCAGGGTGTGTCACTGGATTTTTGGGCTCATAGGTTACAGGAAAGCTGCCATCAACTGGCAGCCTGCTCTGCCTGTATGCTGTGCACAGCGGGAAGGTGCTGTGCCCTATCTGTGAGGCACAGGCATGGTTTAAAGGGCTAGTCAGGAGTAAGGCAGCTCAGTTCCACTCCTCCTTTCTCAATACCAGTACCTCTTCCTCTCTCAATCCTTATTCTTGTCCCATTCCATTTACTAATTGCAATTCATTTTCCTTTTGCCTTCAACCTTTAGTCCTTCTCTCTCTCTGTCCAGATTTAGCTTCTCTCGCACATATTATATTACCTAAATGAACTCCAGGGCTTTAGGAAACATTTTTTTCTCTATCTTAAACCCTGCCTATTACATTAAACATCAATTTTTCCTGTTTCAGGACATCCTGGGTGTGGTGCCCTGCTGTTTACTGTACAAGAACATACTGTAGCATTATATAGTCACACAACTGGGAAAATTGGGCTGGTGCTGAAATCCTGTGGGTGCCCTTGTTCTGGACTGTGAGATCTATCTATGAACTGACAAATAAGGCATGAAAACAGAAGAGAGATTTAGCAGAAAGAGGTTTAAATAAAAGGGAGAAGGGAACATACAAGGTCTTAACTGCATGTGATAGAAGCTCTACATGTAGTAGCTTATTTAAATTTTGTGATCCTATAAAAGAATTCTTATTGTCCTTATTCTACAGACGTGGAAAGTGAGGCTCACGCACCATAAACAGCTTGCTGACTATGGGCATGTGGATATGCAGCAGGGCTTGGATTAAAGCCCAAGGCTGGATTACCCCAAAACTTTCCCCTCACACCACACTGCTTCACATACCAGTCAATGGATAATATGATAGTTACCTTGGTAATCTCTCTGGTCAGTTTCCTTTGCTTAATCCTAGAGTAGAAGATTCCTTAAAGACGGCAGCTTGAATGTGTTTTGACTCCCTTCACTCCAGTCCAGACACTTCTGAGTCAAGAACTGCTGTGACTACAGTTGACAGTGGTAAAGATGGAGATCACTATGTGCGCAGAACTTTCCCACCTGACCCAGGTGAGAACTTGGAAACAGTAACGGAGACCTTAAGGTCAAGGATTAGAATATTGGGGATCCATGAAGAGAATTTAGTCCACTGAAATCCACTGACCTCCCCGCCCCCAACTTCTCACCCCTACCAAGGGAACACTACCAAGGGAACAGTAATTAGGACTGGATATGTATGTCTGGGCTCCCTACCTCTAAGATGCTGAGGAGGAGCTGAGAACGGGGGATTTTCTTCTCTCTGCTTCTAAGGTGGGAGAACCCAGGGAGGCTGAGAAACAGAATGGCTTCTTCCTGACAATGATACTTCAGTCAAGGATGATAAAATGCCTGTTGTTCCACTACTGACTCAAAGGAGCAGAGATCATCCAGGTTTCCATTGCTGGTGGGACAGCCCACTTAAGGTGCATCAGCAGCTGAATCTGAGCCTAAGTGAGCAGACCATCAAATCAATTAAAAATTATATGTAATGGTCTCTGGGAGTCAGACAGTGGGAGAACAAGCAGAACCATCTTGGACAGGCCCTAGTGAAACTGAGCTACTGAAGGAGACTAACTACAAATTGAACAGAAAAAACAGTATTAAAGATATTCAAGGATAATACAAAGATGGCTGTCAGTACTAAAAAAATGATTTATAATTAATAAAATCAATAGATGAACTGACAAAAGAATCACAGCAGAGATTCAAATCATAAGCCAGACAAATGGAAGAAATATTTCAAAGAACTGAGAATACAAGCAAGAATACAAAAATATAAAAGCCATGAGGTAAAAAAATAAAAGGCTTGGAGAATATACTGGGCAACTTGAAAAACAAATCAGTCACAAAGGAAGAAAAAAGAAGAGACAGAGATGAGGTCATCATTTTAAACATAATTAAGTCACAGAAGAATATATTTCTGAGCTAAAAGATGGATCTGTGTCTACAGAGTAAAAGGTTCACATAATTATATGTATAACATACAAATTAAAGTAATTCACTTTGTGGTTTATATATACATAAAATTAGAATATTAGACAGCAATAACATAAAGGAAAGAGAAGGTACATGGAAGCATGCTGTCAAGGATCTTAAGTTGCATATGGTGTACATATTAATTGATGGTAGACTGTGATTAGTTAAGAATGAATCTTTTAATCCCTAAAGCAACCACTGAAAAATAAACAAAAGAGGTACAACTAAAAGCCAGTTGAATATACAAAAAGGGACACTAAGCAATAGTCGATGAATACAAAAGAAATCAGAAAAGAAAGAAAAGTAAATCAAAACCGGATAGGACAAGTAGAACAAATAGCAAGACAGCAGAATTCAACCAACCATGTCAATACATACATGAAAAGTAAGTGGACTGAATACTCTAATTTTTAAAAGTGATGGTCATACTGATGTTCAAAAAAGGCAAAAAAACCCTACATGCATTCCATAAAAAATGCACTTTAAATATAAAGCTATGGATAGGTTAAAAGTAAAAGGACAAAAAAAGATATACTATCTTTTTTATATATATTTTGAAAGCTAGAGTGGGTTTATGAACATCAAATTGGACTCTAAGACAAAGTACATTGCCAGAGTTAAAGAGGAACATAGAAAAGGATCAAAGCATTGAGAAACATAAACATCCTAAATATGCATGCATGCATAAAATAACAGAACGCCATAAAGTATGATGCAAAAACTGACAAAACTAAAGAAAAAAAACATGTAATTAGACTTGGAGATTTTCATATTCTTGATAGAAGTTGTAGACAAAAGTATCAGGAAAGAAATAGAGTATAGGATCTCAAAATGTGGTCTGGCTATCACTGGTTGCCTCTGAAACCCTTTCAGGAAATATGTAAATTCAAAACTGATGTTATAATAATACTAAGAGGTTATGTGCCTTTTTCGCTCTTACTCTATAATTGAATAAATCATAAGAGTATCTTCACAATCAGAAAAAAATTCTTACTAGTATATAGAAAGTACTAATGCAACCATAAAATATATTTAATGTATGATTACCAAAATTTTTAAACTTTACCAAAATTAAAGACGCTATTAGCAGAATGAAAGCAAGTCACAGATTAGAAAAAAATCTTTGCAACAAATACATCTAATATAGTACTTAAGCATAGAATATATTTTTTTAAAAACTTGTATAAATTAATAATAAAAATCAATCAATTTTTAAATGGAAAAGTGACTTAAATAGACCCTTCATAAAAGCAGATATTCAAATGGATAACAAGAATATAAAAAGCTAAATAATATCATTAGTCATAAGGGAAATACAAATCTAAACCCTAATGAAATATCATCTCACTACAATGACTAAAATGAAAAAGTTTGAGAGCATCAAATGTTGGCAAGGATATAGAGCACCCTGAATTCCTGTAGGACACTGGTGAGAGTATAACATCATACAAATATTTTAGAAAACAAATTAGCAGCTAAGAAGTCAAATATATACCAGTTCCCATCATCATGCATGAATTCTCAAAGCATTATGGTAAGTAAAAGACATAAGCACAAAATATTATATTCTGTTGCTTCTATTAGTTCTAGAAGTTCTATAAAAGACAAAACTAATCTAGGGTATATCTCAGTTTTATAAATTATATTTCAATAACAAATAAAAAGGAAAATAATTTCATTATTTTCACCATCCAGAAAAACCCAGATAGTACCACTTACAAATTCACTGGCCAGGCACAAATGGACTGCACTTGTTCAACTTACTCCCAATTTGGAATTCTGTCTCCTCCTCCAGACACTGAAACCTATGGGAGATTTGACTCCCACTATATGACATGAGGACCGATTAAATTCATCAGGGGCAATGCTTATATTAGATATTGTTCAATTTTGATGTCTTACTTTTAAGAAGCTCTCATTTTTCTTCCCTTGGAGTCCAATGGGTCATCTTGCACACACTCTAGATCTGTGTCTGCCACTTAGGAAGTCACTTAAGTCCTTTGCAATAAGATTTTCTGCCACTTGCAGCTGAAAGAATTTTAACTGATAAAGCTTTACATTGAAGAAGGGGTCAGGTTGTGAAGGTGATTCTAGCATGCTAATGAAATAAGATTTTATCCTACTGACAGTGAGTTGGTTCCAAAGTCTTCAGAAAAGGGAGAGAAGTATCTAACAGCATTGTGAAAGGACTCAAGGCAGAGGGAACAGCTTTAAGTCTGGAAGAGGATGGTGGCCTAAATTAAGACAGTGACAATGGAATGGAGATAGGAGATGTAATTGAGAAGCACTTAGCAAGCAGAATTCAAAGATGTTCAGGTGAAGCATTGACAGGTCTTGGTAGTGGATCAGATGTGGGAAGGGAGGGCAGGGGAGGGATCATTAATGATACCCAGGTTCCTGGCTCAGGCAGCTCGTTATGTGGTAGAACCCTTACCAAGGTGGATGCCCAGGAAGTGGAGAGCATGACAATGATCCCAGCTTTGGGCATCCCAAATGTGAGATGTCCAAGAGATTTCCAGTGGGCAGCTAGGAACACAGCTCCAGAGCTCAGCAGTGAAATCTTGGCTACAGAGTTGGCCCCTCAGGAGTCTTCTCTAGGCTAAGGCTCTTGCATTATTGGCCTCAGTCTTCAGCTCTTCCTTAGTATACACCAGTGTCTTATAAAAGCCCATTTTTCCTCTCTGGCATCATTACTGATCCCTCCCTGCGCCTCACTACACTTGAGGAAAGCTAACAAAGATGACATCTCCCTCTTCTGCCTCCTATTTGTCCTCTCTGGAGGTTCGGTATTACCCCCACTTCCAGTGAGAGGGCCAAATTGGCGCCTTCAAGTTTGCATGCCTGGTGACTGGCTTCCCATTTTCTTCATCAATAGCACAGACCTGGAAGCATCCAACACTGAGCTTTGCCACATGCCAAGCTTTGTGCCAGAGATGAGATGCAAAGAAATGCAAGGGTATGCCTTCTGCCTTCAAAGGGCTCACTGTGAAGAAACATACATATACAACTATAATGTGATACAACAATTACACTGATACAGGTATGGCTGAAATTCAGGGGCACTGAAAGGAAGGGAGGGTGGGTAAGTTTGCAGAAATCAGGGCAGGTGTCCAAAGGGTGACAGCCTTTGGCCTGACGTTGAAGAATGTATAAGAATCAGTGGAATAAAACAAGATACAGTAGATAGTCTAAGCAAAAGACCCAATGTGCATAAAGTCTAAGCATAAAGACCCAAGGTGTAGTTATACTCTTGGTGGGAACTGTTGGTGCAGCCACTGTGGAAACCAGTATGGAAGTTCCTCAAAAAACTAAAAATAGAGTTGCCATATAATCCAGCAATCGCACTCCTGGACATAGACCCAGACAAAACTATAATTCAAAAAGATACATGGGAGGGAGTTTCCATCATGGCTTAGTGGTTAACGAATCTGACTAGGAACCATGAGGTTGCAGGTTCAATCCCTGGCCTCGCTCAGTGGGTTGGGGATCCGGCATAGCTGTGAGATGCGGTGTAGGTCATAAGACATGGCTCAGATCCCACGTTGCTGTGGCTCTGGCATAGGCCGGTGGTTACAGCTCCGATTATACCCTTAGTCTGGGAACCTCCATACGCCACGGGAGAGGCCCTAGAAAAGGCAAAAAGAAAAAAAAAAGAAAAAAAAAGATACATGGGAGTTTCCATTGTGGCTCAGCAGAAATGAATCTAGTCCATAAGAACGCAGGTTCAACCCCTGGCCTCACTCAGTGGGTTAAGGATCTGGCATTGCCATGAGCTGTGGTGGAGGTCACAGATGCAGCTTGGATCCTGTGTTGCTGTGGCTGTAGTGCAGGCCAGCAGCTATAGCTCAGATTTGACCCCTAGCCTGGGAATTTCCATATGATGTGGGTGTGGCCCTAAAAAGACAAAAAAAAAAAAAAAGAAGAAGTTACACGGGGGAGTGGACCAGACAGATTGGCTTGGAGAAAGATGACTCTGGCTGCTCATCCAACAGCTAAAGTAGTAACAGTGGCTAGCTTTTATGGTCTTAGAGGCATCTGCACTTTTTCTCTTACAGTGTCATAAATAAATAGTGTGTTCTGTGTAATATACACCATTATTTTTCATTGAAAGTAATAAAGGCCTCTTGTCTTTGGTGTGTTAGCATTTTGTTTGCCTCCACATCCAACCCAGTAGGATATAGACTCTGTCCACCTGGCAGGAGGCTAGAGCCCCAGGGAAGGGCATCACAAAGGAAAAAATGAGAGGGGTCGCTGGTCGATCCCTGAAGCCCTCCATTTATATACACAATGGAAAATTACTTAGTCATCAAAATCAATGAAATCATGCTATTTGTAGCAACATGGATGGGCCTAGAGATCATACAAGCAAAGTAAATAAGTCAAAAAGAGAAGACAAATACCATATGATATCACTTACATGTGGAATCTAAAATATGACACAAGTGAACATATTTATGAAACAGAAACCAATTCACGTATATAGAGTACAGACTTGTGGTTGCCACAAGGAGAATTGGGAGTTTGGAATTAGCACAGGAAAACTATTATATATAGAATGGATACACAACAAGGTCCTAATGGCACAGGGCACTATCTTCCCCATCCTGTGACAAGCCATAATGGAAAAGAATATGAAAAAGAATATACATATATATACATATTCATATACACACAAGTGTGTGTGTGTAACTGAGTCATTTTGCTATACAGCAGAAATGAACACAACACTGTAAATCAACTATACTTCAATTAAAAAGAGACCCAAAGTGTGAGAGAGCCTGGTGTGTTGGATAGCAGGTGGTTGCAGACAGCTCAGTGTGACTGAAGGAGAATGTGCAAGGATGGGAGTGTTCGTGATGAGTCCGGAGGGAGAGGAAGTGGTTCGTGGAGTAAATGCTAAGCCTTGCATGGTGTTTAAAGCCTCACAGAGCAATAGGGATAGGCTTCCTCTCATCTGGACGCTCTCTTCTGGGAGAAGCTCTTTAACAGTGTGGAGTGGGAGAAAGACAGCCTCCTCAGTGCCCTCAGAAGGTGGTGGAAGAGGACACTCAGCTGGCTAGTGAGGGTATGTGCAACTAGAGAAAAACAGGTTGTACAGTCAAGTTGTGGCTTTCCTGGGAGGGTCTAGATGGGTGACAATTAAAACTGGGTCCAGAGACCAGCACCAGCATTGGCCCCAGGCAGTCAGATGGCCTACCTCAGAGCAGTACCAGCACTCAGGCTGAGATGAGTCAATTAGCCCCAGATTTCAAGCCTTGGCCAGAGTGCGATTTCTGCCTGGAATGGGCTAATTAACCCTTGTGGGTACGGCAAAGTGACCAGGGAAGCAACAGTCACAGCAAGAGCCATGGGACCACCAGGACTCAGACAGGCAGAGAGACTTTGGACTCAGTTACTGCAGCAACAGTTACAATGGCCACAAGATGGGGGACAGATATAGGACAAAGAGAGAGAGGGTTAACAGCAATGGTCCCAGATGCACCTTCCTGTACGTACATGCAAATAGCACCGCCTTGGCTTAGCAGCGCCCACAAAGATACGCTCTGAGTTTTCTGACTGGTGTATTGGCTATGAGTATTTTTACCAAAGAGTTGGATTTTTACCCCATGTGTTGGGGGGGGAGGGCTAGGAAGAAATCCTGTTAATAATCTTCTACTATCCATAAAAGCAAACATATTCCACAGAATTTAAGAGAACACGTCTTTTAAGAAGCACCACTATTTTCCCTACCACCACCAAAGTAAAATATTGCTGATCAATTATGAGTCAACCAATTATAAGGCATTTAGTTGCCATTAGTCTTGTTGCCAAGTATTTTCTATTCCCCCACCCACCCCATGCTGTGGATATGATAAAACAACACATTCTGACAGCTTGGTGATTGGGTGAAGTCAGGTGACTAATTCTGGCTAACGAGTTGTGAGTAAGAAGTGACCAACTAATAACTTGTGAATTTGAGACTTTCTAGGCACCTTCCTCTAATCCATGCAAAGCTACCACATGGGCAAGAAGCAGGAGTGGACATGGTACAAAAGACGCATGACTTGCTACAATTACACTGAAATCAAGCCCCAAGCTAAATAAGCTTCAATAAGCCTCCTTTGTGCTTCTGCTTCCCTCACCTTAGAAAAGGCTGTGGTTGCTAAGATCAATGAAAACTACTATCACTCCAGGAAGACATTTCAGGATATACAACTGGCATCAACTAACACAAATTTTTAAACAAAGACTTTGTTTTCAAATGAAATGATAACAAAGTACAACTTTAAGACGTAATCAAAATGCCAGACTTGGAGTTCCCATCATGGCGCAGTGGTTAATGAATCCAACTAGGAACCATGAGGTTTCGAGTTCGATCCCTGCCCTTGCTCAGTGGGTTAAGGATCTGGCGTTGCCGTGAGCTGTGGTGTAGGTTGCAGACGCAGTTCAGATCTGGCATTAATGTGGCTCTGGTATAGGCCGGATTCGACCTGTAGTCTGGGAACCTTCATACACCGCGGGAGCGGCCCAAGAAATGGCAAAAAAAAAAAAAAAGCCAGACTTGACCAGGGGGAAACTTTCAGAACTGGTAAGATGAAATGTCTATGCTATGTTAGTTACTTTTCCTATCTACCATCACTCACTCTATTTGTTTTTCTTTTGGAGGAATAATATTTAGAGATTTTGGAAATTCACATGGAGAGTAAATGCTTTGATAGGGTTCTAATTCAGTCCCTCAATACCTAGGATGAGAAAGAGAAAAGGATTTATAGCTTTATTCCCAGGAATTAAAGAGCCTAAGTGGCAAAGGGGTTCCTTGAGCCTTCTCAAAAAAAAAAAAAAAAAAGGTTGGGAATACAGATCGGGGAATAGGATATAGATTCACAAACGATGTTTGGAAAGGTTGAGCTCTACCGATACTTGCCAGTTTTGTTTCTTCATGTCTTTGCTGCTATGCCCCTATGCCCCTATTTGAAGAAGAGGGAGGTCTTTGCACTTGTTGATGGATAGAATTTCCAGGAATTTCCTAATTTTTCTTATCAAGGCCATACCGCCACATACGGAGGTTCCCAGGCTAAGGGTCCAATCAGAGCTACAGTTGCTGGCCTACGCTGTGTCTATGACCTACAGGATCCACGCTGGGTCTATGACCTACACCACAGCTCATGGCAATGCTAGATCCTTAACCCACTGATCAAGGTCATGGATCAAAGCCACATCCTCATGGATACTAGTTGGGTTCATTACTGCTGTGCCATAATGGGAACTCCGACTTTTCTGATTTTAAATGACTTGTTCCAGTCTATTCAAAAGTATATTTAACCTTGAGGGGTTGGGTGTTGAAATTTCCTAGTTTTGGATTCAGAATATGTGATTGCTATAGAAACCATGGTTGGGGAGCTTGCATCCAAATTCATAGCCGCTGGGAGAAGAGATGTTACTATGAAAATGAGAACAAGCAGGTGGGTGCTTCTTCCTGAAAGACAGGTGGTAGCACCAGGACTTGCCTGGAAGTAGAAAACTGGACCATGAGTCTTCTAGCAGAAAGGCCTAAGAAGTTCCACAGAAGTGAAATGATGGAAACAGTGCTTGGAAAGTGTCATTTGGGACATCCCAAACTTAGCCCCTTGATCTTGGATTGTAAATATCATCCTCCACTGAAAGGAATCAGAGTTCTTTGAAGAAATGGCTGATTTTAGGGGTGAGGCTGTCAAAATGAACCTGGACATCTTGCATCAGCAAGTAGAGAGGTGCTAATAGGATATGGGGGCATGTCAAAAGGATAAGGAGCCCACTTAAAGGGATGCAATCTGGGACAACCTGAGCCTCAAAATAAATACTGATACTACAGATTACAACCCACAGAATATACTAAGAATCCATGTGTTCACACTGATGTAAATACACAAGTAAATGAGAAAGAAGAGAAATCTCTTCCTTGCATTAGAATGGCACCTAGTAAGTATAGAAGAAATGATGGGAGTGAATATGGAAGGAATGGTGGAATTAGAAAATTAGAAAATAATTAGCATTTAGGAGTTCCCACTCTGGATCAGTGGTCAATGAACCTGACAAGTATCCATGAGGTTGCGGGTTCAATCCCTAGCCTCCCTCAGTGTGTTAAGAATCCAGCGTTGCCGTGAGCTGTGGTGTAGGCCGCAGACATGGCTCAGATCCCGCATTGCTGTGGCTGTGGTATAGGCTGGCAGCTACAGCTCTGATTCGACCCCCTAGCCTAGAAACCTCCATCTGCCGAGGGTGTAGCCCTATAAAGAGTCCCACACACACACAAAAAGAGAAAGTAATTAGCATTTGGCAACAAGTGTAGTAATAATTGTTTTAGGCAAGAATCACTATGATGCTAAAACCAATGAGTGAAAGTTTGATTTGAAAAAACATTTTATATCATCTGGAAATATTTCCCACAAGACTCTTATTAATGACAAATAGAAAAATAAAGTTACTTCACAGTGTAGGAACCTCACAAACATCATTTTCCCCAATTGTTTGGTAAGAAGCTATAATGGGCAATAGGTAGCATTTGCCTTTTGAGATAATGTTCTGAAAAAAAAAAAACACATCATTATTTCTGTGCTGTTATTTCCAAAAAGGCATAAACTGAACCTAAGCATGGGGAACTATGAGATAAACCAAAAATAAAAGACATTCAACAAATTAACTTGCCAGTAAGCTTCAAAAATGCCTAGGTCATGAAAAATACTGAGGAACTTGGAGGAGATTACAGAGACAAGACACCTAAATGCATCATGTGAACCTAGGCTAGATCCCATACCAGGAAAACCTATTTTTCTTTCGCTATAAAGCACATTAGTGTAACAAATGATAAATTGTGAATGTAGATTAGATAACAGTTGTATGAATGTTAATTTTCTCATTTTGATGATTATGTTGTCATTATGTAAAAGTGTTTCAAAAAGCATACCTTGAAGAATTTAGGCATTAAAGCATCATTATATCTGCAGTGTGCTTTCAGATGATTCTGAAAGAAAGGATGATAAATCAAACTGGTAAAACATTAACATGTTGAGAATCTGGGTGAGGGGTATACGGGAATTCTTCACAATAGTTTTGCAATCTCGCACATGTCTAAAACTACTTCTCCAAAAAATTTTTAAAGAATGAACTGATTAAAGTATAGAATAGCATAGAAGAGAACTGTGTAGGATAGGATAGGATAGGATAGGATAGGATAGGATAGGATAGGATAGGATAGGATAGGATAGGATAGGATAAGTTAGGATAGCGTAAGTTAGGATAGGATAGGATTTTTCCAGGGAGTTTCTACATAAGAAAAAAGAGTGGCACGGAATCCCATGCCAGGTGGACCTGAGTAAGGCTGGAGACAAGGAGATATTTCTACTCATACCCAGTTTGGGTCCACAGCTACCTTTCCTATTCCTAATGTTTCCTACTATCTAATTCCATAATGGCCAGCCAGGAAATCCTGGTTCTCAACCCTAGACAGACATCCACATGTTCGATACAGAGGTAGCTCTTCAGATGGCACAGCTAGAATCACCTCTAAGCATCCCCTGAGATAAGACCACCTAGAGGGCCACATCTGCCTCTGACTAGAGGCTGTGGTTATTTTTCTGATTGTGTCCAGACAATCTCCCAACTACAGTCTTCTCCCCACCTCTGAGAACCTAATCAGTTTCACAAGGTTTCAATCAGGCCAGTGCACAATCTCCTCTGAGTTTTATTCATACTCCATTTGAGTTCATGTTTAACCATAAATCAGTGGAGGGAGGAATCCTAAATTTAGAGAAATCACATTCTGTGGGGAGAAAAGCACTAAACTTGGAGCCTTACCTCTACAACCAAGTAGCCATATGTGAGCTTGGATAAATTATTTCTATAGTTCTCATCCACAAAATTGGGAAACTGAACTAAATCGTAGTGGTCTCTTCCACTTCTAAAAACGAAGATGGTTACTGAAGAAAAGGTTCCTCTAACTTCAGATAGTTTCCATACGCATGAGAATGAACTTTTTCCCCGGAATTAAAGAGTTGAGATCTTACACTTGTTTCTGAAGTTTCACCTTGGTTTGAGCTCATTGCATGGACATTACTTTACCCAGAAGAACTTCCCACACCCAAGTTCTATTTTATAACAACCTCTGCCAGCTTTGCTATGTTTAGCTTAAACTATTTCTGGATGCACAACAGTTAATCACCTCTTCCAGTGAAAATTTACAGAAGGAAAAAAAAAAAAAACCCAAAAGTCCTACAATCACTCCTAAATACCCTACCTCTTCTCCTGGATGCCCACGCCCACCCCCACCCCAATGCGCTTCCTCTCTGTGGTTCTTGGTATCACTGCAACATCATGCACACAAGCTGGCCCCCATGTCTGTTGTGTTCAGGTATCTATTTCCTCCAAGCCTGGCTCTGATTCAGCAGCTCCAAATCAACAAGGAGGTGGGAGAGAGACTCACTTTTGCATGAAAGCGGGACTCAGGAACACACATTTTGGACTCATTCTCCAGGCTCTGCCTCCCCCTTGGGCAGCCCATCTGTGCTAAAATCTTTGCTAAAGGCACAGAAGATGTTTCCCCAAAGTTCCAAATTTCTAGGACAGTCTCTCCTCTTGGTGAACATTAAGCATGACTCCATATACTTTTTCAAATTCTGCTCTGATCTGATTGTTTCTTTTCTCAAAGGAAAAAAAAATCCAAGAGAGAGAACATTATGCTAAATTTCCCTTGTGAGGCCAGATAGGGGAATACAATGGGAGCCTTATATCCTGGAGGAATGCAAGGAATCCCAAAGATGGGCACAGGCTGCCTGAGCAGAGCGCAGCTTTTATAATCAGAGACAGAAGAGCAGGGAGAAAGTGGACATGGACGGTGCCCACTTGGAGCAGGCAGGACCTGGGGGGGTGTCCCTGAAGTCCTGGAGTCTTGGTAGAAAATATTTTAATTCCTCTTAGATGCCAGTTTTGTCAAATTATAAAAATAAAATATGAAAATGTGAAACATACATAAAGTGAGAAGATCAGTAGAAGTGAACATCCATGATATCTTGCTATATTTGGTTTCTAATATTTTCATATGTATTTCCATATACCTATAGGTGTGTGTGCATACACAGGCATATGTAAAAGGCTGAAACATTTTAAAAGGATTATGCACATCAGGACATTTCACTTCTAAATACTTAAACTTTTCTATTCCCCAAATAAGGACATTTTGCAATTTAACAGCAATAACGTTATTACTCTTTTTTTTTTTGCTTTTTGTTTTTTTGTCTTTTTAGAGTCACACTAGTGGCAAATGGAAGTTTCCAGGCTATGGGTCAAATCTGAGCTGTAGCTGCTGACCTACGCCACAGCCACAGCCACACCGGGATCCAAGCCACATCTGTGACCTACACCACAGCTCACGGCAACACTGGATCCTTAAACCACTTAGCAAGGCCAGGGATCGAACCTGCATCCTCACGGATGCTAGTCAGAATCGTTTCCGCAGAGCCACGAGGGGAACTCAATAACGTTATTACTCTTAAAATTAACAATAACTCCTTAATATCATGTAATTCCCTGTCTCCAGTAAATAGCTCCAGTGGCACCAAACATGTATTTTATAGTTGGTTTCTTCAAAATAGGATTCAACTAGACCAGGCCAACTATCTGGTCGACTGTAACATTTTGTATTTATCTAATGATATCTTTGTGGTGCATTTAAATTATTTCTTTCCTCTGTTTTTTTTTTTTTCATCTTTCTCTTTTATACTGGAAGTTAGATCAAAAGTCTTGATTCATTTCAGGCTCAATATTTTTTTGTAATAAGTCGTCATAGCTGACCCTCTACAGTTCACATTGCAATAACATCTGGTCATACAATTAGGGACAGTACATTTCAGCATGCAGTAAAATAACACTCAGTTTTGCTATAATGCTACATATACATCCATACAAATCACTGAGCTATGTAAAATTACATAGTAAAAACCACAAGGCTTATAGGTAAAATGAGGATAAGGGTACAATATTTGAAAAAATTTGTTGGTAACGTAACAGAAAAAAAAAGATAGTAATCTCTTTAAAACAGAGGCAATTTTACAGATGTGAAACAGTTAAGAAATGCATAAATACAACAACAAATACGGCACTTTGCCTTAAAAAAACAGTCTGAAACTTGTTTGTGGAAGTGGGAAGCAGAAAGGTTGCAGCTTATGAGTTATGAAGTGATGGAAGAAGAGTTATCTAAAATTGAACAGGAAGTTCCAACACCAGATGTGGATAGGTGTGGCTCATCACACACACACACGGTGAAATGAGGTAGCTGAGAGATGCTTGAGATGTGTGCAGGTGTGCATTCTGTGTATCCCTAAGTGGCTTGGTTCAGTGGGGTTCAGCATTCACCTAGTGTTTCTGGTGCATAGAATCACGCACACGTAAATGTGAAAGCGTGCTACCCTCAAGGTGTCCCCTAGTTTATCCACACTGCATTTGAGAAAGAATTCACATTTTGAAACAAGTATTATATCAGAACTGAATGTATTGGTAGTTGACATCTTTTTTTTTTTCCTTGATCAGTCTTGGTAAAGATTCATCAATTTTGTTGATCCTATCAAAGTAAAAGATGTTGGTTTCAATTATTTTTTTAAACCTATTATCTAATTCATTTAGTATGCTCTTAGTTTTAATACTTCCTTCTTCTGGTTACTTTGAGCTTAATATGATTCTTTTTCTTGCTTTCTAAGGTGGAGGTTTGGGTCACCAATCGCAGATCACTTTTATTTTCTAATCTATAGAAAATAAAAACAATAGATTTATATATTTCTTACTAAATACTACTTTAGCTGTTTCACAAATTCTGATAGATCACATTTTCATTATCATTGCATTAGAAATATTTTCAAAGCAAATATGGAATAGATCTACTTTTCCCTATTTTTAATTAAGTACATGTAAAAACCTTGGATATTTTATTATAAAAGAAACACAAGACTCTGAAAGGTAGACAGCAAAAAGCATGCAGGCTAGGGACCTCGAAATGAGAGCAATGACAGTGCACCATGGGCAATGCTGCCAGAGGTTTACTGGGGGTCCTGTACGCCCAACCCTATATCCCCACCCAGTGGTAATAAGGGATCACCCCCACCAGTATCATTGGAGGCCAAGTGGGGAGCCTGGACTTCCAATCCCACCTATCAGCAACAAGCCATGCCTCCTTTCTCTAAATAGAATGAAATTATTTTTTAAAAGGGGGGGAATCTTGGAATATCATGAAGGAAGAAAGAGCAATGGGAAGACCAAGAATATGAGTAAAGATTAACTTTTCCTCTTTAAAATTATGTTTGATGTTTTTTGTTTTTGTTTTGTTTTGTTTTGTTTTCCTTGACTACTGCACTGGGAAGAATCTCTTTATTGCATTTTTTTTTGGAAACTAAATATTTGTTTTATTTTTTTAAATTGTTATTACCCCAATACAATTTTTTTTTCTACTGTACAGCATGGGGACCCAGTTATACATACAAGTATACATTCTTTTTTCTCACATTATCATACTCCATCATACTCTAGACATAGTTCCCAGTGCTACACAGCAGGATCTCATTGCTAATCCATTCCAAAGGCAATAGTCTGCATCTATTAACCCTAAGCTCCCAATCCATCCCGCTTCCTTGCCCTCCCCCTTGGTGACGACAAGTCTGTTCACCAAGTCAATGATTTTCTTTGCTGTGGAAGGGAGCATCTGTGCCATACATTAGATTCTAGATATAAGTGATATCATATGGTATTTATCTTTCTCTTTCTGACTTACTTCACTCAGGATGAGAGTCTCTAGTTCCATCCATGTTGCTGCAAATGGCATTATTGTGTTCTTTTTTGTGGCTGAGTAGTATTCCATTGTGTATATATACCACATCTTCCTAATCCAATCATCTGTCAACGGACATTTGGGTTGTCTCAATGTCTTGGCTGTTGTGAATAGTGCTGCAATGAACATGTGGGTGCATATGTCTTTCTCAAGGAAAGTTTTGTCTGGATATAGGCCCAAGAGTGGGATTGCCGGGTCATATGGTACTTCTATGCAGAGATTTCTAAGGTACCTACATACTGTTCTCCATAGTGGTTGTACCAACTTATATTCCCACCAACAGTGCAGGAGGGTTCCCTTTCCTTCACAGCCCCTCCAGCATTTATTTGTGGACTTATTGATGATGGCCATTCTGAATGGTGTGAGGTGGTGTCTCGTGGTAGTTTTGATTTGCATTTCTCTAATAATCAGGGATGTTGAGCATTGTTCCATGTGCTTGTTGGCCATCTGTATATCTTCCCTGGAGAACGCTCTATTCAGGTCCTTTGCCCATTTTTCCATTGGGTTGTTGGCTTTTTTGCTGTATGCATTGCTTGTATATTCTAGAGGTTAAGCCCTTGTCAGTTGTATCGTTTGAAACTATTTTCTCCCATTCCGTAACTTGTCTTTTTGTTTTCTTTTTGGTTTACTTTGCTATGCAAAAGCTTGTCAGTTTGATTAGGTCCCATTGGTTTATTTTTGCTTTTATTTCTGTTGCTTTGGGGGACTGACCTGAGAAAACATTTGTAAGGATGTCAGAGAATGTTTTGCCTATGTTCTCTTCCAGGAGTTTGTCTTGTCTTATGTTTAAATCTTTCAGCCATTTTGAGCTTATTTTTGTGCATGGTGTGAGGGTGTGTTTGAGTTTCATTGATTTCCATGCATTGTTCAGGTTTCCCAGCAATTCTTGCTGAAAAGACTCTTTTTCCCATTTTATGTTCTTGCCTCCTTTGTCAAAGATTAATTGACCATAGGTGTCTGGGTTTATTTCTGGGTTCTCTCTTCTGTCCCATTGGTCTGTATGTCTGTTTTGGTACCAGTACCACACAATCTTGATGCCTGTGGCTTTGTAATATTGCTTGAAGTCTGGGAGAGTTATGCCTCCTGCTTGGTTTTTGTTCCTCAGGGTTGCTTTGGCAATTCTGGGTCTTTTGTGGTTCCATATAAATTTTTGGATGGTTTGTTCTAGTTCTGTGGAAAATGTCATGGGTAATTTGATAGGGATTGCACTGACTCTGTAGATTGCTTTGGGTGGTATGGCCATTTTTACAATATTAATTTTTCCAACCGAGGAATATAAAACATTAATCAAGGAAATTAAAGAAGACAGTTGATATTTGAAGCAAATATTACAATGCTCTCTAATCTGGTTCTCAATATATGCAGAGGAACTTTTAAAATTTAAAATTTATTAAATACAATTATAAACGGAAGAGGGAAGAAGGGATATAAAGTAAGATGAGTTTTCTACATTTTATTCTAACTGGTAAAATGTTGATATCAGTATACTATGTACCATATTTATGCTATATATATATATATATATATATATATATATAGTATGTATAATATGATACCTGAAGCAATTGATTAAAAAGGTATACAAACAATATACTCAAAAATGCTAGTTAATAAATGAAAGTGGAATTCTAAAAGTTGTTAAAGTAACCCACAACAAGACAGAAAAAAAAGAAAACAGAGAAACTAAATCTGAAAGAACAGACAAAAAAACAAACAAAAAATGGTATAATTAAGGCCTAATATTAGCCTAATAAATTGTCTAAATACATCAATTAAAGACTGATTAGCAGAGTGAGTGTTTTTAAAAAGAAGAAATTTTAAAGATTCTTTATATGCCATCTGGATAAACAAAACCAAAGCACTTGGACCAACTGGTCCTCTAACAGCTAACTCTTTTCACGTTCTGTCACCTAAACCACCCGAGGTGCTCTTTGCATTAATTCAAATATCATAGCCCCTATGAGACTAATGTGGCCATTTTACAATGTTCAAAATGAACCAGTGGGATGTAGCCTATTTATGACAGTTCTAAAGAACATATATGAAGAGGAAATCACGTTTTTATGCTTATAAAAATGCACCATTTATTGTCTTATTTTGTATCATTAACTTCTTAAGTTACTGTTATTCATCTCTAATTGTGGTCAGACAACATAGTGCATTATATTTCACTCTTTTGAAATGTAATGTCCTAGCAAATAGTCTATTTTGGTGGAAGTCCCATATGCACTGGGAAAGGATGTGCATTCTCTTGATTGTGTGGGTAGAGTGCTGACAATGTTAGGTCAAGGTGTTGTTCAGGCCTTTATCTGCCCTAAATTTAACTAATTATTCTATTTATTCCTGAGAAAAGGATATTAAAATCTCTAATGATAATTGCTGATATTTCTATTTCTCTATTTCACGTATTTTGAAATTATTGAATATATATACATTTATGATTGTTTTGTCTCCTTGATGAATTAAACAAATGTTCCTCATTACCTCTGCTAATATCTTTGCTCGATGTCTACTTTATTTGATATTAAAAAGCTGTACCCTCTTTGTTATACTTTTGTTTGTAGGGAATGCCTATTCCTTTGCTTTTATTTTTATCTAATGGCCTCTTTACATTAAATTGCATTTTTTATAATCAACATGGAGTTTAAAGTTGATTTTTATCCACTGTGACAATCTCTGAATTTTAATTAAAGTGTTTAGCACATATACACTTAATGCAATCACAGATATGGTTGACTTTATCATCTTGCTGTCATCTAAAAAGAAGGTTTTTTTCACTATTTTTAATTTCCTATCTTCTTCTGAGTTAATCAAATAATTGTAAGTCATTTTGAATTCCTCTATAAACCAATTAGCAACACCTTTTCTATGTACTTTTACTCATGTATTTTTAAGTGTATACTCTAGACATTATGATAAGCATTCTTAATTTATAACAGTCTACTTTGAAATAGTATACGCAGTCCTCATTTTGTATGGCAGTTCAAGCCTATAAAAATAACCCTGTAAGCTGAAACTGTGCAAAGCAATCTTAATAATCAATGGGAAAAATTATAGTTGTTCTGTGACCTTTAAATTTTTTTGTCAAAATATTAAAAACTTTCCTACTGTTAGTTATAAATGGATAGGGAAATGGCAAGAAATAGTAAAACTAATGTTTATTTAGTACATTGTAATTTAGAACATTAGGAACATTAAACATTAAAATGTTTTATTTGTTCATTAAAATAACCTGTCAAGAGTAGTTTGAACAGTGTTTTTTTTTCTCCTTTTCATCATATAATTTATAATACAGAGCAAGCATTGTTTATGTGTTGATGAGGTGACATACTCTTTTCTGTGTATCTACTTCCAATGTTATACCCTTTGCACTTTCAATGTCATGAAATATCTCTGAGTGCTCCTTTATTGAGAATTTCTTTGCCAGATATCCCCACTTCCTCTGAGGTATCTCATGCTTTTTGTTAGAACCACTTTCCTTAATTTGGATACATAATTATCCCAACTTCCCTAACTTCCTCCAGCTGCATATGTAGACTCTTTTAAATAGCAGCCCTGCCAACATTTCCATAGTTAGAAATTCTTCTGTAACTCCATTTATGTCTGATTCCAATTTTTCTTCCAGGGTTATCACTTTTCATTTCTTTTTTGCACTTTTATCTTTGTTGGCCAGTTCCTTTTTTGAATACCCATTTTTATTAAAATGTCTTGTTGGTTTATCACTGAAAGACAAAGAGGTAATAACTACATGCTTTGCTGACTATGGGAATGAAAAAAGCATGTATATAGATCAATCACTTACAGACTTTGAAATAAATGGCATGATGGTTTACTGATCTTGATGCGTATATGTTATTTACATAGTTATTTGCTGCATGAAGAGCTAGGACTGAATTGTATATTATGCAATTACTCACAGTTAAGCATTGCAATAATATTTGAATCATATTTTTGGTGGCACTGGTGTTATTTAACTAACTGAAATCCATGCATATTGGAGGCCATACACAGGGAGGAACCGCACTACTTCTTTTAAGAACCTTAATACGGACCTCCTCACTCAACCCCTTAATTCACCTAGCTATCCCAGAGACTGGCTTGCCTTTGACATCTGCAGGTAAAGCCTTCAATCCCCTTCAGTGTTATCAAGCATAGGCTTGGAAGGCTTCTTTTGTTAAAAAACAAAAGAAAATAAAATCATCATTGACACTTAAACCACCAATTTCCAATTTCACTGTAATTTCATGTTCTCTTTAGCTATGGATAAATTTCCAAGTAGGCTCAAAATTGAAATGTTTAACATTAATCAACTTAGGTTTGGAATTCTGTTTTTATTTTTAATCAGCAAATGTACATTGAACATCTTGTTTGTGTGGTTATGAATCTCTTGGAACTCTTTTTTTGTTGTTGTTGTTTTTGGCTTTTTTGCCATTTATTGGGCCGCTCTTGTGGCATATGGAGTTCCCAGGCTAGGGGTCTAATCGGAGCTGTAGCCACCAGCCTATGCCAGAGCCACAGCAACGCAGGATCTGAGCCACATCTGCAACCTACACCACAGCTCACAGCAACGCCAGATCTTTAACCCACTGAGTAAGGGCAGGGATCGAACCCGCAACTTCATGGTTCCTAGTCGGCTTCGTTAACCACTGTGCCACGACAGGAACTCCTCTTGGAACTCTTAAAGAGTTACACACTTGATTGCTCCCAGGTCTGGAGAACCAGTTTTACAAACCTCAAAAAATGACTAAGTATATAAGGTGAGAAATAGGTTCTGTAAGTATTCAGATATTAGGGAGTAGTTTGCTTCATCACATATTCAGAGAATGTCTCATCAAATGTAAGAGACGTGAGAAGAGCTGGGGTTTAGAAAAAGAACAGAGAGAAAAGCACTTGAACTGGGAGCATAAACAAAACACCTATTTGCAGAGGTGGCATGGCACAGCACAGTGCAGTTCTCAATCTTGGCTTACCATCAGAAAGATCGGGTACCTTTGAACCCTAAGGGCCAACCAGAAATTTCCGCAGGTGTTTCCAATGATGAGCCAGGTGTGGGTAGCTACAGTAAAAACATGTTTAACACATGTTCACTGCTTCAGTAACTGTGAAACAACATTTGGCTGTTTCCATATCATTATTTGATTCCTCTAAAGCAGATTTCATCCAAAGACTACAAAGTCCATCATGAATATGACACTAACTTTGGATAGAACTGATTAGATGGTATGAGTCATTTCTCCATTCACAGAAAGGCCCCAAGACACAACTATGTAACTATGTTTATGAAAAAGTCTTAGATGAAACCACACACATAAATTTTTTCTTCTGGCTTGTTTTCTGGTGGCAGCTTTTGCTTCCTGCCTTTTTTTTTTTTTTTTTTTTTTTGCTTTTTGGGGCTAAACCTTAGGCATATGGAAGTTCCCTGGCTAAAGGTCAAATTGAAGCTGCAGCTTCCAACCTACAGCACAGCCACAGCAACACATGATCCAAGCTGCATGTGCGACCTACACCACAGTTCACGGCAATGCCGGATCCTTAACCCACGAGCCAGGTCAGGAATTGAAACCACGTCCTCATGGATACTAGTTGGGTTCGGTACCTCTGAGCCACACAGGAACGCCCTGCTTCCTGTTTTATGGCCATTAGCTTCCTACACCTTGGCAGCCCTGTGGGCTTCCTAGTTTGTGGACTGACTCAACAGCCTTCTTCAAGTGAATAGAGAGCTCTTGTTTAGAAAGCTCCCTGAAAATTCCAACTACTTCTCTTTCTTGAAATACTTTTCCTTGGGCTTTCCCTTCCTCCTTCTTAAGGGTAAACTTCAGAGACCTGAGATTTTAGTGTGGACAGGGGAAAAGAGAGCTCAGGAAATCTCCTCTTCTTCTGTGGGGCTGGACCCCAGGCAAGAGAGGCACTCTGAGTCCAGGAGCTCACCAAGCTAGACACTGGGTAAGCCTCCAACCACCCCCTTGCTTGTCCATATCCTCTTCTCCCTCAGGTTCAGGGGGGTTGGAGGTTGAGGCAAGTTCTGAACTCCCTGGGTCACCTAAACTCCTATAAATCTCTGTCCACAAGATGCAAATGCCAGAGTATCTTGTAGAAGCTTAAATGTTAGAGACTTACAAACCTTACAGAAACCTTAATCACCGTAATTTAAATCGTTCAAATCTAATTACTTTTAAAGCAATTTAGCATAGTGGGGGTAACTGTAAAGTACTAAAAAACAGCTGTGGACCAAAACAATTCCACCCTAGCACATTCTAAAATAAATGCAGCATCATAAAATGTTCTCATGCCCTTGGAATTATAAAAACTTGTCAATGTATTCATAATTATCCTAGAAACAAGAGTGGGTTTTTGCTTTTTTTCTCCCAAAGGTTCAGAGATTCTCTTTGGCACAACCATAGTGGTAAGTTATCTCCAAGTTCTTCATAAAATACAAGGGTGTTCATCATGAAAACACTCATCTCCAAGTTCCCTTCATTTGGTGTCCATACATACAGAGAACGAGTACGGTACCACCGACACAGATGTACAGTTGCCTGTATTTGTGGTTTGCTTGTTTGAAACCTAAATTGCCCTTCAGGTGTTGATGATGATGATGATAACAAGCTTAGAACTAGGCAAGGCAAGCATACAAAAATAAGACAAACAATACATTGGTAACTTGCTTAATCTATAGTGAATTTCATATAGATGCCCACTGCTCTGCACAAGAAGCTGTCACAGCGGGGTCCCCATGCATTTCCTCACAGGTCCTTATGGCCTAGTCATTCCTGGAGCCTGAAAATCACTTGAACTTTTGGATGAAACAATTGATTTAGAGGTGGGTGGTGTTTGGGTCCAATATCAGAGCTGTGGGAAGCTGGGCTGAATCTGCAGAAAGACTTTGGAGACACAAGTAAAAAATGAGTCTTTGCCAGTTGATTCACCTGCAGAGATTTTCTCCCATTCTGTGGGTTGTCTTTTTGTTTGTTTAGGGTTTCCGTTGCTGTGCAGAAACTTTTAAGTTTGATTAGGTCCCATTTGTTTATTTTTGTTTTTATTGTCTATACTCTAAGAGGTGGATCTGATTAATCTCCAACATTTATAAACACCCTGCAGCTTCATACCAAAAAACCAAACAACCCCATCAAAAAATGGGCAGATCTAAACAAACAATTCTCCAAAGAAGACATACAGATGGCCAAAAAACACATGAAAAGATGTTCAACATCACTCACTATTAGAGAAATGCAAATCAAAACCACTCTGAGGTACCACCTTACACCAGCCAGAATGGCCATCATCAAAAAGGCTACAAACAATAAGCGCTGGAGAGGGTGTGGAGAAAAAGGAACCCTAGTACACTGTTGATGGGATTGTAAATTGGTGCAACCACTGTGGAAAACAGTATGGAGATTCCTCAGAAAACTAAACACAGAACTACCATTTGATCCAGCAATCCCACTCCTGGGCATCTCTCCAGAGAAAACCATGAATCGAAAAGACACATGTACTCCAGCGTTCACTGCAGCACTATTTACAATAGCCAAGACATGGAAACAACCTAAATGTCCATCGACAGAGGAGTGGATCCAGAAGAAGTGGTACATATACACAATGGAATATTACTCAGCCATTAAAAAGAATGAAATACTGGCATTTTTAGCAACATGGATGGACCTAGAAACTATCATGCTAAGTGAAGTCAGCCATACAATGAGACACCAACATCCAATGCTTTCACCGACATGTAGAATCTGAAAAAAGGACAGACTGAACTTCTTTGCAGAACAGATGCTCACAGACACTGAAAAACTTATGGTCTCCGGAGGAGACAGTTTGGGGGGTGGGGGAATGTGCTTGGGCTGTGGGATGGAAATCCTGTGAATTTAGATTGTTATAATCATTATACAACTACAGATGTGATAAATTTGAGTAATAAAAAAAAAGAAAAAAGAAATGAGTCTTAGTCTTGTGCCTACTGAAGGGATCTGCAAACCATGAATCCATTCTTTCCAGCCCCATCTGCATATATAAGCAATTGTTCTCAATCCTGCACCTCTAAACTGCAAAGGATTGTGCTAGTGATAAAATTTCTCAGCAACCACTGAAATGCTTTTGAGGAGGTAGCATGCCGAGTTAAGCTTCAAGGGCAGAAAGAGTGCCAAACCTGGCTTCCTCCATTTACCCATTGATTCATTCAGAAATGCATTCACTCACCAGGATTTGGTGATCAACCAGCAGTCTAGTTTCCCAGTTAGGATCTAGAAGTACAAGAATAAAAAATGCTTGTGGGAGTTCCCGTCGTGGCGCAGTGGTTAATGAATCCGACTAGGAACCATGAGGTTGTGGGTTCGATCCCTGCCCTTGCTCAGTGGGTTAATGATCCGGTGTTGCAGTGGCCCTGGTGTAGGCCAGCGGCTTCAGCTCTGATTAGACCCCTAGCCTGGGAACTTCCTTATGCCGTGTGAGTGGCCCAAGAAATGGCAAAAAGACAAAAACAAAAACAATGCTTGCTTTTCTCCCTAATAGTTCACAATCTGGCAAGAGAGACAGACACACAACAAATCATAGTGCAACACAGCAAGAGCTACATAGGGAAATGCTTCTAAGTTATAATTTCCCCCAGTGCATGTACACACCAAATTGGTCAGTGTCAACAATGTCTGGACAAAATGGCTGGACAGCACACCTGATGGATAAGTGTTTCTGTTGGACATCCAATACAATGAATGGAAATCCAAGCCCCTTGAAGGTCCCCTCTCCCCAGGTTAGTCACATGTTTCATTCCCCCAAAGCAGCCTTTGATGTTTACCAATCTTGATGGTGCTCTTTGCTTGCCCACTAGTGGGCATCCTTCATAACTACACTGATTCCCTTTCACTGATACTTCCGTTTCTGGAGTTGATGGGGAAACTTAACTTCACACCAGTATTTGTGGCTCCTTACTAGGTTCCAGGGCAGGAACATGTCCTGATGGTATTTTAATTTCCTGTCTTAAGGAATTTAGGTCCAAGACTCTTGGGGTTGGTTTGGAAAACATGTGAATGCTACAGTTTAGCCTAAAGATTACTTTTCCCTTCTAACCCTGCACTAAATCATACTGCTTTTGTTTTCAGCAGGTTATCTCTGCATATTCAGGGCATTTCATCCTAGAAGAAGGCATTGATTTTGTTACATTACAAAATTACATTTGTAATTACATTTTTTAAGAGTCTTAATCCAGCCATCAGAGGGCCTGAATACACATCTATCAATCAGCCTATCATCTAACTCTCTCCATATTGTTCACCTCTTTCTCTCATGGAAAGAATATCCCTTTCCACCCAGTTCCCAGGGTAGGCATTTAGATTGGCCTCTTCGCCCTGTAGTTACAAGAACAAGCAGGTGTCCATCACAGATTTTCTACCCTTCTGGGTACAAAGCAGCATGAGAAGAAAGCTGAATCTACACAAATCCCTGTATTTGGGATGGAAATTTCTTATATGCAAAAAAAAAAACAAAAAACCTGTATAGAAACTCCTAGCAATCCTTGAAACTTTTCAAAGTGTAGGGAAAATTTTTCACTTGCTATTTTTGTACTAGAACTCCTAAAACATTTTAAATTGCACAAGGGATAAGGGGAAGGGAAGACAATAACTGAGTTATTTATTTAGCATACGTGTGACCAGAACCTCACAACACACTGGGTAACTTGATTACATTTCATCTTATTATCCAAAACCTGTTAAATCTACAATGAATGCCTGAAAGTTGGAAATGCTCCTATCAAGAGAGAGGGGTGAGTGGGTTTTTCCCTCTGTAGCTTAGAGTGAGGTACTCCCCTGAACCTCGTCCCAGTCAAAGGGGGCATATTTTAGTCTTATCAGAATTCTTATGGGGACTCTTATAAAGTCTTACAGGAATTCTTAAAATCACCACATGGTGCTTGAGAACCAACAAGGTCAAAACCAAAAGCTTTGGGTCTTCAATCAGTGGGAAATTTGTAAGCATCTGCTGTGCCTCTGATACATCACTAAACCCTGAAAGTTACAGAACGCAGGCCAGCCTTGGTCCTCAAGCCGCCTTGCATGGGACACCTATGTTCACATTACTGTTGAGACAAAGGACCTTAAGGAGTCCTTGGCACAGTGAAAGCCCCTAACAAAGGGTAGCTTTGGCGATTAGCCTCCACACTAGAACAGAGGAACAGGAGGCTGTAGAAACTGCTATGGTCACACCAAGAGAGCCTCTTTCCAAGCAGGTGCTCTGAGCCAAGCCTTGGAGGAGCAGTATGAATTTCCCAGGGGAAAAGGAAAGAACATTCCAGGAACAACACAGAGAAAAGCAAAGGCTTGAATTTACACCTTACTAAAAGAAGTTTGAGTGTGGCCAGTGCCAACATAATATAGGGCTGACAAGATGAAGCTGGAGAAGATGCAGATGTGAAGGTCAGTTGGGCCAGATTACAACTTCTTAACAGTTCAGGATTTATTCTATATACAATGGAGGAGGGGGCAAAGTTTTGAAAGGGGCTCCTCAGGTAGGATGAAACTTGTGATTTAGAAAGATTACTTTAGGGGTAATTAAAAACGACTGGGTAGGATTGGTGAGGGGGCAGGGAATGTAGTTAGGAGCCTCATGATGTGGGGACGGGGAAGACGTGATGAGGAGAGGCCCTGAAACTGGTAGTGAGCAGCAGAGAAGGTGAGAGGCAGGAAACGTTAAAAAGACAGGCTTTTTCGTTATAAATCGCTATGCTATTTTTCTTTCCAATTTATTAGGTATAGTTGTTAATGATGTTCATTGCTATCAGTTCTAAGGTTTTTGAGGGAAAAAAAAAAAGACTGGATTTTGCGCTCTATTCTCAGGAGCTCTTACTCTCCTGCGCTGGTCCTTTAGGCTTTGCAGGCGTCACCTAGTGGCAGCTCTGTGAATTACAGGCACAGAGTCCAGATGTATTCAAATCAGCCTTGAGCAAGATGGTTGGCCCATTTGACTTGAAATAATGACGAATGCCGCACTGAGATTTTATTGCTTTTTCGGAGGGGGTATAAAATTTTCTTTCTTAGATTACAGGGGTGAATATTGAAAAGGTGGCTCTCTTCAGCTAACAAAATGAAATGCTGCATTCTAGATAAAAGAGCAGAAAGAGGGTTGGGGGGAAACAGGCCACAAAGTGTAAAAACCTTTGCTCATGTTATATCTCAAAGATCATTCAACCCTGATTAAGCTGATGTATCACAGAACAATAGAGGAAGGCCCCATGCTGAGGTCCTATTATCTGAAATCAGAGAGCCCTCATTGTTAACAGCAGCATAAACAACAGTTGTCAGTGCTGGATGTGGTGTTAGGATACAAGAGTTTAAGATGGATGGCTATTTTGACTTCTGTTTAAATGCATCCTCAGAAAAGAAAGGGGAAAGTGAGACCCCGCATTTGCAACTCTCTCTTTCTTATACACACTTTATCTGATCAATCCACTGCAAATCCTAGGCACTTTGTTTTTAAAGTCTTTCAAATAGCAGCCTAATTTGACCACAGCCATCCACCTCTGCCACTGCCACTGTGGTCTAGCCACCAGCACCTCTGGACTCCACATTAATCCCCAGGCTGGTCTCTATGCTTCCACTACTGACCAATCCTCCTGTGGTTTCTCAACACACTGCGAAAAAAATCCCAGTCCTTACCAGGCCTTCCCAGCTCTCCCTTGCCCACTCCTGCTACCCCCACCCCCAATCTCCCACCCCCTTTCCCTCACAGCCCTTCTCCAGCTACTCTGGCCTCTTTCCAATCCCTTCAGCCCATCAGCACGCTCCTGCTTTGGGGTCTCCGCACTTGATCAACTCTCTGTCTAGAAAGTTCTTTCCCTCTACGTCATGTACCTAAAACAGCAGCACCCTCCCCATCTCTCTAACCTTTTAGAATGCTTTATTTTTTTTGTGTGTGGGATTTTTCATTACATTTTATTATGTATTTTTAAATTCAACTTCATGTCTCTCCCTGGAATGTAAGCTTCATGGGGCCAAGGATTTAACCTATTGATTGTTGTTGTACTCCAGTGATGAGAATAATGTTGGGCATTATTGGGTAGGTCCTCAAATAGTTATTAAATGTATGAAAGACAGATTGGATGGATGAATGAATGATACAGTGTCCTCACTTCCTAACCCAGACTCAGTCCCTCTCCATTCCTGAAGCAATAGTCACCTTTACTCTCACAAATTATCAAAATCACCCAAGGCCAACTTGGCCAAAATGATCTCCCTGAAAGTGAGAGGTGGGTTAGGCTTTGGAGCTGTAGAGTATTAGTACATTTTCAAGACTCCAGATTATGCTCTTCAGACAACTTCAGCTACTGTCAAGAACTCAACAGCTGCACCCTCACTACTCAAAGAGGGGCATTTTAGAGTGTTCATGATTTTAGTGTAAGCTTCAGATGATGAAGAGAAGGTGTGCCATGGCTCTAAATGATCTCAATATATTCCATGGATGCATTATACAAACGATATCTAACCTTAAATAACTAATGCATGATTTCAGTTTTTTGTAACAAACTTAAAGGCACTACCACTTTGGGGGAGAATTAAAAGCAAGCTTCATGCTAAAGGAATCTGAAAAAGGGCATTCTAGTCAAAGGCCAGAGTGCCCTCTACTGGCAGCTAAGAAAACCATGGGGAAAAATCACAAAGAGGAAGCAGCTTCATATTCAAATCTGTAATGGGATTATTAAAAAGTAACCCAGTCCCTTCAAAGAAAAATAGAGTGTGGCTATAATAAGGGAAAAGACTCAGCCCCTGCCTTCAAGGAGGTTGAAGATTGCTACAAAGGACAGAAATTTGGAATTAGAGCAGAATAAATGATGCAATTTAGAAAACATGATGGACGTACAATCCAGCATGGAAGGGTGGAGGGTGATGTCTGAGCTGAGGTTTGTAAAGGGGGTAGGAGTTAGTCAGATGAAGGGAGTGGCTTGTACATGAGGAGTTAGATTCCAAACGAGTGATCCAGAAATGAAGAGGCAGAGAGGTGAAAGAAAACATGTTCAGCGATCTAGGAGTTAAAAGCTGTGACAATTGCGCTATTTTTTTTTTTTTAACTGAGGTATGATTTATTTACAATACTGTGTTAATTTAAGGTGCACTGCATAGTGATTTGGTATTTCTTCAGATTAATCTCCACTATAGGTAAAAGATAATGGGTGTAAATCCACGTGCTAGACAGTAGATCCTTGCTGCTTATCCATTTTATATATAGTAATTTGTATCTGTTAATCCATAAGTGTCTATACACTAATAATGAAATATCAGAGAGAGAAAGTAAAAAAGTGATCGTGCTTAAAATCACATCAAAAAAAAATCCTAGGAGGTGAAAGACCTATACCTAAAAACTATAAAATATTGATGAAGGAAATTTAACATGATTCAAATATAAAGATATCCTGTGCTCTTGTATTGGAAGAATTAACATTGTTAAACTGGCCATACGACCCAAAGCAATCTACAGATTTAATGCAATCCTTATCAAAATATTTTTGATATTTTTCACAGAACTAGAATAAATAATCCTTACATTTATAGGGAACCACAAAAGACTCCAAATTAAAAATTTCTCTTGGTTGACTGTTCACCAGACATTCCCCAGTCTGGATTTCTTTGCTGGTCTGCTTTCATCTTGTGGCAGAAAGTACCAGATACTGTTTCTCCTAACTGCTCTTTGGACTGGCAGTGGCCATGTGACCCAATCCTGGCCAATGAGATATAAGAGGTGGCATAGGTCACAACTACAGCTCAGATTTGATCCCTGGAAGCCAAAAAAGATTAAAAAAAAAGGTGAGGCCCTGAAATTTCAGGGGAGAGTGAGGAGGGTGTGATTGAAATAATAAACTTTGCAAACCAGTTCAAATTACAGTTCCTTCTAGAGCAAATCACTCTTTGCTGGAAAATCTAATCCCAGTGAATAAGGGGGCTCTCTTACTCCCCGGGTCATGAAAGGGTCTTATTATCACAGCATCTGATGCTACTCAGGTTGTTCAGCACACTGGGTAGCACAGAGATGCCCACTCTTCAAGCCTGCAGGGGGCTTTAAGGGAGGCTGTGAGCCCATATCTCTGGGCGTCAGCATCCTCCAATGTACCTGGACATGCCAGCATTCCCCCCAGCACTGCCACTGAGCCCCCATTACTGGTGGGAATTCCCCTCTCCTTTCCGCCTTTAGGTTCCTCCTGATCTGTGGTAAAGCATTCTCCTCTCTTCTTGCCTTCACTGGCCATCACTTCTCTACCTGCCCCTCTTCCACAAACATGGGTATTTACAGAGAACAGGGATTCCAGAAGCCTCTGTTCTTCCATTTGCTGCAAACCATCCCTGAGACAGGGGGTTATGGAGATGAGGATGGGTGAGGAACATGGGGTATGCACAAATTAATATCACAATAAAGTATTCTGTCATGGAGACAGAATCCAAAATTCAAGTGGAGAAATGAATCAGTCCTTTGTAAGAGGAGAAAATCTCTTCCAATAGATATGGCTAAGTTGGCAGTTGGCAGTAGGGGGAGGGCAGGAATTTTAGGATTTTTTTCCAGCTGAACAGAAAGGTTGTCTCCTGAAAGTGACAGAGAATGGCAAAGTGGAGGGACAGATACCCTGAGGATTATGGTATAAGGTCCAAACAGCTGTCACTGTGAGGAAGAGGAGAGGGAACAGAGAAATATGGCTAAGGCAATGTTCAATCCTTGGTTGGAGTTAGAAAACATACATAATTAGGACCTGTGTCTGCATTATTGTGTGATTTTCTCCAGCATGCTTGGCAGTCCTAGGGTGGGGATGGAATAGGATGCTGCCAGTAACACGGCAGGAGGACAAAAGGGTGAAGCAGACAAGGGTATTGGCTAGAGACTGCTTAGAGTAGGGACCATGGCATGCAGGTCAAGAGTAGATTCCTGCAGTTCAAGAGTACTGAGGCAAGGTGGTTCTGGGGGCAGCAGTGGAGTAGAAATGAGAATCACCAGAGGTGAAAATGCCAAGGAACTAAGAAGCTAGGAAGTTGAACTGGGTGTTACTGAGGAGAATGAATGGATGTTGCAACCAGCATGACAGTAAGATACTGGAAAAAAATCTCTTAGCCACTTGTCAAAGTCATCAGGGAATGTGGTGGGTGGTGAGTGATAGAAAGGAACAATAAAGATGGGGACAGGCAGACATGCAAGACTCCAGTGGGAGGGTTTGTTATAAGAGCATAGAAGAGTTGTGGTTTGGAAGCTCACAGAACTCTTGGAAGACACTGAACTTACTCCTCTCAGTAAATGATTCTCAGCCCATAGGTTGTCTGCAAATGGTTTTAGGATCACACCCACAGTCCTCACATATGGGATTAGTGACCTTATTAAAGAGACCTAGGGATTCCCATGCTGATGGGGACTCTGGCCTAGCCTAACACATCATTTGTGATGAGGAAACCAAGATCCAAAAAGAAGGAAGTGACATGCAGATTCTCACCATCCATACCGCATCCAGTGGCCTTTCTACTAGGCCTCCCTGACACTCAGTTTAGGATCCCTTGTCTTGGAGTCACCTTAACGCTAAGCAAAAGCAACAGCAAACAAAGAAAAAAATACACTAAAAAACCAACAACAAAAAAACTTCTTTCAGAAAGTTATTCAGTTATAAATAATTACTACCAATAAGAAAAGGCCTGTCAGAACCAGAAGCAGTGTATGCTTTCTGGATGACATAGGTTTGGAAAGGGCTTATTATGTGCAAATTGTCAGTGAGGCTGGGATTCTCCAGTGGACCTCTTGGTAGTGGAGAAAGAGCTCCAGCCACAGTGGGGCCAGGAGGACCCTGCAGAGCAGGCAGCTGACAATTCCTGCTTCTTTTGCCCTGAAGCTCACCCCTGTTCCATAGGGCTTTTTAAAGATGATGTTCCTTCCTCTCAAATACAGCTGTTAATGTGAGAAGAAAATCCTGAGGCTGAAAACAATCCCAAGAACAAAAGGGCCCTCTAAGAAGGCTGGACCCTTTGCAGTTCAAATTCTAGCTCTGCTACTAGCCATGGCATGATCTCAGGGAAATTATTAAATCTCTGTACCTCAGTTTCCTCATACATAATACAGCTCTTACTTCATCAGGTCATTGTGAGGGATTATGTGAAATCGTTCTGACACACAACATGCACTCAGCATAACTATTCCTCTGGGCTTCAGTTTCCTAAGATGTAAAGTGGGTATTGTTATGGAATGAATGTTTGTTTCTCTGCAAAATTCATCTGTCGAAATTCTAACTTTCAATGCTATGGCGTTAGAAGATGGGGCATTTAGGAGGTAATTAGGTCATGAAGTGAAGCCCTCATAAACGGGATTAGTGCCCTTATATAAGAGACCTGGGGACTATCATACTAAGTGAAATTAGGCAGTGAAAGACAGATATCATATGATATCACTTACATGTGCAGTCTTAAAAAGGGACACGAATGAGTTTATCTGCAGAACAGAAACAGATTCACAGACATTGAAAACAAACTTATGTTTACCAAAGGGAACAGGTGTGGGGGTGGGAGGGATGGACTGAGGGTTTGGGACTGGCATATATATGCACACTGAAGTCCATGGAATGTTGAGCAATGGGGACCTGCTGTATAGCAAAGAGAACTCTACCTGATATTCTGTGATAATCTATATGGGAAAAGAATCCAAAAAAGAGTGGATGTGTGTATAACTGAATCACTTTTTTGTATAACAGAAATTATCACAACATTGTAAATCAACTACACTTCAATAAAACTTGAAAAAATTAAAAAATAAATGATATGTTTCTTCACACATACTGAATTAAAGATGTTACAAAATGGAATTTTAAAATAACACCAAATTTTATAAAATGAGATTCAAGAAATCCTAAAATGCTTGACTTCTATGTGAGAACTAATATACTTTGAAATTCTTTACTTCTTGTGATTAGACTAAAGAGAGACAAGACTGAACTTCTTTTATTAATTAATTCAGCCAGCATTTGTTAAATACCCATTATGTCTAAGTTGCTAACATATTCCAAAGGCCGATAAAGTAAGCAAAATGTGCTTTTGAACAAAAATAATTTGATAAATAGAAATGAGGACTTTACTAGGACATTTTAAAAATTATGGAATTGGTATAGATATCATTGCCTGATAGGCAAAATTGTGTGATGTTAATTTAGCAAGTTCATAGTCATAAATTCAAAGTCACAGTTTGCTACATGTTGATTAAAATGTTACAGTACAGACATAATCTTGGTCTTGACTATAATAAATAAATGTATCATCTGAAGATTCAATATCTCCTGTGTAAATATTATTCACTCTATCTGTAAGTACATCCAAAAACTTCTTATATATTTTATATTCACTGCTATTTTTTAATAAACTTAAAAAAAATAAAAGAGACTCCAGAGAGTTTTCTTTACACTTATGCCCTGTGATGATACAATGAGAAAATGTCCCTCTACGAACCAGGAGGCAGCCTCTTACCAGACTCCTAATCTGCTGGTGCCTTGGTCTTAGACTTCCCAGCCTCCAGACCTGTGAGAAATAAATGATTTATATTTAAGCCACAAGATCTGTGGCATTTTTGTTGTAGCAGCCTGAATGGATGAAGACAGGAATCAACAACGGCTCTTATTTCACTGAGTTTTTATAAGTGTGAGAAACCATCCATGTAAAATGTTTAGCACTGTTCTTGGCACATAATATGCATTCAGTCAATGTTAATAATTCATCTATCTGCCCACCAGAAATTCTACTTGGACATACATTTGTCTAACTGTATCATTTTTTTTTACCCAAATAAACTCCCTCTCCACCATAAATTGATACAAGGTGAAAAGTGAAAGCTCTGTGCTTGCTCAGAGGTAGAAACATTATAGACAATTTCCTCAATAAAAATACCAAAGGAATAGGCTTTCTCACAATTGACGACCTAGAGAGACTTACTTAAAACAAGTCATAGGCACCACTTGAGTTGTATTGCTTTAGTGTTGGCTGGACAACATGATGTCATACTATCTCAGGGTCTGACCATCAGTAAATTTAGTCACTCCAAATCCTCAGTCTGACATTGGTGACAGCCCCAAACGTAACTGTAATTTGACATTCTCACCTTGAAGCCAATCAGCTCTGTGAAGGAGGGGTTTCTTCTGAAAAGCCCTTTGTCCATCTTCAGGTCAGAAGAATGAAGAGAATCATTTTTGGAAAGCGAAGTCAGTGACCTTCTTTTGATGTGAGACTAAGGGTCTTCATACACTTAAACACATGCTGAGTGCCAGGCTTAGAATTCTCCCAGTTAAAGGTGCCAGAACCCTCTAGTTGACCTGTGTCAGAAAACATAAAATACCAATATTTTTAAGATAAAAGGAGAGGTGGTGTGTTGTGAACTCATAAAGGGGAGTATGCCTCCTTATACAACCTGAACAGTTTCCACCCATGTCCAGGGAAGGGGGAACTTGAACAGCGCACAGGTGCATTCCAGACCTCCCGAAGGAATGGCTGGCACCATGGTGAAAATAATTGCAACAGGCTGTCAGAGCACAATAAAGTTGAACATCACCACAAACAACTAGCTGAACTCAGATTAAGCATACTGAGATTAAAATTTAGCTTTCTGCACAGTTCACTACACACACACACACACACACACACTCACACACAGCAAGTCAGATGGGCTGATACGGCCTATTCAGCCTGGCTGATAGCTTTCCCATTAGCTGGCATTCAGCACTGCTTAGGTGAATGTTTAACCATTGTTAAATAAATAAAGCCAAGCTGCCAGTCCCCCTGAGACCTATTACACAGGGCTGCCCATGTGAAAAACAGCTTGCTCACACAAATCAATGCCTGCGATTTGAAGCATCTGGGCCCAGTGACTTCAATTTTAGGCTCATATTCGAAACCACAGTTTGATTTCTCTGTTCATTTAGCACGTCTCACCCGATCAGCAGTCCCAGGGGCCTCTCATCATACCTCAGCTTCAGCCCTGCTGGAGGATAAACAGCCTGAATCTTTAAAAAGCTCCTGAAGACCTTCTTGAGATAATTAAGGGGCATTTCACAAAAATATTTAAACATATCCATATTGTCAAACATACTCTCCGTGATGTTAATTTTTTGTGTCAGCTTGACTGGGTCAAAGGGCCAGATTTAACATTATTTCTGAGTGTGTGTGTGTGTGTGTGTGTGTGTGTGTGTGTGTGTGTGTGTGGGCAAGGATGTTTCTGGATGAGATTAGCATTTAAATCTGTGGGTTCACTGGAATAGAGAGCCTGACCCAATATGGATGGGCATCATTCAATCCACTGAGCATGTGAATAGAACAAACAGCCAATGGAAGGAGGCTTCCCATCCTTTCTGCCTAACTGCTTAACTGGGACTTCAGTCACCTTCTCTTGGACTGGGATTTATGTCATCAGCTTCCCTGATTCTCAGGCTTTCAGACTTGGACTGGAATCACATCACTGGTTTTCCTAAGGTTGTAACTGGTGGGCTGCAGACTGCAGGACTTCTCAGACTCCATAGTTATATGAGCCAATTCCTAATAAAAAAGCCTTCTTTATATACATGTGTGGATGGATGGATAGATAGATAGACAGACAAGATAGACTGACAGACAGATAGATATATTATTGGTTCTGTTTTCCTGTTTTTTCTGGAAAATCCTGGCTAACATACTGTCCAAAATTCATGGAAATCTATAGAGACTTTTCATAGAATTGGTAACTATCAGTATCTTCATATTACTTAAGTAAATCATAACTGAATAACTTTGCATTCTTATTAATTCAGACGATTAAAGCAAACAAACAAACAAACAAAAAAACAACTCCCTACTGCTCAATGGAACCAGGGCTCCTTAAAAAAAATGGCCAAATCCCATTTGAGGCCAAGAAACCTACCAGATAAGCCCATATATCTCACTTCACTGGAAAGCAAGGAAGCTAGCAGAGATACCTAGGGCTATATTAAAAGGAGTACAAAGCCAACTTAAAAGGATTCACACCGGCCAACATAGGAGCAAGTGGACTCTTAATAAGGATATATTCAATATATTGAAACATTGAGTTCATAATGATACCTACAAAAAACTACTGGTCGCTGCTGGAGATGTTAATGAATTAACTATTTTGAAAATAGAAAAAAAATCAAGAATTTATCCTGCCTTTCCTGTATACAGTATACCACTAGGGGGAAAAAAAGTAGTAGTTAAAAGGAAGTTTCTCTTTATAGAAATAGTCTAGCAAATAAATGAAGAAGGAATGACAGAATTAGAATATCATTACTCTGCAATTCCTCTAAATGTACCTAAGGAATGATTATCAGTGATTGCCAAAGCCACAAAAAGATAAATGATCAAAGATTAAATGCCTCCTTGATGAAAGAACACACTACCTAAGAGGTAATCTTGCTAAAAACTCAAGTTTGAATTTGATCGAAGTCACTTCCTTAGATCCAAATACCAAATTTCTAGAAACACAGAGGACACACTACAAAATGAATGGTCTTGTGCCTTAAACAAATGGCAATGATAAAAAAAGAGAGAAGTCTTCAGTTCGAGTCTTAAGAGACATATCAACACCCCTACATGGCCCCAAAAGGGAACCTATATTAATGTCCTTGTGTTTCTTATTGACACTAGAGTGAACCTGCCCCCTTTTCATCTCAACGTTTCAGTTTCCCCAGGACCCATAGAAATGGTCCTGAGCTATAGTAATGTTCTTATTCTGATACTTTTTTTTTTGTCTTTTTAGGGCTGCACCCATGGCATATGGAGGTTCCCAAGCTAGGGGTCGAATCAGAACTGTAACCACTGGCCTATGCCACAGCCACAGCAATGCCAGATCCTTAACTGAGTGAGGCCAGGGATTGAACCTGTGTCCTCATGGATACTCGTCAGACCTGTTTCTGCTGAGCCATGATGGGAACTCCCTTATTCTGATACATTTTTAACCCTCAGGAGTCAGTGTTTTTGAAATTCCCACCACTCAGTGAGTTATATAAACTGAAGGCTTACTACTTACTATTAGACACATGAACTCTTAGTTAGACACCCTCATGTTCCACAAATTCTCTGATTCTGGGAAGCTCAATGGGGTTAGGAAGATGAAACTGGTGCTAGAATCTGGGCATCATAGCATTTCCTAAAGAAGGAACTCTCACTTAAGGTAGTTGTCCAAAGCAGAGAGAATAGGGAGAACCCATCTTTTTAGGGCCACTCCCATGGCATATGGAGGTTCCCAGGCTAGGGGTCTAAACAGAGCTATAGCTGCCGGCCTACGTTACAGCCACAGCAATGCAGGAACCGAGCCGCGTCTGCGACCTACACCACAGCTCATGGCAATGCTGGATCCGTAACCCACTGAGTGAGGCCAGGGATCGAACCCACAACCTCATGGTTCCTAGTCGGATTCACTAACCACTGAGCCATTATGGGAACTCTGGGAGAACCCATCTTAACTGCAATCCTTAAGGTACAGACAAGAGTCAGGAGTTGGAGGATAAGATGTAAACACTAAATCTAAGGGTGAGATTATGAAAGGTATATTAAACCAAGAGCCGGAAACCAGTTGGGAACTAGACTGGAGGGTAAAGGAGAAGAGAACAGTTGAGAGAGACTGCAATTATATATAAAGGGCAGGGAACATTGATTGGTTTTTATTTTTCTGGCATTCCCCTTTTAATTGGAGAGCTGTTTTTTCTTCAACCTAAAGTCTTGCCTCTCCTGCTCCACAAGGCCCTGTCCAACTAGCTATAGTGACTGGACCATAGTGACTGGTCCAAGGATGGACATAGATCCAGGGCCAGCTGGGGTTCTTCCATGAAATTGTTCTATTTTAAAACTGGAAGGAAAGTGTTCCTCTTCCTATAAGGATGAAGACACAGAAATGTCAGAATCTTTTCTCCATGATGTACAAAGACTTCTCTGTGGCAGGGCAGAATGAAGCCAACAAATATTAGGAAACAAGAAACAAGAAGAGATGAGGGGGGATAAAAGATGGGGCCATGAGTTCCAATGACATTACTTGAGCCCCTAGAGATACACTTACCTGAAGTGAGTGCCATCCTTGAATTTACCAATTTCATGTACAAGTTTATTATTTTCTTCACTTTTGTTTTATGGCGCATTAGGCTACTGTCACTTGCAACGAACACTTTCATCACTATAATGTAGAGAACAAGTAGGGCTTGTCCGGCTTGCTCAGCCTCCATCTACCTGGTCTCTCCCATTTGCTACCTCCATTCTTTAAAGATGCATTGGTTCCAACTTTATGAGCTTCTGCTCTCTCCTTGGCATTGACAATAAATTGTCCATGAATGGATTTGCATTACTCTACACTGAAGTAGTCTCCAAATAACCAAAGACATACTCTCTATTTAATGTTATAAATGTTTGCTAGAAAGAGATATATAAGGCATTTGAAAAATACAACTCACTTTCCCATTGACTTTAGTTTCCATTTCAGAAATGCTGGAGTTCCCATCACGGTGCAGCTGAAACGAATGCAACTGGGAACCATGAGGTTGAGAGTTTGATCCCTTGCTCAGTGGGTTAAGGATCCAGCAGTGCAGTGAGCTGTGGTGAAGTTCATAGACGTGGCTCAAATCCCATATTGCTGTGGCTGTGGCGTAGGCTGGCAGCTGTAATTCCCTTTAGACTCCTAGCCTGGGAATCTCCATATGCCTGAGGTACAGCCCTAAAAAGAAAAAATATTTCATAGAGGAAGACTGGGACAGGAGTCAGAAGAATTGATTTCAGTCCCAGATCCTTGGTTTGGTCTTGTTTTATTAAGCCACATGGCATATGCCCACTTTGTGTCACTCTTTTAAACACTCCACTTATATTAACTCATTTAATCCCCAACCACCTACCAACAATGAAGGTCTTATTACATCCCCCTTTTACAAAGAAACTGAGGCACAAAGATTTTTAAATAGTCTACCCAGCATAACATAACTCGTAAATGGGGGGGTGGTTCATTTGCTTTGAATTTGAGGACTTTTGTTCCTCATCCACAAAATACAAGTTATATGAAAAACTGTTCACTTTGGTACCAGGAGAGTATGGGCTTTGGAGTCAGAAAGACTTGAGTTGGAATTCTGAGTTTCAGGTCCTTCCTATGTGAAACTGGCTGACAGTGCCTTTCTTTTGGGTTTGTTGTGTGGATTACAATAGATAATATATGTCAGGAGCCATGGCAAACTCTTGGAAAATCCCTCCTCCTGTGAGCCAGAAGGGATGGGCAGACTATCGTTTATGGATTTTTGAAGGAGACACTTGAAGCATTTGAGTCCTCTCCTAGGAAACAGGCCACTCATAGGTAGCAATGAAGAAAAAAACAAGTTTAAAGGTCCCTCTTTGGTTAGAAATCATGCTTGCTTGATTTTTCTGTTTCTGGAAAAGCAGAAAGAGTTATTTGCCACAAATGAGGTAAGATAGCACCATGGGCCTATATCTTCTACCCTGAGGGAAAAATAATAAAATAGGTCATAACATAGACTCTCCCCTCCTCCAGGGAACACTCCCCCAGGGGACACCCACCTGGTGGCCACCACAGAGGCTTGGCTGGGTGTGTGACAAAGCCCAGCTGATTATCACCACAGGAGCCATGCCAACTCCGAGTCAGGACTGTGAAGACAAGTGAAACATTCCGCCTTTAACAGGGGCTAAAATCAACAAGATTAGTATTTAAATAAGAGTTTGGCCTTGCATGGGTAGTAGCACAGGAGGGAGTGAAACCTTCTAACCTGTCTCTCCCTCAGGGACATGATATTTCCATCTCTGCATGATTAAAAGAATCAAAGTAGGAATTCTGGTATAAACATGGCAGCACAAGACAGGCATTTCCCAGGATGAGATGCCATACCAAAAAAAATTAATGGAAGCAATAGCTGTATGAGTAATGACATTTTAAGCAAAATTAGGAGGGAGGGATAGATAATCCTCAGCCTCAAAAAACATCCGGGAGGGAGTGGGAGGGACTGGGAATCTGGGGTTAATAGACACAAACTATTGCCTTTGGAACGGATGAGCAATGAGATCCTGCTGTATAGCACTGGGAACTATATTTAGATACTTATGATGGAGCATGATAGTGTGAGAAAAAGAATGTATATATGTATGTGTGACTGGGTGAACTTGCTGTTCAGTAGAAAATTAACAGAACACTGTAAATCAACTATAATGGAAAAAAAATAAAAATCATTAAAAAAAATCCAAGGTTGTTAAAAACAACCAAATCAGGTGAGAAGCAATTCAGGAAGAAGCTGTGCAAGGGGGAGATGTTTAATAGGCTGCTTCAAGGGCTCAAAAGATGTCAGCAAGTATACACTCCCTCCATGTAAAGTGCTTATCCCAATGTGACAGATAAATATCCCTTGAATATAATAAAAGTTGCAAGATCTGAGCGTCTGATTCTGAGGTCTGAGGAGAGAAGAGCAGAAATGGGTTGAGCAGAAGCTTCATGGGGTGGAGAGTTGGTATAGCATGTACTTCAAAACCCTCTTGGCCCTAGTTCTTACTCCAGCCAAAGCTGCAGCATCCACTTTCACGGAAGTTATGACTGGCTCTGCACAGATGCAGGGAGAAAGAGCCTTGCCTCAGGATAAGACTGTTTACCTTTCATTTCTTGGGAACCCACTTTAGTATTTAGCCATGGGACACCTAGAAGAGTAGGGAATAGGAGCCAACATATCAATGCTCATCCCTTCTATGATTTCAAGTGAACATTTCTCCTTGGTAGATTCCAGTGGGATCAAGCACTAATGGCAAGGCAGTAAAATACCTCAAAATGTACCTTTGTTTGGCCTTTGGTTGTTTCCCTGTCCCAATTTCCTGCTTCCTGGAATCACATTTCCCTCCAAATTCACCCACATGCAAGCCTTTGTTTCAGTCTCTGCATAGTGGGATGTCAGGCAAAGAAAATTTTTAGCTCCAGAAATGGCTCTAGAAAACAAACTCTCAGAGTAGGATTTGGCAGCAGATTGCCTACTCACTGGTCAGATGGTGGGGACCCCATTCAAGGTAGCCATTTGAAGGACAAAGCATCACAATGAACTCCTACTTGTGGGGTAATAGGATTAGTTATTGGTGGAAGGTGAAAGGCACTTGAACAGCACAGGGAAATGGTAATTGTGATGACAGTGGAGTTCAAGGCTTTGGTAACTGAATATCTTAGGGAAAAAAAAAATAGCCACAGGTCAACCAACAATAAACTGTGAAAAAACAGAGGGCCTTGAGGGAAGTGTTTAAGAAACCCTAATCTCCTGCATCTGTAGGGCAGACTGTATTGGAGATCAAGCTCAAAGTCTGCCAGGGAGGCAAAGTTACAAAGAAAACTGATTATACATTCTGGACAGTTGCCTTCTGTCAAAGCCAGGAAGAACAGGACCCAGAGGACTGGAAAGGAGCCGTCTGCGTGGACGAGGCTCAGAACCCTGACTTCTCACGTCCCCTAAATCATCCCATCTGAAAGGGCTGGGAGGCCAACCCTCCCTCCACTTTGCCAGAGGGGAGCAGCCTCCCCTCCCAGGAGTCCCTGCAGACTTCACCAAGTCTGCTGCTTCTCACTGCTTCCAGGCTAACAAACAGCATCAGAGTTCAGTGCACCCAGAGCTCAGAAATGCAGTCCCTGCTCTAGCCAAATAGTCTCCTCAGGGAAGGGAGAAGAAGCTTCCAGGGACTGGCAGCAACTAGGGGAAGATGTGGTGGAGGGGAGCTCCAGTCTGCTGAAATTGGGATAAGTGTGCAGAACATATTGGCCAGCAGGGGGAGAATTTACTGACTCGGGAGGGCACGCACCCAAGACCTGGAGCTTGCCTAGTGTGTGGCTGGAACAGCTCCTACAAGCTTTGCTACGTAGTTGGCCTATAGTTAGGTAGGTGAGGCACTGGAGCTACTCTGCATGGTGTTAGGAAAGAGGTGACAAGGTTCAAGGAGGTGAACAAGGTAGATGGGACATTTTTCCAGATGGATGGCCATCAATACCAGAACTATTTATCAATGAAACCATTATCTTTCCCACTTAACTAAAATGTCTCTTTTTCAAGGAAGGTTTTGTCCAATTATATGCCCAAGAGTGGGATTGCTGGGTCATATGGTAGTTCTATATTTAGTTTTCTGAGGTACCTCCATACTGTTTTTCATAGTGGTTGTACCAATTTACCTTCCCACCAACAGTGTAGGAGGGTTCTCTTTTCTCCATACCCTCTCCAGCAATTGTTATATGTGGACTTATTAATGATAGCCATTCTCACTGGTGTGAGGTGGTACCTCATAGTAGTTTTGATTCACATTTCTCTAATAATCAGTAATGTTGAGCATTTTTTCACGTGTTTGTTGGCCATCTGTATATCTTTTTTGGAGAAATGTCTATTCAGAATACAGGCACCCATATGTTCATTGCAGCACTATTCCCAATAGCCAAGACATGGAAACAACCTAGATGTCCATCGACAGATGATCACATTAAGAAGATGTGGTATATATACACAATGCAATACTACTCACCCATAAAAAAGAAAAAAATAATGCCATTTGCAGCAGCTAGGATGGAACTAGAGACTCTCATACTAAGTAAAATAAGTCAGAAAGAGAAAGATAAAGATCATATGATATCACTTATATCTGGAATCTAATAGACAGCACAAATGAATTTTTCCACAGAAAAGAAACTCATGGACTTGGAGAACAGCCTTGTGATTGCCAAGAGGGAAGGGGAGGGAGCGGGATGCACTGGGAATCTGGGGTTAATAGATGCAAACTACTGCCTTTGCAATGGATAAGCAATGAGATCCTGCTCTGAGAATTATATCTAGTCACTTATGATGGAGCCGGATGGAAGATAATGTGAGAAAAAGAATGTATATATTTATGTGTGACTGGGTCTCTTTGCAGTAGAAAACTGACAGAACACTGTAAGCCAAGTATAACAGAAAAAATAAAAATCATTAAAAAAATTTCTTTAAAGTCTCCATTTTTATACTTTAAAACAGCACTGATCACAGATTAGAGGTTACCTAGATGGCAGGGTAGAAGCAGAGATTGACCCCAAAGGGGTGCAAACAATCTTTTGGGATAGGACTAGATTTCAGGGGTGGTGCACAATTCTATAAATTTACTCAAAATCATTAAACTGTACATCTCAGAAAGGTAAATTTTGTTACATAAATTGCCTGTCAGTAAATCTGCTTTAAAAATTACTCCAAGTATATTGTTTAGACTTTGTAACTGTTGTTATTGTCTCTGCAGATGGCATTTATTTTTTTTTATTTTTTTTTTAAAGTTTTTGGCTGTGCTAGAAGTTCCCAGGCCAGGGATTGAACACACGCCATGGCAGTGACCTGAGCTGCTGCTGTGACCACAAGGGAACTCCTAGAGATGGTATTTCTTGAAGGCTGTTGCTCAAGGTGAAACCTACAACTTTTTTTTCAGCTTAGCTTCAGAAACCTGGAAGGTGATTGCAGTTTAATTCCTATACTTCAAACACGCAGCCATTGTAAAGTGCCAAACACTTGTGCCTTAATTGGATACTTAGGTCTGGTGATCCATAATTGTGCTTTTTATTACAAGAGCAGGAACTCAGTTTTCTTCCTGAACATTACCTATTATCTCACTGAGTATTGATCTGATACCCAGATATTCTTTAAAAACTGACCTGTTGATTAAAAGAGCAATAACTTAAGAATTATGTCACTGGAAAGAGACATATTTTAAGGCTTGTATACACACAATGATTGTAAAACAATCAGGAAATTTTATCAGACTTTTAACTGATTAAAAAGAAATTTTTTGGCCAGCAGAGGGCAATCTAGGTCCCATGAAACTGGGGGAGAAAAGAGAAATAAAATTATTTTGGGGGGAATAAAAAAGGGAAAAAAAAGGACATAAAAGACAATATATAATAATCAGATGGCATCAACATTTTGGTGTTTGGGCTTAAGTCAGTCACTCCAGGTTTCCTCAGACTCGTGAACCAGTTTCCTCCCTGTTCTCTGCCCCCCTCCTCCCATCTGTATTCTACATAATAAATTCAGATGCTATGATGTTTCTAAGACATCGTCTGACATTTCTAAGATACTACATGATGTTGCTTTTCTCCAAAGCAAGAGAGAGTCTGTGTCATCACTCCTGTCAGGGTTTCACCTGTGCACTCTGCAATACTTTTAACCTTCTCTCTTGATGGAGAGCACAGGCACTATGTGTGAGAGGAAGCTGATGCCTCCTTTCCCCTTCTCAGTTGCCAACCCACGTGTAGGAAGGGACCCTCTACCACGGGTACTCACAAAACCTAAGGATTCCCAAGTCTGTACCAGGGCTTCTCCATGTGGCTTGATGACTTCATGCATAAGCTATAGGGACAGACAGGATGCCTGTCACATTGCAGGTACTGGGCCCCGTTAGAGAAAACAGCATCTGAATCCCAGGTATCAGGACCTGCCTCTGAGCATGCGCCTCTTCCTGCTCCAGACAGGCAAGGAGGTGAGACCCACTGATCCAAGTAAGAAAAGCAAGGAAGCTGACAATAACCCCATCAGAGGCACTTGAGTCCCACTGTGGTCATGCCCTGTTCCAGGCCCCTCCCGAGACAGGCAGTGAGCAGTGAGGGCATGAAGGAGTGTCCAGGAACTCCATGTCAGCCCAGACTCAGGCCTGAGATGTCTTTCCTGCCATCAACACACATGGGAAAAACAGACTCTGGATTTGCAGGATCTCTCTGAGTGAGGTGGAAACATGGGTGTCAAATGTTAATCAGCTGGTCAACACAAAGCTCTTTTAAAAAATCAAAGCAAAAACAGAAGAAAAAGTCAGCAAATAGCTGTCTAGTAATTAAAATATTATTATACAGATTAGTGGTTCCCAAGCTTGCCTAAAGCTGAGAATCGCCTGGGAAGCTTGCTAAAAACACTGACACACTCTCCAGGGCTTAAACAGCTGCTGTCACACAACTGACTTGGGATTTCTCAGGTCTGCAACCGAAAGCCTGGACTTCCCCAAGCCATCATTCTCCACAGAAGGTTCTGTTCAGTGTGCAAGCACAGAGAACAATTTAGTGGGGGACAATAACTGATTAATTCATCTATGACTTGTTGTAACACCAAAGTCAGCATCTAAATATTAGGAAGCAGCTGGTTCTTCCTAAGAAGTGTATCTCATAAACGGTACTGCTCCAAGTGTGGTCCGGGGATCAGAAAACACACCACTATGGAATTTACTGGAAATGCATATTCTTGGGCCCTGCCCGAGATCTACTGAATCAGAATTTCTCGAGGCACATCCCAGGGATCTGTTTTAACAAGCTCTGGGGGATTCTGTAAGAGTAGTGGATTGTTTCCTAAACCATTCTCCTGGGAAATACATCTTTCCAGGCCTTTCAATGGGCAATTCTGATTCTGAGCAGCTGGAAAGAGAACACGAAAATTTGTGCAAGTTTCTCTAGGTGACTCTCACCATCAGGCAACTTGAAAAGCCTCTATAGGGGCCTCCCTGTTTCTTCATCTTCATGAGTCCTGATGGAGGCAGTTGTTTTGGTAAGAGATACAAGTAAGAACACTGGCGGAGCTTTTCAAAACTCCAGCTTCTCTAGCCTTTTCCCAAGTCACTGCATCTGGGATAGGTGGCAGAGTAGGAAATAATGCATCTTGTTATCCCGCAGTGAGTGACTTAAATGAAGACATAACATTTCAACGGGGATGGCTCTGTGTCTGGGGATGCTCAGAAAAGACCTAGTACCATGCTTGTGCAAAGAGGGCTGGAGCACCAGCAGACCCACCTGGGCTGAGGACCAGAGGCCCTTCCCCATGGACAGAACCACGAGAGCACTGCCTGCCAATTCTGATGGGAGCAGGATGGCAGCAATACTTAACTGGGTTTAGAAAAATAAAGAAATATGAGGCTTCTGTTAGCAGTCACACATGGAAAGATTTTAAGGAAACTGAAACAGTAGCAGGGAAATAAAGGGTGAAGATATTGCTTTGAAAACTTCTCCTTACTTTCTCCATCTCCTATGTCTGATAGTCTATAAAGTCAGGTTTTTCTAAGACCTTATAGTCTCTATTTCACCATCAAGAAGCTCACAATGTCTTTGTCTTGCTACTAAGATATTTCATAACGTTGGTAAATCCTTTTTTTTTTTCTTTTTTAAAAAAAGCTTTCAGTACCAGTAAACATGTGACACTACAGTGGGTAACCATCAACCCATTCACAAAGCTCTCCTTCTTCCAGTGTTTAACTCCAAAGAGTTAGGGTTTAACACCCTAGTCTTCAGTCAAAACCACATATATTGAGCTTAGCGAAGCGCTTGATAGAGGGTAATAAACAATGGTGGTTCACATTTTTGTCCCTTCAATTACAAGCATCATCTGATAAAAGCAATGAATGTGTTTGATTCCCTGGTGTGAAAAGAATGACAGAGAAATTCAAACACAGCTGTAAATACACATCTATGTTTATTGCTTGAAGTCTCCTAAAAGCCTATATAATCAGGACAGACTCTGCCAGGTGAAGAAATCTACATTATGCCTGCCAGGAAAATTCCCAAATTCATGAATGCCGCAAGCTTTTTCAGATGACACCCGGAAATAGATAGGAAACCCTTGTTTCTGAGACCACATTTGCTGTGGGGTTGGGGAGGACTAAGAATTCTAGATTACAGAGAGGGCTCCAAAGAGCTCCGCATTTTCCTGATATTCAAATTTTGTTCTCCACCTCTCTAATGTGAACAACTTGGTTATTTCTTACCTGAAGAGACTTCCCAAAATCTTGGCCTTGGTACATATGGGTGAATAATCTCATAGGGTAGCACAAAAAAAGTCCAGGATTCCTTCTCGAGAAAATGATGTTGAGATGCTGTTCTCTGTTCTTTTGCCTCCAAAGTTGAAAGCCTGCTCCACTTCTGTCAAGAATCATGGCTCTTCCTGACCCAAACAGGGCCACCATCACTTAGGCACATGTAAGACGTGAGTGACATTCAACAGCCTGAACTTTAAGTGGTTAGCCTTCACTGGGGCCTTTCAAAAATAGCTTTGTTCCTTTCCTTGACAGCAACTTTAATATGGGGACTCAGAACAAGTCCTCAGCAGCTTAGCCTAGAAATTGCTGGTGCGGCCACCTTTCCAACTAGCCAGGTAAGTCTTCACCAATTACTCAGAGTTGCAAATGGAAGTTTCAGGATGCCATTTTCTTCAGCGCTAAGCCCTTCCTGGCAACATCATCACCCCCTCTGGCAGTCTGCAAAGCAATTCTTTTAGAGTTTTTGCCCTTTCCAGATAGATGCCCAGGAGTGGGATTGCATGATCACGTGGTAGCTCCATTCTTAGTTTTGTTTTGGTGTTTCTTTTTTTTTTTTTTGGTCTTTTCTAGGGCTGCTCCCTTGGCATATGCAAGTTCCCATGCTAGGGGTCAAATCAGAGCTGTAGCTGCCAGCCTACACCACAGCAACTCAGGATCCAAGCCATGTCTGTGATCTACACCACAGCTCACGGCAACTCTGGATCGTTAACCCACTGAGTAAGGCCAGGGATGGAACCTGCAACCCTACGGTTCCTAGTCGGATTTGCTAACCACTGAGCCATGACAGGAACTCCCTATTTTTAGTTTTTTTAAGGAAACTCCTCACTGTTCTCCACAGTGGCTGCACCAATTTCCATTCCCACCACAGTGTAGGAGGGTTCCCTTTTCTCCACACCTTCTGCAGCATTTATCATTTGTAGACTTTTTGCTGATAGCCATTCCGTGAGGTAATACTTCACTGCAGTTTTGATTTGCATTTCTCAGATCATTAGCGATGCAGTTCTTAATCTGGTTAAACAAGAGGGTCTTGAAATAATGAGTTTTAACAGTGCCCACATGGAACACTAGAAGCTGTTTTGGAAATAAAGTCTTGAAATAATCCTGATTTCTTAAACCACTGCTAGGCAGATGCAGACTAGGAGATGGCACATTCTAGGATAAATGTTATATACTTTCAACAGTATATGGAAAAATTTCTAGTCTTGGTCACATCATTCTTAACTGTCTACTTATTTTTTAGCAAAGAAAAAACTAAGGAAAAATAATTATTTTCCCCCAATTCTTCTCTTTCAGATGTATCAGACCTATTAGAAAAAATAAAATGAGATGACTGCCTCACAAATCACCTTATTGGTTCGGTTTAGTTTAGTTCTGCTTCTGTTTCCACATCGGGCAGTTCATTCTGTGATTAGACTCAGAATAAACAAGCATTTGGAGGTAGATTTGACTTCTCCAATGGTGATCCACTAAGTTGCCTGCACTTTTCAATATTTAAAGTTTTGTAAAAAGGATAATAAATTTCAACAGTTTTGAATTTGCTAAGTGTATTATTAATGGCCTCCAAGACTCAGACTGTCTTGAATGAAAATTAAATTCTTCATAGAAGCTGCAGTCATTTAGTTTCATTTGACATTGATTCATGAGATTATTTGGTGCTGGATCTTGCTATTGGTTTCCCTTTGGGGTTACAGAACTGATATTACACAGATACAATAACATCTGGAGAAATAACTTTAGAGACAATGAAAAGCTTTACTGGTTCAAACATGGTTGAAAACATATACGTCTCTTTCTTGACTGGCTCTTCTGTATGGATCACCCTTTTTCCTATCATCTCATCAATACCACACTGTCTTAATTACCATAACTTTGTTTCATAACTATAAAAATCCTCCAACTTTATTGTTCTTCTTTAAAAAAAAAATAAAATCCCTTTGTATAACTTTCATTACATGCTTTTCAGTTTTCCAACACACAGAAAAAACTTCCTGAGATTTTGAAACTGCACTAAATCCTAGGTCAATTTGGGCAGAAATAACAGACAATGCTGAGTTTTCCAACCCACAAACATAAATATCTCTATTAAGGTCTTATTTTTTCTCAAACATGTTTCCTAATTTCCCATGTAGAGATCTTCTATAATTCTTACTAGATATATATCTATGGGTTTGAATTTTTGATGCCTTTATAAATGATATGTATTTTTAGGTTCTTTTTTTCTAATTGACTGTTACTGGTATATAAAATTTCAGGGGGTATTGATTATATCCAATAATTCTATTATATTCACTTACTAGGTCCACTAGCCTATCTGTGGCTCTTCTGGATTTTCTTTCTCCATTCACAATAATGTCACTGGGAATTTCTTTTTAACATTGAAGACTTGATCTGTAATACTCTAACTCATAGCTAGCAAAAATATTTTCTTGTTAGAGCAGTCCCATATAGAACTTAGAACATTATATTAAAACTATTTGCTTTGGATTAGAACATTTGGACCAATGGGCTGAGCCCAGAAGAATACAAAGGGCACCCAGTACATAAAGAGCATGTTTATTTTCTCAGGAGCTCAAGAAATACATACTTTGTATGCACTGCTCCCCTATTCTCCCACCCCTTCTCCCTCCCCCCAATACATAACAAGGGAAAAGAATGCTGGCTTTTGGTCAATCTGTATTTCCATGACTGGTCCTCTCTCTTAAAGCATGTTAAGAAAGCAAAAGACAGGTTGAAATTATGTATTTTATTTGCTCCTCTAAACATTATACTCTTCTGTTGATATCACCATGATGTGATCTCATTTAACTTCTAGAAGACCTCCTCTTCCCACTTCTTTTTTTTTTCTTCTTATTACAGCCACACCTGAGGTATACAGAATGTTCTGGGCTACAGGTTGAATCGGAGGTGCAGATGCAGCCTATGCCACAACCACAACCACACCGGATCTGAGCCCAAGCTGCATCTGCCATCTATGTTGCAGCTTGTGGCAACGCTGGATCCTTAACCCACTGATCAAGGCCAGGGATCGAATTGAGATCTCACAGAGACCATGTCGGGTTCTTAACCTGCTACGTCACAACAGGAATCCCATCTCCCCACTTTCTTATCCTCTCTCTTAAATCTCCCCCTTCCTGGGGCTACTAAGAAGTCACCAGTGCCCAGGCTAACTTGCTTCTTGACAATGGCACTTTCCCGATGACGGAGAAACAGGGCTGAAGTTGGAAACAGGTCTGGGTGGCTTTATGGGAAGGCAATGAAGACTCGTCCACCCACTGTGGGGCCCAGAGAAGTGACACAAAATAAAGGACCAGAGCCTTTGGTTCTGTCTTCAGCAGTATTTATTGGAAACAGCGATGCTTCCCGTGGTAAGAGTTTATACACGAAGCAATAAGATTTGCCTTTCACTCCACATGATCCACTTTTGCCTTTCACTCCACATGATCCACTACCGCGGGTAGCACATCCGAAGCAGCACATTAAACCTCTGAGAGAATCTGTACAGCTAGATAAATAGAACTCTGGATACTTAACAGGGCTTTAATGACTGATACAAAAACAAAACCAAAAAACCACTCATAAGCTTATGCACAGCACTGTACACACAAAATGAATATGAGCGAGAAGGGAGAGAAATAAAAGTCATGGCTGAACTGGGAAAGAGTTTTGCATATGCAGCCACACATCTTAAACTGCTAAGCACAAAAATCATCTTTATTTGGTCCTCATTGAGGGCAGAATATGCACAAATGATGTTCAAAGAACACAAGGTGAAAGTGGAAAGTGATGACAGTTACTTTTCTCGGTCTATAACATAGTGGGAAAATGGTTTCTCCTCGTGTCTCTGTGCCAAATGGATTCATGAAACATGGAATTCATAAATAAACTGAAGTGAGGATATTTTCTCCCCTTTTCATGTACCATCAGAAATGCCCTATATACATACATGGTTTCTATTCAGCAAGAAATTTAAGCTTGGAAACCAGATCTCTTCCCAAGTCCTCATGATAGAGAATCTCCTCCTTAGCCCCACCCACAGAATGCTGGCTGCTAATGGTCTTAGTTGGACATAAAATGGGAATCCCACTCTGGTCTTAATAGCGGGGAGGGAAGAAAACTGGATGTACCTCAGCAATAGGCATAAGCAGGGGGAACAAAGGTGACTGTTTTCAGAGAAGGCTTTGAACCCACACCCAACACTTCTCTGTTGACAGCAACAAGGGAGTGGCTCATTCAAACCAGAAGACACTTCGCTGGTGAGGGAGGCTTTCTTCAACAATTCCATGACTCACATGTTTGGGAGGGGTCAATCAAGGTGAAAACAAGAACTTTCTCTTCTATTGAAATAAAGAACCTGAGACCTTGAGATGGCCCCGGGTGATAGACGGTATCTTCGGTGGGATGGTTTTTCTGGGATGTGGCGCATGGTCATAGTCTCAGAAGCCACAGCCTCCTGAGACCTGTGTAAACAGCAGTTCTGTGACTACTGGCTGGTCTCAGATGGTAATTAAAAAGCACATGCCATGCCCACCAGGCGAAGAAGACACCATCCATCACCATGACTTTCCTGGGCTCACGCAAGTCAACCAAAGATACTCAGTGGGGCTGGATGACTTGGACCACTGCGGCCTGCACTTGGGATGTGTTGTAAGCAGCATTACCAAAGCAGTGGTTAAACTTAACTATCTGGGTCAAGAAGAGGTGAGCCAGCCACCATAACATCCTAATGGGGCAGAGCAACCAGAATCTCCACATAATTGATGGGGAAGAAGCCTGACTGGCCGTGGAGCATCCCCTCATACCAGTTCTCATCAATCTGGTTGGTGAGTGTGATAATATCACCCTCTTTAAAACCCAACTCCCCTTCATTTTCAGGTTCAAAGTCATACAGAGCTCGGCAGCAGGGCTGATCCATTGGGGCACCTGGGGAACAGAGCAGGAGAGAACACAGAGAGACAGGGGAATTTAACTCACATATCTGCTGCATGCTGTGCCTGCCCAGCCTACTGTCCCCCTGGGTTCCTCCCTCACTCCTCTTCCTGCTGAAGCTTCCTCTTGCCACTGGTCCTCAGTATCTGCGGCATGGCACCTTGCCCTCTCCCCATCTTCAGAAGCTTTCTTACATCTCTGGAAGTTGTTGAATTCCTGTTTCTATTTCCAGTATGAAAACATGGCCACATCTATTCTCATGATAGGTAGATACAACACATTTCAACAAGGTTGATCATCCTACAGTGCTCAGCAATAGGAGACCCAATGACTTAAGGAGTCTTCATGGACTTTAGATTCATAATGGAGAATGGACAGAATTCTTTTCATGCTAACCTCTTTAAAATCTCTGCACATGTGAAACAGTAAAGTATATGGACAGGGCTTTGGGACTTCAGAATAACAGTGCATTTCTTACTTTTAAAAAATAAAGACCCCCAGCCTCTGGAGAGCCACAGTAATGTGATGAAAACAAGACAATATAAAACACTGGGTTCGAGATGCTACTCTCCGTGACCCTTGCACATGGCACTTCACTCTCAGTTTTTCTAAAATTGGAACTAAAAGAACTTACTTCACAGTACTACCGTGGCTATTAAATGGGATTACATAAAAAATGATACAATTTCCACCTCCACATCACATTACCTATATAAATAAGAGGTATGTATCAGAGCTATGGAATATAAAAAATAATAGATTCTACATTGAATTAAATAATGAAGGAGGGAATCCTATCTTAAAAGAGAACTGTGTTGGAGTTCCCATTGTGGCTCAGAGTTAACGAATCCAACTAGTTTTCATGAGGACGTGGGTTTGATCCCTGGCCTCACTCAGTGAGTTAAAGATCCAGCATTGCCATGAGCTGTGGCGTAGGTCTCGGATGTGGCTCATATCCTGCATTGCTGTGGCTGTAGCGTAGGCTGGCAGCTACAGCTCCAATTCAACCCCTAGCCTGGGAACCTCCAGATGCCATGGGTGTGGCCCTAAAAAATAGACAAAAAAAAAAAAGAGAGAGAGAGAGAAAACTGTTAAATGAGCAAAAGTATTACCATAGCAGGCATACACACATGTGTATAAACTCAGGCAAGTGGAAACAGCTCCATGCCACCTGGATGGCTCTGAAAGGGGACAATGATTTTTTTTTTTTTTTTGGTCTTTTTGTCTTTTCTAGGGCCGTTCCCACGGCATATGGAGGTTCCCAGGCTAGGGGTCTAATCAGAGCCATAGCCACCGGCCTACACCAGAGCCACAGCAACACGGGATCCGAGCCACATCTGCGACCTACACCACAACTCACGGCAACGCCGGATCCTTTAACCCACTGAGCAAGGGCAGGGACCGAACCCGCAACCTCCTGGTTCCTAGTCGGATTCATTAACCACTGCGCCACGACGGGAACTCTGATAATGATTTTTTTTAACTTAGAGAAAGCAAATTAACAAGTCTCCAAAAGAAAAATGAGATATGTGTTTGCTTTCTGAGCAGGGAGAAGCCGGGTTACATTATGTGCCTAGTTACATTATGTGCCTAGTCCTTATAACCAGCAAAAGCCCCACACGAGGGCTCTGAGCAGCAGAGGTAAGCCCGAGGAGCAGAGCCAATGGTCATCACACCCTCCCTTTTTGCTTTCATGGTCTCCTGAGAGCATCTCATAAAACATTTCCTTCTGTAGAACATCCAGCACTGGGGATACAGGGAAACAGGAGAGAGCTTCCCATCCTTAACATCCATATCCAGGATAAGACAGTTCCCACTCTTCGACCAAGCAGATTCTTAAGGATGAATATACCTCAAGCACAGGCTTTTATCTGTTCTGTATGCAGGGGGTAGAAAGCAGTGGGACCAAGTAAAAGAATAATATAATCAGTTATACATCTATATCCCTGAAAGAAAATAGTTTTCAGCTTTTAATGCACCTACCTGTTACCATAGCACAATGAACTGGTGGAGGGTGGGGAGGGGAAGGAAATCCAGCAGATAGTGGGATTCAAAATATATTCATCTGCAAATATATTCACCCTCATGTTCCTGGGCCTCAAGAAACCCAACTCAGCAGGTTTCTGGAGCTGCCATCTGTGGGGTATGTGTGAGTGTACAAGGGCATGCACTGCCTTGGGGCATTCACCCCCACGCATGCTGGAATCACAGAAAGGGACAGACAGGAAAGAAGATGACATCCTTACAACTCAACTGACATATTACAGTGATTTAAAGACCACAAAAGAGGGTCAGTATCAAATGTGTTAAAGCAGGTAAGTGTGTGCTGATGGAGACTGAGGGTAAAAGAGACGTACAAAGAAGGCTTTACAGAGGAGAGAGAGAGTAAAGGAGGGAAAGAGAATGAATGAGACAAGAAGGAACTCCTTTAAGAGAGTTTCTACCTGACAAAACCATCCTGTAAGAAATATATTCCTGCATAATTCTTATGTAGCCAGATGGGATTGCTCCTAGAATTTCTGGAAGAGTGTCCACGGGGCGTGGCCAAGGCCATGTACCAGGGATCCGATACTTACCTGCAGGTTTGGGGGTGCCTGTGTGGGAGAGGCCCCCATTGGGCTGAGTGCTGTCCCCAGTTGGAAACTCCAGGCTCATTCGAGGTTTGGGCTGATACTCCCTTCGAGGCTGAGATGAAGCTTGTCTTATTCTGCATTAAAGAGAAAAGATGGGGAGTTCCCATCGTGGCTTGTTGGAAACGAATCTGACATGAGGATGAAGCGTCAATCCCTAGCCCCACTTAGTGGGTTAAGGATCTGGCGTTGCTGTGAGCTGTGCTGTAGGTCACGCACATGTCTCAGATCTGGTGTGGCTGTGTCTGTAAGTGTGGCTGGCAGCTGTAGTTTGATTCAACCCCTAACCTGCAAACCTCCATATGCCGCAGGTGTGGCCTTTACAAAGACAGAAAGACAGACAGACAGACAGACAGACAGAAAGAAAGACAGACAGACAGACAGACAGACAGAAAGACAGACAGAAAGACAGACAGAAAGACAGACAGAAAGACAGACAGACAGAAAGACAGACAGACAGACAGAAAGACAGAAAGACAGACAGACAGACAGACAGACAGAAAGAAAGAAAGAAAGAAAGAAAGAAAGAAAGAAAGAAAGAAAGAAAGAAAGAAAGAAAGGAAAAGGTAGGAGGTAGGAGGTGGGATGTGTAGTCAATTAAGAAGCAAAAAGAAAAGCAATTAAATCCAGCAAATGCTTTGACTAGCCACCAATCTACCACTGTGGAGCAGGTGAAATCTGAAAAGGACCCTCAGTTTTCTTATCTGTGTCTGTCTCCACTTGGGCGCTGGGGTCACACTCTCTGCAGTTATACCCTCATTGCTTTCATCCTTCCTCTCAGGTTCTCCCTCATTAATTCTGAGCTCACTCTGCAAGTTTGCACTGTGCTAGGCACCAGGAACACAAAAGGTGAGTAAGACACAATTCTTACCCTCAAACAGCTTATGGTCTGGAGTGGAGACAGAACACAAACAACTGATTACCATGAATTGTAATAAGTGCTGCCATGGAGATTTGTACCAAATGCTGCAGGAACACAGGGATGGAGCTGGCAGTGAGATGGGGAGGAGCTACCTGTCCCAGGGGAGGTTGGAGAAGGCTTAAGGACAGAAGTGAAAGATCATCAGGAGTCATTTCTAGATAAACAGTTGTTTCCAGAAGAAAGTTATTCCATGCAGAGCTTGAGAAGGTGTCGGAGGAGGAGAGGAGGAAATACTGTGTGTTCTGAGAACAGCACAGAGGGAAAGGAAAGAAGCCAAGGAAGAAGGAAGAAAGGTGGAAAGGTACAGGCAGGCAAAGTATTCTGCTCACCCCTGAGTACTTCCCACCCTTTTAGGTGGTCATTAAGCAAAGTGTAGGGCAGACCTGCAAGGGTGGGGAGAGTTTAGGGTATGATGATTGAAGAGTAACAGTGACTCTAAACATTTTAGGGGAAAACAAGAAAAGTGGCCTCCATGCTTAACGACTGTCACAAAGACATATAAAATTTCTTTAGTACTTTGAAGGGCATGTTTGAAGCCTTTTTAGAGGCTTTGGCATGTCACACACATATTTCCACAAGTGTGCACTGTGGGGAGGTGCACAATCAAAGCACTAGTCAAGGAAGATACCAAGAAGAGGAGGCTGGCCAGATAGAAACAGGTCAGGAAGTTGCTCCTCATACAGCATCATAAGTGGAGGCTGCCTTGCACATTTACGGCCATATCAACAGCTGTGAGAGTCAAATCTGGCCACAGCTGAGAATAAAAGCTGGTGAGGCCAGCCTCTGAGGCATACACGTTCAGCTTAAATAAAGTAACCCATACTATATAGCAACAGGCACCATACACACTCTCCACAGCACTAGGGAGCCCCATTCCGAAAGAAAACTACCCCAGCCTGGCTATGGGGCACATATGAGAATGCAGAACAGGCCTAGGAAAGCAGCTGCCTCTGGTGGACCTTGTCACCACCATTCAAAGAAACATAAGGTGCAAAATAACACAGGCTTTCCAATAGGTTATGCTTAAATGTGAAGCCCTGCTGCCCCACTGTGTGATCCTAAGCCTCAGTCTGCTCATCGGTTAGGTAAGGCTAAAGAGACACGGTTCCAGGGCTGTATGTGACTGAGGATGATATGCCTTTGGTACCCACACAGAATAGCTGCTGAGCAAATCACATCCATTATCATTAGTAGTGTCCTGGGTCCCATCTGTGGCAACCAAAATAAAACCTAAGTATCGACCTCTCATAAACACAAAATGAGATTCAACAGAACAAAGTAAAACAAAGCCCAAGACAATATAAAATCAAAATGAATGGTTCACAAGGTGTCTGTATAGGACCAGCAGGAATTGTGGTGGAAGTTTTTCTTCAAATGTATTCTAATATTTCCATTTCTTTACACATCATTTTATAGCAAGAAAATGGAAATGTAAAAGGCAGGAATCTGGATGATACCTTTCTTCCAGTCTAACGGTGACCTGCTGCAGGATCTGGACGGCCTGCTTATGGTACTCCAGCTGGGCTTGGACAAGTGCAGAGAGCTGGCTCACCTGTTCAATCTGCAATCAACAGGGGAATCATGCCTTAGTTACCAGTTTGCTATCTTTAACCAACTGCTACTACTCAGTACATCTGACAGAGCTGCCCCTGCATACAGCTCTGTGCCTGACAATGCCCATAACTGTGTGGTAAGTTAAGCTGACTGATAGTTTTGCACGTTCCAAATTGACTGAGGATAATACAGCAAACCTACACTTGGAAACTCTATGAGAAGAAACATTAGACAGAATCCTCCTGAAGCTCACATAAGTCTTGTCAAACAGTATCAGGTTTGGCTACAACCTTCTGATTAGGATTTGGCTTATGTTATTGAATTCCTATAGGACAAAAGGTACATTGACTAGGACATTCTTTGCTCCCTATACTTTTCATGCCAAGTCAATATTAGTGCTGTTAATAAAAATGTGAACATTGATTTCTCACACGAAGCACTATGGGAGGCAGTGTAGCATGATGGAAAATCTTTTGTTTTGAGCCTCACTTGTAATGTAAAAGGGTTGGGTCAAGTGACATCTTGGGTTCATTCCAGCTCCGACATTCTACACTTTCTCGGTTACTCTTCATTTTGCATCTTGTGTTGTGATCTGGCTGAGTTATGGCCTCCAAATCAACGAGGCCCTGCTGTCCCATGAGTTTTGGGGTGGGGCCCTGGATGCAGGGAAGACGTGATTCAGGTCATGCTCACACCCACGGTTTTCCTCTTCTGTAGTTAGCTAGACAATCTGCTTTTCATAAACACAAACCAACACTGTCTCTGGGTGGCGGGCAAGTCTGCATATGTTCAACATGCCTCCCCTGCCACTAGTCAGGGGAGTGGTAAGTACATATAGGAGAAGCTGGGTAGCAAATGATGGGGCCGGAAGTGGGGAGGAACAAGGACAGGAAAGCTGAGTAACAGGTCTTATGCCATGAGTGGTCAGAATGTAACTTCTGAAGCCATGAACTATAATTTGGTGCTCTGGAAATGGGAAGGCAACTTTTCAACTATCTCATCTATATCCCAAATGTAGTATCTATGCTAAAATCTTCAATCTCAATAGAAATTATCTGTGGAAAGAAAATGTCAACTTTACTTCAAAATACAGAACATCTTAACATATACTGGACACTCACTTCTGAAAAGTATTTTACCTGATTGATATTCTTATATTGTCTGAAGTCAATCTGCCTTACATTTCAACAGAGTATTTTTTTAAGCTATTGGACTTACAAGTAGGTCATCAGAAACATGCTTTTATGTCACCTCGATTTATAATATTTTAAGATCACTAGCACACAAAAATCTAATTAAATCAAACTATAGGAATACAGATAGTTTTACCATTTCTTGGTCTACTTTATAATTTCAAATAATTTTTAAGAAATAACCATCTATTGAGGTTCTCAACAGTGAAATCAATTATTAACATTCCTAATTACATAACCCTTTACCACATTAACCATGTGCCTCACTGGCAAGATTAAATTAAAAACCACAGGAGAGTCACTCACATCCATCTCTAATAGATTGAACATGCTGGACTCAGCAATTTCTTTAGACTCATCAAATTTCTCCAGCGCTTGACGTAGCTCTTCATCGGGAATCTTGCCTTGTCGTTTTTTCTTATAATCAAAATCTAGGCGTCGACCCTCCAACTTCTTTAGATGATGCTGAAGAAATCAAGGGCGGGAATATGCTTTGAAAGGATGTATGGAAAGGGCCTATTCATGCCTCACTTTCCCATCATGCCTCCAAAATAAGACAGGCTAAGCTCTAAAAATTACGTCACAAGAAAAATAAAGAAACATGCATCAGTGGGGCAAATGCTTCCAAAGACTAAATGTGGAGAAACATCTTTAACAATAATTAGAAGCAAGGAAGAAATTGTGGGAAATAGAGTGTCCTTTATTTTCTGCCTGGCTGGGCCAAAGCCAAGGTGGAATATATGCCTCTCCATCCCATTATGGAAGCTGGGAACGGGTGCACACACCCTACACATTTGGAAAGCGTAGGCAAGTGGGTCTTGAAAGTCTCCTTCTTCAAGAGAAGTGGTATCTCATAGGAAAGCAAAGGAAAAAACAGTTTGAAATGAGGTGAGAAAGAATGATAGTCTTATTTCTTATATCATAGAACATTAATGCTGGAAAGGATTTATCTTTGAGGTAATCTAGCCTGTTAGATTTATCTAAGATGCTTATTAAAAACATGGATTTGTGGGTCCCATTATGGCTCAGCATGTTAAGAACCTGACTAGTGTCCATGAGGATGTGGGTTTAAAACCTGGCCTGGCTCAGTGGGTTAAAGATGTGGCTCAGTGTAGGCTGCAGATGTGACTCGGATCCTGAGTCGCTGTGGCTGTGGTGTAGGCTGGCAGCTGCAGCTCTGATTCTACCCCTAGTCTGGGAACTTCCATATGCCACAGGCGTGGAAAGAAAGAAGAAAAAAACACAGATTTTTTCTTTTCTTTTTTTTAAGTATAGCTGATTTACAATGTTGTGCCAATTTCCAACACGTAGCAACGTGACCCAGCCATGTATATGTATGTATGTATGTGTATACACACACACACACACACACACATATTCCCTTTCTTATTATCTTCCATCATGGTCTACTCCAAGAGACTGCTTGATTACCTGAATTAGATTATGTAGGGCTAGGGTCTAGAAATCTATGTCTTAACACTTAACCCAATTGACTGGTGCAGCTTTCAGGGAATCATAGATTAATATAAGTCTTCCATCTAGCAAATGATGACAATTAGTCACGGACTTAACCTGGAGGAGACCTGAGCAGGGACCTAACACCCCACACTGCACTCCAATCTCTCTGCCTCATCCCAGGTGTACAAGTCTCAGGTGTGTGGCTGCCTAGCCTTGCCCAACACCTCTAGTGACCAAGTGGGAAAGAAGTTTCCCAAAGCTACAAGGTATTTTTTTTTTCCTATGAGCTGCAGTGTTCCACTACTAATGGGTGGCAGAAAATGCTAGATTTCCCATAATCTTGCGTGGTGAAAGGGAAGGGAATGAACAGAGCTGGGAGTGGTGAAGAAATGAGAAGTAGAATATCCTCAGCTTTCCTTCCCATTACACAGTCTGCCTCCAATCCATCCCTGGCCCAAATGAAATGTCTGTTCTTTTGGAAGGGAGATTTAAAAACAAACAAATAAACAAACAAACAAAAACACATCTGAACTTGCAGTCAGCTGCAGGGCAGAGCATTGGAGTCAGAGTTACATGTTAGATTTAGAGTGAGTTGACCTCATACTAAATGTGTGACCTTGAGCAGGTGGTAGGGCTTAAAGGAGATTTAAGCTCGAATAAGGAGACTGGGGAGATTCCAAGCTATGTTACCCTCATGTTATAGTCAAGAAAAACAAATTTCAGACAAGCTCAACAAATATTTGTTAAAGGAATGAATGAGCAAACATTACACACCCAGTTAGGGCTAAAGTGAGGTGAACTTATTTATTTGGAATAGCTCAACTGTTGGCTACATATTTTAAAAAAGAGGATAGTTGGGTAAAGACCATTATAAAAATACAAAAAATGTTTATAGGGTAATTGAATAACTATTTTTTTAATTATTTATTATTATTTTTTTCCCACTGTACAGCAAGGGGGTCAGGTTATCCTTACATGTATACATTACAATTACATTTTTCCCCAGCCTTTCTTCTGTTGCAACATGAGTATCTAGACAAAGTTCTCAATGCTTGAATAACTATGTTTTTAAGGTAACAATGGTACAGCTAGTATTTTAGAGGGTGAAATCACCCTAGAAAATCATAGAATTATTAATAAAATTGTATATTATCAGGTACAAGATATTATCCCTCAGGAGAAAAAAGCTTGAAAAAACCTGAAAACTGAACATGGAGAAGTCAATGTAATACTCATGAGTGGCTCAGTCACAATGGGTAGACAAAACGTACTGCATTTCTGGCTTCTCTCAAGCCAGAAATTGTGCTGGACTATTTTGCAATTCACATGCTCACGACTAACAACATGCAAGCTAAGCCTAAAAGATGTTTTCTAAAGGAAAATGGCACCAGCATCTGTACAATTCAAACTGCCCATTTCCCAAAGAATGAGTTGCTGATACCTGAATTTCCCTCAGATCCTTGTCATGAAGATTCTGAAGGGGGTCAATGAAGTTCTGCTTCACTTCCATGTCCAAAGAGTCTTTCACCTCCGAGAGTTCCCGCATGGCCTCCCCCACCTCACCAAGCGCGGGGCCTGGAAGGGGAAAATGATGGGCTTGCATGTTAAAGAACAAAGGGGAAAGGCACTTGCAATCAGAGGGCCCATCATGGACGAAAACCCAGGGATCACTGCCCGTCTCTGAAGAGAGCCAATGCAGGAGACACAGCATATAACGCCCTCCAGAGATCAGCGTATTTTCCACCTGAGACACTTTGTAAATGTTCACTGAGTACAAGAGACTCAGTGTCCCCAAAGGGTGGCAGTGCTCTCCTTATTATAAGGAACAGAAAAATTTGCTTTTCCTTTAAAAGCAATTTGGAAGCTCCCAACCCTCCCTTGCAGGAGATCCGTTTAATGCCAATGCAGTCAGCAAAAGCAAATACCAGGAGGCAAAAACAGGCCTCAGTCAAAAAGGCCAGTCACTTGCTGAGATCTCACATCAGGAAGGAGTGGAAACATAAGATGGTGAGTATGGTAACTGAGGGTCAGAGGAGAGAAGGGTGAGGAAATTCACCTGGGGTACTAAAATTAGGTACCACGTACAGAAGAGCAGAGATCTAAGAGGAAGCTCCTGGGGTGGGATGTTGAATCATGCTGATGTGACTGTTTGCTCTGACCAACTCAGTTACTCCCAGACGCATGCAAGGGTCAGCGTCCAGGCATCCAGATACATCAACCAGCTACTGTAATGATGGGATCTCATCAGGGGAAAAAGGAAATAAATAAAAATCCTGATGACAAATCCCACTAAAAATGATGAAACGACTCTGAAAACATATTTGGGGCCCTTGTGTACACAACCTCAAACTGAGAATCAAAATATAAAATGGCTTGAATTATTTCCTACAGAATTTTTTTTCGTGGCACTAAAAACCCCACGTACAAACGAAAAATTAAAACGTGAGCCAGCACTCGTTACCGAAGTTGCAGTCATCTCCAAGCTCTCTTCCGAACTTGAGCATGGCCTCGGCCAGCAGTGCTTCTGCCTGGGGATAGCCTGGCCCTTTTTCTTGGCCACGGATTTTTGACATGGTGTTGATCATGCTGAGTTTGGCTCTGGAAGCTGGAGGCAAAGAGATGAGAGACTGTCAAAATAGGTGATGTGACATAGGAGCAGCAGAGCTAGATGGAGAATCAGACCTTAACTAGTCTCTAAACCAGCTCAGCAACTGCAAACTACACCCTCACCAATGCCTTCATCTAGAAGATGTGCAGGTTGGTCCACAGATAAATACAGACAATACAGATATTTTTTTTCTTTCTGCTGTGTTTTAATTATTAAACTTTCCTTTTCTCTCAAAATCTCATGAGGAATTTATTAGAAAAAGCAAAGCTTTTCCGGGTGAAGATGCTATCCTTGTGTGTTCTTGCTCATCCTCCTGTGCCCTCTCTGATACTCTCTTCATTGCTGTGGCCCTGCACTGTCTGTCTGTGGACGTGGGTGGCTCGCAGAAATCCTTAAAAACTACGGGATTATGCGATCTCTAAGTTTTAGAATTCTACTTTTACAGTATAGTTCTTGGAGCCTACAAGCTAAAGTAGGAAATTAGTTCATTCTTGCAGTGTGGGCCTTATGCCATGTTTCACTTACACCACGTATAAAATAGAACTATTTTCCAAATCACTTCTCAACTAAGATTCTGACAGTAAACAGACCCATGAAGAACAGAAATATTGTGTTCATTAAAAAGACTTAATTACTTCTCTCACATATAACTGCTTCTAAAAATTAGTTTTGTGTCACAAAGACAGCATTTCCATTTTTCCCCTCCTTTTATTTTTATAAAAGATGCCTAGAAGGCAAATCCAGTTTTCACGGAAGAAACAGTTTTATTAGCACACTGTTGAAGCCAATGACTTACTCAATGCTAGGACACTAAGGTTTCTCACATTCGTTATCAGAGTTGGGGCTGTTCTTAACCTAGGGTTGTGCTCAGGATTCCATCTGCATGGAAACCCTGAGGGAATCACAGCAAAAGCACATACTTTCAAGCATTTGGGGGTGGATGACATTTCATCTTGAACATTTGTTTCGAATAGGCTTTTACTTAAACTTTGGGTTTCAAAGGTTAAATCTGGAGATGAGGAGAATTACCATAAGAGGATCCCCTCCCAAGCCTGCCCCAAGGGTATCATAATGAACAAGACAGCTATGGTCTCTGTCTTTACAAAGTTTATAGTGAACTGAGCATAGCATTTATTTTAAAAGCAATGAGAGTAAAGTGTATATACTAAGTGTCATGTGGGGGGATTACAGCAAGTTACAAAAGTATAGCATCACCCTCGTCTGTGGGAGTGGGCATTGCAAAGAAGGCTTCAGGAGAGAAACTTCTTTAAGCTTAGAATCACATAAGGAGTAGCAGCTAGGCTAGCAGCAATACAAGAGGCCTGGTGGTACCTCAAAAAAATATAAAATTCATGTTTTGTTCACCATGTTTCTCACAGAAAAGTGCACCACACATATTAAATTTGAAAAACTGAAAATGTCACAAGGGAGTTCATTGTGGCTCAGCGGGTTAAGGACCTGATGTTGTCTCTGTCACCGGCCTCACTCAGTGGCGTCACTCCATCACTGGCCTCGTTCAGTGGGTTAAGGATCCAATGTTGCTGCAAGCGGCTGCAAGGCTGCAGACTTGGCTCAATCAGGTGTTGCTGTGGCTGTAGTGTAGGCCAGCAGCTGCAGCTCTGCTTCAACCCCTAGCCTGGGAACTACCATATGCCGCTGGTGTGGCCCTAAAAAGAAAAAGAAAATGTCACATGATGCCACATTTTGAGTGGTAATGATAACACATACATATATTCAAAGACTTTTCTACAGTAAGCCATACTTGAGATCCAGGAAAGACATAGTCCTGCCAAGGTGCTTACAGTATAGTGAGGCATCAGATACATAAACAGACAGTGGTAACAAATATTATAAATGTAATAGTAGCCAATACACACAAGGTACTAGGAGAGCAATAAGAAGGAGTAACAAAAGCACAAATAAAATTGAGATAAGCAGACACTAGGCAATAACAGGTACCAAATGAACAGAGGGAAAGAAGATAAATGAACATCAAAGAAACAGAGTAAAGAACCCACACAGGGTGGTTAATCCCTTCAAATCATGTTCTGACTATTTTACACAAAAGATGCACTCCTTTTACAAAAGCTGGTTACTGATTTGTGCTTATATTTTAGTTCTGTTAAGAGTTGTCTTCTGGTAATAGTTTAATATACTGTGGCTGATTTTCAAACTCATCACTTTGAATGTTCAATTATGAAGAGCTTTATTCTTCTGCTAATTACTTAAGAACATCTGGAATATGTTCTACATTTTCCCAAGAAAGGAGAAGAAAATCATATTCTATGAGTTTAGCTATTTCTTCAAACCATCTAAAATACCTATTGATTCACATATTTGAAGAGACTGGCTTTTCAATTTATTCACAATCACTAAGTATTTTTAAGACTCCTGGATTAGTAAAACTTCTGTGATCCTGGAAAAAAACTAAGAGACCTCTGAATTAACCATTTTCAAGTGTTAACATAATTGTCTTTAAACCATTTTTAAAAGCAGTACTTTAAGAAACCAAGAGGAAGCCTGGAAAATCACAAATTTAAATCCCTGGCACTCCTTCCTGTAATAGAGTCTCAGCCTAGAGGGCTTCACCCAGCAGCATATGCCCCCAGGGACCCTCTTCTCTTCTAAGGAGACCTAACTCCTCTCATTCACATTACCTTTTACATTTTTTTCCCCACAGTTTTAGTCTTTCAAGTTGTTACTATCTACCTAAGCCTCCATCTTCACTTTCCCACCCTCACTCTTCTAATTCAAGTGGGCCCCACTGGGTTTACTGCAGAAACAGCTTCCTAATAGCAATTCTCCCCGGCCCAGGAGAGCAGGATGCTGGTGTGCTGCTCCAGGTACCTCCCAGACAGGATTAGCATTAACTCTGTACATGCAGTAGACACTTAACCCATGTCCACAGATGGACAGAATACATGAATACACAGACTCTCATGGAAACTAGTAGACTCTCATGGTAGCGGGTGTCATAACCAGACTCTGCTCACACCCTTTGGCTCATGCGACTGAGAACCTTTTGAAACATAACAGAGGATGAGAACTAGAAAACCCATTTCTTTTGTTGAGGAATAAGAGGTGTAGCAATCTAGCCAAGTTCTTTTGAAAAGAGGATACCAGACCTATGCTGCAAAAAGGGCCTTAGGGGCAGACCTCACTGTGTACTGTGATGCTTGCCAGAGCACATCCCCTACTTATCCCGTAGAGAAATGTCAGTGAGGTTCCTACCCTATGGGCAGGGAACTAGAAGGTTGTTCTCTGGGAAATACAACCAACCCAAGAGACCTACAGATACTCAAAGCTGGAAGCACCCAATGCAACCACTTTAGGCTGTTACCCTAAAATGAAGCCATTACAGTTAATAAGCCCCAGCCACCTGACTCAGCTTTACTTGTCTATGCCTAGGTGGAAAGCATTAGCCAAGAACATCTAACATGAGAGAATCATAACAAACAAGGAAATTCAGAGAAGGGAAAGTAGCTATCATTACTATTTCTAGGTGTCTAAGACACTTTATCCGTGAAATAAAAAGAATTTTTAGAAAGTAACACATAATTTTAACTTTAAGTATGATTTCAACAAAATGTAAAATTTTAAAAACCAAGAGAAGCAGAGATGAAGAAGTTGAGGCAACCCCCCACAAAGGGTAGAACAAAAAACCCAAAGAGATAAAAAATCAGAAAGAAGGCATAAAATCAGATCAATCCATGTGGTCTAGCAGCTGAATAACAGCTGAAGCTCCAAAAAGAATGAACACAGAAACAAAAGTGAAAAAATTCTTTTTAAAAGCTCAAGAAAATTTTTGAACTAACAAATGTGTATTTCTAGGTTGAAAGGGTCAATTGAATGGCTAGCACAATGGATAAAAGAGTCCATACTGAGGACTATTAATATGAAATTTCCTAACACTGGGCACAAAGAGACAGTTCTAAACCATTTCGGAAGGGAAAAAAAATGCCATTGGGGGATTAGGCTGATGCAGGGTGCATTGTAAAGCAAGGTACAGCAGTGGACAACTATAACCTGATTCCACTAGGGATTATGGAGCCCCTGATACATACAAAGTATCAGGTATTAGAAGGTCACTGAACATGAGATAACCATGAAAAACATGAGAAATTTCCTCAGAAAGCAATGAAGCAATGATTCCAATTTTTTTGGAGAAAGTAATCTACAATCCTACATTCAAATTATTAATGCATTATAAAGGTAATATACGACATTTTCAAATACACAAGGAAGATTTCAGTTTATTGTTCTTTCCAAGGTAATGGAAGAGGAATTCTACCAAAATGAAAGTGTCTATCAAGAAAATGAACAGGTATGGGGTCTAGAAAAAGACCACTATGGTTAATAAGCGCCATCCACCCAACTCTATTGCAACAAAGAGGTGAATGTGACAAAGGGAGATCTCAAGATAGCCTTTGTGCATCAGGCATTGAATGCAACTGCAGCGACACGTAACGAGGTACACACAGCTCAGAGAGCCATGAGCCACAAGGAGCTACAGGGGCTCCATAATCCCTAGTGGAATCAGGTTATAGTTGTCCACTGCTGTACCTTGCTTTACAATGCACCCTGCATCAGCTTAATCCCCCAATGGCATTTCCTGAAATCATCTTCTAAATCAACTACTTGTGCCTACAAGCTTGCCTTATCATTTGCTTCTGGGGAATCCCAAACTCAGATAGCAATCAATCTAGAATGCAGCATCAGTTATGTAGCTCAAAGTTGGCTGACATCTGGCACATCTCTATATGTTGATCGGAAATTCATATTTGTGGCAGAGGGTTTGGGAAGAATTAGTGCAAGGTACCAAAAAAGCTAAGAAAATGAAAATTAAAACCAGGAAAAATTTTTGAAAAAATACAAGAAAGGAAATAGAATAATATTTTTCTGCATGTCTCAGGTTTGTACAGGTTTACAAGGGCATGGGATGTAAACACTAAACACAGACCTAACAAAAATTATGCTATAAACATACTGGTAAAATGAGAAAAGGAACAAATGCGAAAGAATGGGAAAATAAGAAAAGAGCAAACAATTCTCATCTTCTAAACTGGAAATCAAACTGAAAACCTAGAGCTGGAAAATCAAACAGAAGAAGAAACATAAGCATGTTGTTTCAAGATCATAAGTAAACAGCCAAACAGGTTTGGAAAGTGTTGTTTCTGGGAAAAAGAAATGGGGGAAAGGGATGCAATTCCAGGGGGACTGATGTTTTTGGTAGAAAGCTTAAAAAACTATTTATGTAATATGAACATATATTACTTCCATTATGAAAAAAAACACTAAATTTAACAGGTTTCCCACTTCTTTTTCCATCAGGAGACCTAATTTAGTGGCTGAACCACGCATTACTCCAACTCTGAGGGTCTTTTTACCCACATGTCTTGCAGAAAAATATGTTTCGTGTTGTCAAGACAATTGTCTGGGGTGGGAAAAATTAGTAAGGATTAACAGGTGAAATGCCATCAGGAAAAAAACCAACAAAAGCAAGGTCTTGATGAGTCCACGTCTAGATCATTTCTGGAAGAAAATGTACTAGGTGAACTGAATCAGAAATGAAAGTAGGATAACCAGAAAAAGGTGAATGAATTACTTCCCAGAAGGGCTTCCACTGTTTTAACCCCTGCTGAAAATAGGAGGCGGGGGGCAGTTTCTTTCTTGGCCTCAAAAATCTAAACTATCTTTTAGGGAAGAGAAACAGGGATGGACAAAGCTCAGTCCAAATTGGCTCCCAACTCTAAAGCATAATCTGTAACATCCCTTGCTGAGCTCTCTAATTCTGGGCACAGCCCAAGAGATGTCAGGGCTCTGCTGAGAGTAAAGCAGATGCTCTCCTCCTGCTGCCAGATGGAGTTATTTTCCTCAGACCTGAAAGTGCTGTCCACATGAGTCACTGCTCAATCTCTCTTAAGTCACTAGTGTGGTAACTAGCTGGGAATGGTGAGAACCCAGTACTTCTGCTAAATCTTAGTTTTTGAACATTTTTATTTCTTAATCCAAATGAACAAACAGGAAGACAAACTATTAGGTCCTGTCTGTCATGGAAAACAGCATAATACATTGAAATAGACTTACAGTTACCAAAGAGGACAGATGGGTGTGTCGGGGGGAGAGACTGGGGGTTGGGACTGGCATATGCACACTGAGGTCAATGACTGGTCAATGACCTGCTCTGTAGCACAGAGAACTCTACCCAATATTTTGTGATAATCTATGTGGGAACAGAATCAGAAAGAGAATGGATGTGTGTACATGTATAACTGAATCACTTTTTTTGTTCAGCAGAATTATCACAACACTATAAATCAACTATACTTCAATAAAACTTTAAAAATTAAAAATAAAATAGCACAGAGAAAACAAACACATATACATACATACATACTTACATATATATACAAATTAGGTCTGGGTCATACAACCATGAATAAAAATCCAGACTCCAAATCTTGATAGCTCTGTATCCCTGAAAATCATTTCATTCTGAAAGTTGTTAACTCGGTGATAACTGCCAAAAGAGTAAACTAGCACAGACACACCCCACAGGCACTGGAAACAGAAGAAAGCACACCTTTCTGCCCCTCCGTGTTCTCTTTCCAGCAGTGTGTGCTGGTGTGTTCCACTGTTAAACTACATTTCCCACAATCCCTTCCTTGCATGCTTCCATGCTAGAATTGGTCCAAAGTGAGGCTGTACAAGATTTGGGAGGCAACAGTGAAGCAGCAGCCATACACTCTTAAGGCTGAGGTGAAAACCAGTTCCAGTTTGTCCTTGATTTCATACTTGCTGCTGGCTCTTCTTCTCGAATGCTAATTCTGCTGACCAAGAGTGACCCCAGGCTCAGAGCTTTTGCTGCAAATTCACAGAGGTATAGTAACCCTGAAGAGCCAACAGTCTGCCATAGTCTTCCCTGCCAGCTGCCCTTGGCAGTGTGGCTCCACCTGCTAGACCTGCCTACCTTCCAGATTCTTATCTAAGTTTGTTTATCTGGGTCAAAGCTGGTCAGTGAACTTTCTCTAATCCTTTACTCTCCTTTATTGGCCTTTATTTACCCAGATCTTCCTACAACTGTGAAAGCTCAAATTCCTTTAATAAATGTCTTAGTCCTTAGTACCCACAATGACTGATACAGTGGCTGATGGTCTAACATCTAAACTGACAAAAATGTATGCTCTTCCTTGATAGGGCCCTGAGAGTAAGCCAATAAAAGTGGCTATAAATATTTCAATTCTGCTAGTCTGCTTTCAGGGTAGACATAAAAGAAAATAACTGTAGGTGGGACGTAGCTGCTTATTATGCAAACGACACCAGAAAGGACAGCCAGTTCAACATGGTGGGATCAAGATGGGAGACTTGGAGTCAGATTGCTTGAGTTCAAATCCTACCTCTTTGTCTTGCTGGGTGATTTGGGCCTCAGTTTTCTCATCTGTAAAATGGTACCTCTCCCTCCCTGAGTTAGGATAATGTGAGGAATAGAAGATATAATATATGTCACAATGGTGGCACATGATAAACTTTCAATAAATGTTGGCTGTTTCTATGAGGTTCAGACATGCCAGCACGTTTCCTGTGTATTTCTGTATAACTTATCTAAGTCTTGGGTTTTTCATTAATAAACAGTTGAGAAAAAGGAAACATTTGGATACCTCCTAAAAACTCTTCCAAGTTCTCCTACTTAAGGCGATTTTTCTTAGGAAAAAGACGTCTCAAAGGAGGCATTCCCCGGCCTTGAGCCACAGCAAACTTCCAGCAGTTTCCTGAAGTTGCTAGAACTGCCCCTTTTCTTGGAAAGACCTCCCCCGACTCCCTGCCAACTACCTGCCCAACACAACACCAGACACACTTTTTTTAGAATATTTCCCAATGACCCTTTACCTCTACTGCCTCCATGTGTACGTGACCACTTCCCTCACTGCCTGTCTTTACCATGCCCTGCACATACACTGATTCTATCTAATGATAACTTTATTTGTCCATTTTCTGCGTGTCTGTTTCCTGCTACAAGTTGAGAAACTACCGCCTACTGAATTCTGGCTCAGGGCCAAGCATATAGCAGGTACTTACTAACTGCAGGTGTAATGATTTCATTTAAAAGTTCTAATTTCTATATGATTTTCTGTGTACATCACTTTCTTAGAAAAGACTTCCCTGCTCCAAAGCACAACAACAATCTTCTCTCTCTGCGTGAGAGGTCGCTGATAAGATCTAATTACACACTAGCTCTGCGGTCTGACAAGAAGATTTGGGAGGACAGGTCATGCTGATGACAATCTGGCGGGTGTTTCCCTCTCATACATTCGATTTTAAGATTTCTGAGGCTTCTGGGCCTTTTCCTTTCTCCGGACTCCATTCTTTCAAATGCAGGAGGGTGAGACCCCACTTTGCATTCACTCTTATTAATGCTGGAGCTTTGGAAGCAAGTCATCTCTCAATGACACCATGAAAAACTGCTTTGTGGGGAAATTATAAGAATGATCACACAATCTTCCAGAATCAAGATATAGGTTCTCATTTCTCCCACAAAAGAGGGCTCCTATGTTAAATTATTAACTCTAACTAAGGGGATAAAAAAGATCAAATCAATACATAGGTGACACTGTAAACAATTATTTATCCCCCAATACAGCAAAATCTGAACTTAACACTCCCTGAGTGAACTGGTATTAACAAAAGTCAGCTTTCTAAAGTTTTTTTTTTTTCCCCCCCCCAGTGGTTAAATGAACAAAACAAGTATTTATTAGGCCCAGACTGCCTGAGAGGGACTGTGTCAGGAAGAATGTGAGAGAAGCAAGGCCCAGCCTCTGTCCTCAATGAGCTTAGTCCAGTTGGAGAGTCAGAGAGAGCTCCACTCCCTGGGATCCCAAGCAGACACATGTCATATTGTGAGTAGGGCTGTAATATGTTCTTATCAGAGAATGAATTCTGCCTAGAAGAGTTAAGGCCAGGAAGGCTCATGAAAGAGATGACACTTGAGCTGGGTTTCTTGAAGAGTGAGCTGCAAAGGCAGAAAGATGAGAATGGCCATTCGAGGCATCTAGGCATCTAGCAAGGGCATGTTAAAATGCCTGAGGCATTTAGAATCCTCAAAGTGGCTGTGGCTTAGGTGCCAGGAAACAGAGAACTAGGTGAAGAGGCCGCAGAGTTGGAACCAGGTTGCAAAGGGCCCGGAAATGCACACTCACAGACATGGAGAACAGACTTGTCCTTGCCAAGGGGGACAGGGAAGGAGTGGGGTGGACTGGGAGTTTAGGGTTAGTAGATGGAAATTATTACATTTAGAGTGGGTGGGCAATGTATATAGCACAGGGAACTATGTCCAATTTCTTGGTATAGAACATGATGGGAGATGATATGAGAAAAATACGTGACTGAGTCACTTGACAGCAGAAACTGACACAACATTGTAAATCAACTATACTTTAATTTTTTTTTAATTTTTAGAAAGGACTTTAGATTTTACTTTGTAGACAATTAGTCTCCATCAAAGGTTTCTTTTCTTTTTTCTTTTTCTTTCCTTTTTTTTTTTGTTTTTTTAGGGCCACATTTGCAGCATATGGAAGTTCCCAGGCTAGGAGTCGAATTGGAGCTGTAGCTGCAGGCCTATGCCTCAGCCACAGCCACACCAGATCCAAGCCACGTCTGCAACCTACACCACAGCTCACGGCAACACCAGATCCTTAACCCACTGAGCAAGGCCAGGGATTGAACCTGCATCCTTACGGATCCTCGTCAGATTTGTTTCCACTGATCCACGACAGGAACTCCCCATCAAAGGTTTCTGACAGAGAGTTATTTAAGATCCAGACCTTCATAAGGGCTTTAATTCAAATTAACTCAGAGTTAGATTTAGGAAAAAAGATTCCTATCATCAATGCATGGAAAACGAGAAGTGAGAAGGGGTCTTCTCCAAATGGGAAGCCCCTGGCGACAGGGAGACCAATTGTGAGAAACACTGCTCCTCCCTAAGGAAATAGAGGGGAAAAGAAGAGATGAATTTGAGAGGCCTGTAGTGTGTGGCACTAACAGGACCAGGTGACTGATTAAATGTTAGGAAAAAGAAGAGGGGTATCTAGGGTGGTATTCTGGCAAAGGCTAGGTGTCTATTCAAATCACCTGGGGAGGTTTTAAAACTATTGATTCCTTCATAGGTGGTACTGGGTCAATGAGATTCCACAGGAAAAAACACTGACTCTTGGCTCCATCTCACACTATACCTAAAATTGATTCCAAGAGAATTGTAGAACTACTGAAGAAAACAGCACAACATTTAAAAAATGAAATAGGAGAACACATTCATGACCTGCAGAGTATGCCGAGATTTCTTAAAATAGGGCACAAAAAGCACTTTTATAAAGAAAAGTATTTTCACATTGGACTATGTTGAAATTAAGTACTTATTTCTTTCAAAAGCAATCATTAGAGTTAAAAGGCAACCAATGAAGTGAGTTAAGATATTCACAAAACATATACCCCAAATGGGTCTTGTATTCAGAATATTAAGAAAAACTCCTATAAACCACTAAGAAAAAGATAACCCATTTTTTAATAGGCAAGAGACTCAAACAGACAGTTCAGAAAAGAAGATATCCAAATATCTAATGAGCATCTGAAAGAGGCACGACTTCATTATGTTGGCAATGCAAATAAAACCACATTGGAACACACCCACAAATGGTTAAAGTGGGGGAGGGACAGAAAATATCAAGTGTTCAGAGGATGTGGAACAGCCTGACCTTTCAAATAATCCTGGTGGGAGTAAGAATTGGTAGAACATTTTATAAAACAGTTTGGCAATATCTATCTACAAAATCTGAAAAGACTTCATACTCGCATCCCAGCAATTCCACTTCTAGGCATAAATCCATTTTAGAAGTGTCTGTGCATAAGAGACATATACAAAAACAGGCTATTCAAAATAGCCATAAAATAGAAACACCCAACATGCATCAGTGAGAAAATAAATGATGCTGTATCCTCACAATGGAATACTATACAGCAATGAGAACTGCACCTGCACACAATAATAACTAATATAAAGTTGAGCAAAAGGAGCCAAACCTAAAGAGAACATGATCTATGATTCTATTTAAATAAAAGTCTAAAATAGACAGAACTATACGGCATTAAAGCCAGGACAGCTTATGTCTGGAAGGGGGCTTCTGAGAGGCCAGAAATGTGCATTTCTTGAATCTTTACATGAGAATATCCATTTGTAATAATTTATTGTTATACACTTATGATTAGAGCACTGTCATCTTCATATATTAGAGATCAATACAAAGCTCAGGAAAATAAAACCTGACAGCTGTGTCCCACTCCTAGATTTCTGAGTAACTGGTCTGGCCTGCGGTTGGGCAGTTTTTAAAGTTCCTTAGGTGATTCTCATGTGCACCAAGGTTGAAAACCACTGCATTCCAATCTCTAGACTGAATATCTGAGTAGGTTATGATAAAAATCTGTCATAAAGAACCCAGGAGGAAGAGATTTGGGAGAAGAAGTACAGAGGTATTTCCATTTCAGCAAATACCAAGTCCTAAACACACTAAACCCATAGGTCTTGAGCCCCAAAGAGGGAAGCTCATCTCTTAATACCTGGACTTGGAGTTCCCATCATGGCTCAGTGGTTAATGAATCTGACTAGCATCCATGAGGACGCAGGTTCGATCCCTGGCCTTGCTCAGTGGGGTAAGGATCCAGTGTTGCTGTGAGCTGTGATGTAGGTTACAGACACACCTCAGATCCTGCGTTGCTGTGGCTGTGGCATAGGCCAGCAGCTACAGCTCCAATTTGACCCCTAGCCTGGGAACCCCTGCATGCCATGGGTTCAGCCCTAAAAAGCAAAAAAAAAATATATATATATACACACATATATATATACACACATATATATATATACACACACATATATATATATATATATATATCTGGACTCATTTCTTTTTCTTTCCTAAGCTTTTCTGAGATACAACTGGCCTATAACATTGAACAATTTTAAGGTGTACAGCATAATGATTTGACTATGTATATATTGTGAATGATCACTACAGTAAGTTTAGTTACTACATGCATCACCTCATAGTTACAATTTTTTTCTTCTGATGAGAACTTCGAAGATCTACTTTTAGCAACTTTCAATACAGTACTGAAGTACAGAATTTATATAATAGAGTATTATTAACTGTAACCACCCAGCTGTACATTACATCATCAGAAATTATTTATCTTACACTTGGAAGCTTGTCAGATACCCTGTGACCACCTACACCCATTTCAGGCACCCAACCCCCACCTGTGGCAACCACCAATCCAATCTGTCTCTATGAGTTTGATATCTTTATTTTTTTTCTTTTTTTTTCCGTCTTTTTTTGCCTTTTCTTGAGCCACTCCTGCGGCATATGGAGGTTCCCAGGCTAGGGGTCTAACCAGAGCTGTAGCCACTGGCCTACACCAGAGCCACAGCAACGCGGGATCCAAGCCTCGTCTTCGACCTACGCCACAGCTCACGGCAATGCCAGATCCTTAACCCACTGAGCAAGGGCAAGGGTTGAACCCACAACCTCATGGTTCCTAGTCAGATTTGTTAACCACTGCGCCATGACAGGAGCTCCCTATGAGTCTGATTTCTTTAGATTCTACATATAAGTGAGATCATGCAAATTTTGGAGGGTATACTTATATTTACAAAATGGAATATTACTCAGCCATAACAGAAGGAAATATCTGGACTCTTAAAGGCTAGGCCATTAGATAAAAGGAAGACAGAGAAGAAAGTCTCCCCCCACAATCAAAATAAAACAAAATTGTACAAGGTTTCGTTTTCTTCTGGTTTTGTGTTTGGTAGGTGGGAATTAGCTTTAATAAGTGTTACCATCATAACAATTTAAACTTCATCTTCACAACAACTCCATGTGTCTCACTGAATCCTTGTGGAGAGAGGGTCGAGTTGCATCCACAAGGTGAGGATGTGGAGGCTCATGGAGATGTTCTCACAAATTACTACGAGGCAAAGACAGAACTTCAGTTCAGGTCTGAGCGACCCCCAAATCCATTCCGTTTCCCACTCCATCAAATTTCCTGTGGGACTAAAAGTGGCAAGTGAACCGCCCCCTCCCCAAGTCTCCATAAAGAAAAAAAATTTTTTTTTAAATCCTTGTATAAAGGCCTTTACCAGTGACTGTCCACCTGGTGTATATCAGAATTACTTAGAGAACTTTTTTAAGATACAGATCTGATTTAGAAAATCCAGAGGGTTAGACTGCAGAACATATCGCTGAGGGTACTCTGGAGGTATGGACAAGCAAGAGTGGACACTGCTGTTCCACCTCTTTATTCTTATTTTTTGTTCTTTTGTCTTTTAGGGCCACATCTGCGGCACACAGAGGTTCCCAGGCCAGGGGGTCCAATCAGAGCTGTACACGCTGGCTTACACCAGAGCCACAGCAATGTGGGATCCGAGCTGCATTTGCAACCTACACCACAGCCTACAGCAACGGCAGATCCTTAACCCAATGAGTGAGGCCAGTGATCGAACCCATGTCCTCATGAATGCTAGTTGGGTTCCTAACCACTGAGCCATGGTGGGAACTCCGTGGAGTCCCACCTCTTATTGGTTCTGGAGAATCATTTAAATCTTGAGTCAGTAAAAGGAAGAGTCTCAAATTTATCTCTCCCTCAGACCATTCCACTGTGTTACAGACTCATGCATTGTGGTACCTCCTGGACTCCACTAGGATGTTCAGGCATCTCAAACTAACATGTTCAAGCTAAATTTCTTATTTCCCACCATCATCCCATTCCTGCTCCTCCTACAAGAGTCCCAGTATTAAAGGATAAGGCTTCACTCATTCTTCTATTTGCTCAGGCCAAAAACCTGACAGGCAACCCTGACGCCTCTCTTTGTGCTGTACCCCACATCCACTCTGTCAGGAAATTCTGTCAGCTCTGTTTTTAAAACATATCCCCAAATCAGACTACTTCTCTCCCCAGTCCAAGCTCCCATCATCTCTAGTCTGGATTATTACAGCAGGTTTCCACTGGGCTCCTTCTTTCACTCTTTCCCCCTCTAATCAGTTCTCTATGAGTCCTTCCAATGTCCTTTTCATGTCACACTTTTCAAAACCCTTTAATGTATCCATGCCCCTTGCAATAGGGAACAAGGTCCTATGTGCTTGTCATTCAGGATGGTGACAAGGTCCATTGTGCTCCAGTTCCCACGACCTCCTCCATCTATCTGTGCTCTTTGCTGGTTCCTGAGCACACCAAACACACTACCATCCTAGACCTGCTCACTCTCTGTCTCCCTTACTCTCGATTTTTCTTCATTGCACTGACCACCACTTCATTGACAATGCATATTTATTCTCTATCAACCTCTTCCCACTAGACTGTAGGCTTCATGAGGGCAGGGTCTTGGTCTGCTTCATTTACCGATGTGCGCCTAGGGCTTAGAATACAGCATTAGAATAAATATGACAGATAATTGAAAAAAAAGTTTCCTCTTTTACAGAATGGAGGAAATCAAAGCTGCCTTGCTGAGTTACTGCAAGAATCAGAGATGCTCTTCGTAAAATACCTGGCACTGTTCTTGGCATGCAAAGAAATACTGAATGAAATGGAGGTATAAGAAACATGATAAATTCTTTGTTGTATGGAAAGTAGGTTAACCAAGAATATATTAAATAAACAAATACACTATCCCCAGATTATCATAGACAAAAAGAAGGCTCTCAGAGTTGGTAGGACTGGATATCAATATTGAATGGTGCCTCTAGTATAACTAAGAGTAAGGACAGGACACACTCATTTAGGTTAAAGGAACAGAGTTGGTAAGAGGGAAGGAGGGCACAAGAGGACATTCAGAGAATTCTACATTCCCACCTACCTCCTCCCTCTCCCACCACCCATGTCTGTGGATTAAACCTAAAGAAGCTATAGTACTGACCTAATAGAAATAAAAGCCTAGTCTAGGTTTACTTTTCTGGACAAATGACTATAAATAAAATGTTTAAATCCTTCTCTATGCATGTATATGACTATGGGTTAACTTTCTAGCTCTGTTTCCCCTAGAAACTTGATAAAGGTGGAATATCAACAGGTAACACTGCTTATGATAAAAATGCCTCCTGGTTGATACATAATATCTGAGCTGAGAGGATTATGAATGAATAGCCAACACCTGCTGGGAAGGGGCTTTCCTAAGTGCAGTGAATCCCATAAAAGGGCAGATCCCTTATTGGCACCTGGGTCCTTACAAGTAATATTAGTGATACTGATTCCTACTTGGGACATGGAACTTCTAAACCCCTTCTCCCCCACAACCTGGTGTGTTATTCTCTGAAACCTGAGCTGTCTCTTGAGGAGCCAGAAAATAACCTCTAGGAGTTTCTGTTGTGGCTCATGGGATTAAGGACCTGACATTGTCTTTGTGAGGATGCGGGTTTGATCCCTGGCCTTGCCCAGTGGGTTAAGGATCGAGTGTTGCTGCAAGCTGTGGCACAGGTCATAGATGAGGCTAGGATCTGGTATTGCTCTGGCTGTGGAGCAACCCTCAGCTGCTGCTCCAATTTGATCCCTGGCCTGGGAGCTTTCACATGCTGCAGATGTAGCCATTAAAAAAAATTATATGTACATTTACACATGTGTATCCATATACAGATATGGATATATAATTTATATCTATATGCTGTATAAACTCTTGAGTTAACTCCTACTGAAAAAAATGCGTAACATTGCCCTACTGGCCTGCTCTGCTTCCTACCTTGATATTCTCCTAGGTGAATGCTATGCCCAGGGAAGCCTTATTGAGCTGTGTGGGACAAACTGTTTGGCTGAGCCTATGAAGACCCCCAAAGTGAGTGTTGCAGGGAACTTGGAGCAATTGGAAATAAGTATTTTATTATGTCTGTATTAGTTTCCAAGGGCTGTTGTAATAAAATTATCATGAGCTAGGTGATGCCAACAACAGAAATTAATTCTCTCACACTTAGGGAGGCCCCTCCCCCATGCCTTGCTTGCCCTATGCATCTCTTCCATTTGGCTGTTCTTGAGTTGTATCCTTTATAATAAACCAGTAAGCATTAAGTAAGTGTTTTTCTGAGTTCTGTGAAATGTTCTAGCAAATTAGCACACTTAAGATAGGGGTCCAAAGCACCAGAGGCTAAGATTTGGGGTGGCATCTGAAACTGGGGCAACAGTCTTGTGGGACTGAGCCCTTAAATTATCTGATGTATAGCTAGTGTCAGAACTGAATGGATCTGTATGACACCCAGACCAAGTCAGAGCACTGGTCGATGTGGGGGAAAACGTGACACATCTAGTATCAGAATCGTTCTGTGGGCAGGGTGTAGAGAAAAAAATAGTATTTTTTCCTTTTACATCTCAAACATGACGCAACCCTCTCATATGAGTGGGTGCTGATATCTGGAAAGACATTTGTAGGACAGCCCTTGGGACTGCTTTTCTGCAAAGGTTTCAGGAAATGTCAAGACAAGTGGGTCCCAAGCTTCTCAGGACCAGGCAAAAGTGATGTTTTCTAAGGGGGGGGGGGTTGGTTCCAAAGACAGTAAGAGTAGAAGATGGAGTGCTCTTTTTTTTCCTAAGGAAATAAACACAGTCTTGATGTCGTTTTTTTTGTTTGTTTTTGTTTTTAAGTTTGATTAACCAGAATTCAACATCAAGGTTTGTAGCAAAGGGGATTTCTGCACTCTGGAAACCAGATGTTGCTGTGGAACAGGGAGCTGGAATGAGAGGCCCAGCACACATCTGAGCACAGGCTGGGGGGTAAAGGGAAAGGGTGGTGAAAATCAGTGTTCCCTGCAGAAAAGGCAGGGTGCTGAGTCTGCCCCACCCTGAATGATCATGATGGGAGTGTTTGAGGAGAGACCATTTGCAAATTAAAAAAAAAAAAATAGTACAACCTGCTTTAAACTGCTGAATTATACTCTCATGTGTGGCTTCCTTCCTCTTCAACTGGAAAATTCCAAATAAGAAAACATACTGACAGGGTATCTATCTGTCACACAGCGAAGAAGAAAAGCCACCCCTGCCCTAGGCTTATGTCAAGGAAGGAAACTGATATACTCAGGCAGAAGCTGTGACTGCTTCCAAGTCACATCTCTGGGTTCTGACTGAGTGGTGAAACCTCATGGACATAACATCCATCAGAGAAGACCAAAGACATGAAATAAATTTTCCAGAAGCCTTCCACTGCTTTCAGAGATTTAATTCCTTTGTCATCTCTACCTATCTTACAGAAAACAAATTTAGTTGCCCAAAGAACAAAGAGCTTTAATACACAAATACTACATGATTTGTACTGGTCTTGATAAATGCTGCCATTTGGACTGAAAACTGAGTAAGAGCCCTGAAATATCTCTGAATAACTGAAGGTCAGGATGACACTTCATCCCATAACTCTCATTTCAGAAGTCTCTACTATGTGTAATTCACCTATATCATATCTTTCATCTTCCCTAAAACATGAGAGACAGCTCTGATTTCTCTATCTCAGAGATAAGGTCAATGAAACAGGAAGAAATGATGGGATTGCCCAAGGACATGCAGCAACAGAAGCTGAGCAAAATTTGAACCCTAGTTGGGGCTCAAAAGCCCGACTTCCTCCCAGAACACCACTCTGGCTCTGGCTGCCTTATGACTTCTTCGTTAAAACAGGTCACATTAAGACATGTCAGCAGCGAAATATAGAACTCGAGCTATATTTACACTCGTTAGGTATTTGAAAATGCAGAGGCAAGGAGGTGTGACACACTCGGAAAGCAGGCTTCAGGCTGTGCCATGAATTAGGAGACTGGAGGTCTCTCCATCTGTGTGACCTTGGGTGAGCTGCCCAACCCTCTGCACCTCTGCTGCCTCACTTTGTACCTAAGAAGGCTGGCTTATCTGATTTCTGAATGCCTTTCAAATCTAAAAATCTCTCATACATGCACTAGAATTCACCAGGATAAGTGAACTAGGTTGCTTGCAAATGAGTAGATGATATCTATTCTAGTACAGACAAAACCTTAATGTAAGTTTTCAAAACTAAAGAAACTCATCCTTTGCAAAACCATCACTGAGACTAAAACCAATAGGTCTTAGACTATTTCCTTAATGAACTAGTTTCTGTGTACGGGTCTTTAGAAAAACAAGAACTTTTGAAAGATCAGATAGATAATTTGAAGGAGAACAAGAAGGTAATTTACTTTCGATTCTTGCAGAAAGCTATTAAATTTCATTAGGGATAATTAATTTCTAAATACAACAAATATTGTGAACAAGCATTGTTAAAATGGAGAGGGCCAAAGTGATATTCAGATGTGATATTTAGCCTCTTTTTGAAGGTAAAAAATTAGAATTGCATTCCCTAATGATATAATCTATTATCATTTCCTATAAATTAAAGCAAGGGCATATGCTATCATGGAAACAAAGGACAGGGAATTAAAGGACAGGGTTCAAACTGCAGCTCTGCTGAGAAGAGAAGGTTTACCATAACCTTACTTTGCACGGCTATAAATAAGAGATACTAATACTTAGTGACAGAATTGTGATAGTGAAATGAGGTGATACATGTAATCAAAGCAGGCACTAAATCAATGTTCTTTTCTTTCCTTTCCCTTTTGGCTGGAAAAAGCTGTAGTTGAAGGCCATTTCATTGAAATGGCCACTGAGAGCTAAAAATCTATTTACCTCTTCATTATCTTCCAAGGCCAATGACATTTTTAGTTGGAACAAAAAATGAAGTCTGAATTACATTAACTAAATTTATAAAGTCTTGTACAGAGATTACAATTGCAATATGACGATAAATCCCCAAAGCACACTAAGTTAGATTTGGGGCTTAATACTTGCAACAAAAGGTATGTAATAAATAACATTTTGGAATGTATTTCATGTTGGCAATCTATGATGATTATATATAATGGCCTTATCTTTTCAGATGAAATCTCAGAAGGTCCACAAATCCGACATGACTCTTCAAATGTTCCCTGCACTGTGAGAATGTGTTCCCTCGCCTTGTACACCAACGATAATTAAAGGGTGCGAAAGATTTACATGGCAATTAGGACTTAAGCGAATATCCTCAAACCTAGGCAGTTCCTTCTGAAGTTAAAAATTAGAAGGTACTGAGGAAAGATATGCCTGCTGACTTACACAAATATGTAGTTCGAGCATGGTGTCAAGCTACTCTCAACCCAAATAATGGTATTTATAGAACCCTTTTCTCCAAGGCAGCAGAGCTCTCTTATGCCCCTGTTGAGTGGGAAGCAAAGGGAGGTATTTTAAGACACTGAGCTATGGTACACAGTCAGCAGCCCTAAGAGCCCGTGAGATTGGAGAGTGAGCATCTCCCACCCCCGCACAGAGTGTCATAAGGTGCCAACACAGGTCTCACGGTGAGCCCTGGGAAAGCAGGTAATTATATTGCAGAGCAGAGAATGCTTCCTGCCATTTGAAAAGTACACAGTCCTCTGTGTACTAACATCATGAGCCTCTACCTTGTCAGGTTTTTGGGGTTTTTTTTGTTTTGCTTTTTAGGGCCACATCCGCAGCATATGGAGGTTCCCAGGCTAGGGGCCCAATAGGAGCTGTTTCTGCCAGCCTACACCACAGCCACAGCAACATGGGATCCGAGCCACATCTGTTGCCTACACTACAGTTCATGGCAACACTGGGTCCTTAGCCCACTGAGCGAAGCCAGGGATCGAACCCGCAACCTCATGGTTCCTAGTCGGATTCGTTAACTGCTGTGCCAAGATGGGAACTCTTACCTCATCAGGTTTTTGGAGCAGAAAGAACTATGATATAATTCTGGGAAGGGTCTTGCAGTGGAGGCCTTACCTGTGGAGGAATTCCTGGGTAAGCACCTGAGATACCCTCAGATAGGGTTGCAGGCTACTGGGAAAGGAAGGTGAGTGACATTTCCTGAGCCCTTACAAAGTGTCAGGAATTCTGCCAAGTGCTTTTCACTGTCTCATGTTCCAAAGAGATCTTCAATCTAGGTATAGAGTGGACCTATACTAGCACTTCCTGAAGGATTCAAAAGACTTCCTCCCAAGCTGAAAAGACATGACAGGTTTTCCCAACCTACCTCCTGCTTCTGTGTAAAGGAGCCCAAAGCAATAAGGGCAAATGGCCTGATGGCCCCGGGAGACAGTGATATTCTTGAAATAGAAACTCCGGCTGGGCTCTTAACTTTCTTTGCTGTATAACAAAGTTCCACAAACTTGGTAGCTTCAAACCACGCATTTATTATCACACAGTCTCTACAGGTTAGAAGTACAGGCACAACTTCAACTTAGTCTTCTGCTCAGGTTCTCACAAGGTTACATTCAATTCAAGGTGTCAGCCAGGCTGCCTTGTTATCAGGAATCTTAAGTGAGGGAGAGTCTGCCTCCCAACTCCACTGCATTACTGACAAAATTTCACTTCTTTGCAGTGGTTATAAATGACGGTCCTGGCTTCTTACTGACTGTTGGCTAGTAGCCACCCACAGGTCCCAGAGGCCACCCCTGGCTCCCTGACATTCAATTCTCTCCTAAGACAGTCACAGCATGGAAGTCTGCTTCTCGCAGGACAACACGAGACTTTCTCTCATTTAGACTGCTAAGAAAGCATTATATAATATCACATGGTCATGGGAGTAACAGCCCATCGAGTTTGCCATATAACATAACCTAATCAAAGGAGTGGTGAGTGGGGGGGTCTTATTACCTTTGCCATGTTCCATTGGTTAGAAACAAGTCATAGATCCCACGTACACTCAAAGGGAAGGGATTATACAGGGTGTGAATCATTAGGGGTCACTCTAGAGTGTATTCTACACACATACCAAGACTGAATGTTTGTAGGTTTTCTTTTTTTTTTGTTTGTTTTTGTTTTTGGCTGCACCCACAGCACACAGAAGTTCCCAGGCCAGGGCTCGAACCTGTGCCACAACAGCAACCCAAGCCATTGCAGTAACAATACTGGATACTTAACCCACTGAGCCACACAGGAACTCCAAGACTGAATGTGTCTTGACAGTCAAAAAGCACATGAAAAAGTGCTCAACATCACCAAATATTAGAGAAATGCAAATCAAACTGACAATAGAGTTTGATCAATGAGGTCCAGAGAAATGCAATGAGGTTTAGATACAATACATACAATACAATAAGTATGATGAGGTTCAGAAAACTGCAAATCAAACCTATAATGACCTCATATTGGTCAGAATGGCCATCATCAAAAAGTCTACAAATAAATGCTGGAGAGAGTGTGGAGAAAAGGGAACCCTCCTACATTGTTGGTGGGAATATAAATTAGTACAACCACACCCTATAGAGAACAGTAAGGAGGTTCCTTAAAAAACTAAATAAAATACAACTGCCATACGATCCAGCAATCCCACTCTTGGGTATATATCTGGAGAAATCCATAATTCAAAAAGATACATGCACCCCAGTGTTCACTGAAGCACTATTTACAACAGCCAAGACAAAGAAGCAACCTAACTGTCCATCAACAAAGGACTGGATAAAGATGTGATATATAAATACAATGGAGTATTTACTCAGTCATCAAGAATGAACTAATGCCATTTGCAGCAACATGGATGGACACACAGAGATGATCATACTAAGATGAAGTAAGACAGAGAAGGACGAATATCATATGATATCATTCAGATGTGGAATCTAATAAAAAATGATGCAAATAAACTTATTTATAAAACGGAAAGACTCACAGGTCAGAAAATCGAATTTATGATTGCCAAAGGGAAATGTAGGGGTGAGGGAGAAGAGTTTGGGATTAACATATACACACTATTATATATAAAACAGGTAACAAACAAAGACCTACTGTACACACAGGGAACTCTACTCAATATTCTGGAATAACCTATATGGGAAAAGAATGAGAAAAAGAACTCTGTATATGTATAACTGAATCGCTTTACTGAATCATTTTGCTCTATACCTGAGACAAAACACTGTAAATTAACAATATTCCAATAATTTTTTTTAAAAAAACTGAATACACCTTCATACTTTGCAGCATATGACAAAGACTAAATGGACTGAAGAGATGGTCATATATGAATACGAATTCTGGTTTTTTGCTGCATGACTTTGGGCAAATTACTTTTTTTTTTTTTTTGGACTGCACCTGTGGCATGTGGAAGTTTGAGGCTGGGGATCAAACTGGTGCTACACCTGGGACCTGAGCCACTGCAGTGAAAACACTAGATCCTTACCCCACGGTGCCACAAGAGAACTCCTGGGCAAATGATTTAATCTCTCTTGAAGCTTCAGTTTTCTAATCTGAAAATAGAAACAACTATTACCTATATAAATATGAAAGTTTTGTCAATAGCTTTAGCCCAATGATCTTAGGCATGAGATTATGCATGCCTACCCTTTCTCCAAAGCAACTGTGAAATGTATTAACTGTATATGACACCAAGTAGCTATTATGTAGACAGAGTAACAGCTCTGAGTCTGGCCTGTCAGGACTGTAGACCATAGTTCTGTCTGAAAAGTTTAGCCACTTCTCTAGATGGAGCTTAAATATTATTAGCATGATTTGATTCATTTAAGTAAATTAAACACCTAAGTAGCACCACTGTGCTAGGAACTACACAGAGACAAACACACTCACACACATGTAAAACATACATATTCCTTGTCTTTGATGAGTTTATGATGCACTCATTCAATAAATAATGGGGGCACGGTTTGTCTATTAGAGATAGTAAACAGGACAAAGTCCCTATTCTTGTACAGATTATATTCCAGATGTGGGTGATGGCGAGATGACCAAAAAAAAAAAGTTAAAATAGAAGATAATTTCACATTGTGATAGAATAACAGAAGGGGATATGAGAGTGGTAGTGAAACGCTATTTCAGATAGAGTGACAGGGAAGGACCGCATAGGGAGCTGGAGTGACAAGAAAGAAGAGCCCCAACAGGAGCCAAGGGAAGAGTGTTCTAGGCAGGGAAACTTCCTGTGCAAAGGCCCTGAGGCAGGAACAAGCTGAGCATGCCTGAGGATGAGCAAGACGTTAGCAAGAGTGGACAGATGTCAACACAGGCTCAGAGGCAGAACAAGAGCCAGATCATGCAAGGCTCTGTAGCCAGGAAGCTGCTTCTTAGTTCAATGTGAGCTACTGCAGGGTAATAACAGAGGAATGACAGACATGACTGACAGGTGTAATGGAATGAACTGGCTGCTACATGGAGAACGTGAGAAAGAAAAGTAAGAATGAAGGCAGGCAGGATAGTGAACAAATAGAAACAACTTATAAAAGTAAATATTTTGATCAGTGCCATAAAAGATAAGAACAGGCCCTTGGACTGTAATGTATATACAACAACGCTATACACAGGCCACTCGCATTTTAGTGGCAGCAACAAGCCACACTAAGTAAAGATAGAATACAAGTTTAAGTAGTAACTAGTGCCATGAAGAAAAGCAAAACAGGGAAACAGCTCAGAGGGTGATGAAGGGTGATGTTTTAAACAAGATGGTTAAAAAAGCCACACAAATAAGGGAACATTCAAGCAGAGACTCGAGTGAAGATTCTGGGAAGACCTGGAGACAAGTGGTTTGGGCAGAAGGCCTGGCAGAGCCCCAGGAACAAGGTGCTGTGCATGTGAGGAGCAGTGGGAAGGCTGGAGATGCTGGTGCACAGGGAGTGAGGTGGAGAGCCATAGGAATGTAGGGAATGAGGCCATATCATTGGACCCTGTAACCCACCATGAGGGCTTTCAATGTTATTCTAAGTGGGGAACCACTGACAAGATTTGTGGAGGGGACCTGAGGGAAGGTGTCCTGAGGACAGTGGAGGGGACCAATGGGGTTCAGGGAATGCCTTTTCAAGGAGGTGACAGAGCTGAAGCAGGAAGGACGTAAGAAGGCAGGGGTCACACGAGGGGCAGGGGACATTCCAGGAAGAGCCAGCGCCAAGTCATCTTCTGTCATCTGTCCTTATGTATTTTCACTCTTTTTTCCATATCAGGATTCAGAAAAGCAAAATCTCTTTGCTACAAAGTCTAGACTACCAGACTCAGTACATGCCCCTTACTCTTTAAGGGTGAATATACTTCTGTGTGCAGTTAATCAGTAGACATGTCGAGGGCAAATGCTGCATCAGGCACAATGCTACGAGCCCTGAAAGATGAGGAGATGAACACGACTCAGGTCCTGCCCTCCACGAAAGGGGGTACATCCATGGTTTTTTGGAGCCAGGATCTGAAGACACAAATGCCAAACAATACTTCAGCTCTATTACCATCAAATATTTTATAATCACTCTATTTATGCATCTTTGGAAGGAGATGATTAAGAGGGCAGCCCATAGCAAAGAAATAAAATAATTTTGAAGTAATAGATTTCCACGGATAAATGAGGTATTTTCAAATTAATAAGAGCTTTTATTTCTACAGACAACATTCTACAAATGAGATTTGAACTTATTATTAAGAGATTCTGCATAGACATTTAATGACCCTGCCTTAATTCCCCACTCTCATGCATACTGGAGAACCCTAGACCATGTAAGGCATTTGAGGGAAGAGCATTTCTCTAAAGAACCAAACCTCAATGGTGCACAGCGCTTTTCATGTTCAAAGTGCTTTCCTGTCTACACATTTTAGAAATTTGTACAAGATGATGACATCTGGGTCAGAATAACTTCTCAGTGCAAACTAAAATAGTCTGTGTCATCACCACTGTGCTAAGGCTGGGAAGGAAACACAGCCAGTCTCACCATCCCTCCTGTTTCATTTCAGGGTAGTATGTCCATTGTGGTACCATGGAACAGACTGGCAGAATGTTGAACAAATGAATTAAAAAAAAAAAAACTTAAAGATAATCCTGATCTAAAATCGAGTCCATTTCTCCTTTGAAAAAATCAACTATCACTATACGTAAACCAAGAAGCTAAACATCAAACACATATCAAAATGTATGAAATAGCTTGAATGGCAAACTATCTAGACTGGTGCTGTTCACTATGGGAATCACTGGCCACATGGGCTACCACTGAGCATTTGAAATGTGGCTAGTCTGCATCAGTATGTACTGTATGTATGCATAAAACACACACCAAATTTCAAAACTTAATATAAGAAAAAAACAGGAAGTTCCAGTTGTGGTACAGTGGAAAGGAATTTGACTAGTAACTATGAGGTTGCGAGTTCGATCCCTGGCCTCACTTAGCAGGTTAAGGATCCAGCATTGCCGTGAGCTGTGGTTTATGTAGGTTGCCCATGCAGCTCAGATCTGGCATTACTGTGCCTGTGGTGTAGGCCAGTGGCTACAGCTCTGATTGGATCCCTAGCCTGTACTTCCATATGTCATGGGTGTGGCACTAAAAAAGAAAGGAAGAAAGAAAGGGGAAAAAAACATAAAAATTTTCAATGATTTTTAATAATGGCTAAAATTTTGAATATACTGGATTAAATAAAATCTTATTAAAATCAATTTTACCTTTCTTTTTACCTTTCGACATCCAGCTACTAGAAAATACAAAATTACGTTTGTGGCTCGCATCTTACTTCTACTGGACATTGCTGATTTAGTATGCCCCTCGACCCCCAAGTCATCAGCATATTCATATAAGAAAACTTTTTGCTGTCTTCTCTGATTGTCTTTGCTCTTAGAAACTATGAGAACAAAGGCTCACAATCAGGAGAAGTACACAGGGCTTTTCCCTTTCAAATTATTTCTTATCTAAACAAGTTGGAAATGTGTACTGGTGTATGCTGTTCCTGTCAGAATAATTTCACAGTCCAAGCTGAAAGCTTTTTAAGCTCTCTGTTCTATGTTCTCCAAAGCCCTGCTTCACAGGCCACATGGGTAGACCTGTGGTCCCATTCATTCTTCCTTACCTTATCAGGGAGCTGGAGTTTCCAGAGGAATTAGCTGGGATGGTCTCTGGGCAGCTCTCCCCTGAGTGTACCTACCTTGTGCTGTTAGACTATGAAGACCCATAGGGCAGGGGTCCAATCTTGGTTCTGTATCTACCCCAAGTGCACCTAGAATTACACAGGTCTTTGCACAAAAGCAAATGCACTTAATAAACATGGGTTACATGGGTAGAACTAATGGCTTAGGTGAAAGGAAGAGTTTTTCCTTCTCTCCTTTCTAAAACACATTACCCACTGACTGTCATCTGTGCTTCATAATTCATTTGTTCAAATATCCACTTGTCACAGGCTACCTGAAACTGGAGGCTGGGGATGTGGGTGTTCTAACAGGAGATGGCAAACAAAAGCACACGCACCACACAATTATGGTCAGTGTGGCATGTGCCACCAGAGAAAAGGAGCAGGGATTATGACAGGTCGCTGACAGAGGAATCTAATGTAGGCAGGGGTTCAGGAAGGTTCCTCAACGACCTCTATGCTGGACCTGAGGGAACTCTTTGCCTGGTAAGCTGGAGGGGAATGGGCAGGCTGACATGCAGGTGGGCCCTTTCAGTCTTGCTAAAACTTTAAAACGTAACCCTCAATGCAGTGCAAAGCCATTGAAGGGTTTTGTGCAGGATGATGATATGATTAGATCTGGAGGTGCACAACAGCAGATGTGGGGCCTTACACAGCCTATCTATAGATACAGGAGAAGTAATCAAACTCTCTTGGGTCATTTCAACAGGAACTGAGTTTCGAGAATATGCAAGATGTAGATGCTCCATAACCACAAGGTTTGAGAGCCAGAATACATTCTAGAGCATGCATTTTTAATATAATACAAAATACTTTCAAAGTACCCTCTAGGTGTTTATTTCCGTGGATCTACTGGCCTATCCATATAAATTTGTTATGATGCATTAGCTTCCCTTCTAACCCCAGCCAGATCTTGTTTATGTAGGACCAGTAGCCAGTGAAGCAACCATACTGGTTGAGCCAGCTTCTGGGTTACTGAGAGGCTGAGTGGTCAAAGTATTTATCAGAAGCATGAGTACGGAAATATTCTGCTCTTCTGTGCCAAGGACCAGGAGCCTCTGGATGTTGGCTATATTTCTGCATCCCCTTTTTAAGGACACTTGGTTCTGAACAAGTGCACTGGACCTTTCAGGAACTCAAGCCAATATCTTCTCTCAGGGCAAGGCATTCATGGAGGAAATAAGTCATATTTATTATAAACCAATTAAACACAGATTGTCCAAACTCTGTAGAATGAGTATACAAAATTTGATTTCATTCTAGACCCTTTGGGATGACACTTACTTGTATATATGTGTGGTTTGCCCATATATAATTGCTTTTCTCAAACCAACTTGCAATTGCTTGGTGATGACCTTAATTGTCCTCCTTGGTGGTAGATGTCCATTCAAATTTTGGTTTTTTGTTTGTTGTCTTTTTGCCTTTTCTAAGGCCACAACCGCAGCATATGGAGGCTCCCAGGCTAGGGGTCTAATCGGAGTTGCAGCTGCCGGCCTACTCCAGAGCCACAGCTCACGGCAACGCCAGATCCTTAACCCACTGAGCAAGGCCAGGGATTGAACCCGCAACCTCATGGTTCCTAGTTGGATTCGTTAACCACTGAGCCACGATGGGAACTCCTGTCCATTCAATTTTTAAATAGCCATAAAACCAGTATATTGACAGCAAATAAGCACATTCAGCATTCCGCTAAAAATGCATCATTTCTAAAATTTCAAATCTCCTCCAATTACCTCCTCCCATGACCTTGTTAAAATAAAAATAAATCTCAGCTCCACAATTTGTTCCTTTCTGCATTTCTGTTGTGTCTACTCTGAAAGTGAAGGGCCCTTTACACCTAAATGAAGAAGCCATTCTTCTCAGAGGCAGGACTGTGCAGGGAAAAGTTCCTGGGCTTAGGAGGCAGTCAGACCTGGGTTCCAGTCCTGGCTTCATTCCTTCCTTGGTGTGTAACTTTGGAAATGTTTCTGAAATTCTCTGGCCCTTGTTTTTTCCTGCAAAGAAATTTCCCAGCCCCAGTATTAGTTTTCTAGACCTGTTGTAACAGACTTCCAAAACTGTGTGGCTTAAAACAACAGAAATTTACTCTCTCAGTTCAAGAAGCTCGAAATCAAGGTGTCAGCAGGGGTGGTTCCTTTCAGAGGCTCTCTGGGAGAATCCTTCCTTGCCTCTTCCAGCTCTGGTGGCTCCTGGCATTCCTTGGCTTATGGCAGCATCACTCTAAGCTTGTCCTTTGTCTTCAGATGGCTCTCTTTGCCTAGTCAACGTCCTATTCAACACGCTCTACCCACCTACAACTCAATTCCATTATACTGAGGAACAAAGATGGGTCTCCACCAAGAACTTGTGTTTACAGATTTATAGTCTCTTTTCTATTCTATGAATTGGTCAACTGTGTTTTATGTTTATAATCAGAAAAAAACATGACTATTTTTAGAGAAGAGTGTATATAAATAGCAACATACTGAAAACGCATTAGAGATTAATATTTTCCTTACCCTTCCCTGTATTTATCTTAGCCCTACAAGTGAGTTACTAGCACAATTCACGTGTATATCCCAGGAAATCAGAGAGTGCTTTAAAGTTCTACACAAAGATAAAGACTAAAACATCCTGCCCTAAACAATGACTTCTTGTGGTGAGACAGGGCGAACAGTTCTCTTCCAGAACTGACCTATCACAGCTGTTTAAACAGTAACGAACAGGTGGAAGTCTAAGAGACCCTTGTATCTCTATGGAATATAGAGGTCACGAAGAAGGCTCCAGATAAATAATAGAGACTTGACATTTGCTATTCTTTGCCTAATCTGCCAATGATTTGGTTCCCTGTCAAATACCTGCTTCCTATGGCTTATTATTTACTTCAATATTTTCCTTCCTCACATAATCCCATTTCTGACATAGTTTAAGAAAGGGAAAAGACTGAGACTGTTATTTCCACAGTTAATTATCTTCAAAACAGCAGCAATGCTGTCCCAGATCACCAAAAGCTGAGGGAAAGCTACATCCAGTAGGATGCGGTAGAGAGCTGCTCACTACTTTTCGTATTTGTCCCCTTCCTCTTATTGCATATATTTCTTGCATTTCTCTTTCTTATCTCTCTCCCACTTATGCTCAGTATCCAAACACAATGGGGCTGACACAGTGCTTAAACTCTCTAAGAAGCTAGTCTCACGAGTAGGTGGTTTTCCCAACAGCTACACATTTCACCTACATACACCCAGCCTTACTTCAAGTTTCTATATTCTGCAGTTAGGAACTGCTACAGTACAGAAAGGGTGGTGAGGCGGTCTATATTATCGCTTTCTTTGCTCTGTTTCACTCTGTGCCTACAGAGATCAGCCCACTTCTGCCTGGTTCTCTTTTCAAGGTACAGCTCCATGATCTCTATTATAACTCTCTTCTTTTAGGAATGTGGCAGGGTAGCAAGAACAAATGCTGATTTGTGATGTGCTTGGAGAAAAATCAGAACAAAGGACAACCCTCCAAAGACTTCAGTGAGTCTGAAAAGACATAAACTCTCTGTATTTCACAAAAACTGTTCCACCTCCTACTTGTTCACACCTTTGGTGAATTATTATATTTTAATCTTAAAATTATTCCAACTTTCTTACAGCCCATTTCAAACAAATTTCAGTTAATAACAGCCTGCAGCTACCCTGACATCACGTGCCACCCACACTGTCCACACAGTTCTGTTTGTTAAATATACCACAGTTAGAAAAAGCACCACAGAAGCTTCCAGATACTTCAACATGAGCCTTAAAAAGTCGTCCCTCCCCAAAAGTGCTCCACCAGAAGTCACTGAACCTCCAAAACAGGGGACTGAGCAAGCAGAAATCCACCAAAGTTAGCATGTCTACCTAGGAGAAACTCAAAGGTATCTGGAGGGATATGCCAAACATACAAAATGAGCCCTTACCTGGATTGGGTTGAAGGTACTCAATTGTCTTAGTCATTATTTCCATGACAGCCCTGCTGGTGACATCCACTTTCTGAAATGAGAAGATAAATATTCTAAATGATGCAAATTATTAGCTTTAGACACAGGGGGTTTGTCTAAGTATATATATAACCCACTGGTGGTACAACAGAGCAAGGACCAGTCCTGCGGTGGATGGCAAGGGGCTCACAGAGCTGTCAGAAGTAACACTGGCTTTGCCTTCAGCTGTGTTCCCACAAGACTTGAAAAGTCTATTCATCCAAAGAGGAATCTGGTAATTACTAAAAATGTGCTTCAAAATACACTCCTTTATCTTCTGGTAAATGAGGTGGAGATAGCTTCCTCTCCCTGTAAGTGGCCCGAGGTTGTCTATTAAAATGGTTCATTTTCCTCAGAAAACCCTGCCAAATCATGCAAATCAAGAAGTTCAAATCTTCAGGTTCACTTTAAGAACAACCATGAAACTGGCCAGGCCATGGAGGGTATGCACATCTGAAAAGCCACCAAGTCTCCGAAAGATGTCACTTTATAGAAACGAGCATGCCATTCTTTTTTAGAATTTTTAAAAACAAATTTGTTATTAAAGTATAGTTGATTTCCATGTTCTGTCCATTTCTGCTGTACAGCAAAGTGACCCAGTCATACAAGCACACCATTCTATCAGGACAAGGCTAGAACTGGTTGGTGTGCCCAGGCCAATGAGTAGGGCTGGATATAGGATCCACGACCCCCAAAGGAGTAAATTTTTGCTGCACATGCTTAGAAATGCAGGGAGCAAAGCTAAACTTAAGGGTTTCAATGTAAAGTCTCTGGTATTGGGAGCATCCAGGGGAACAAAACCCTCAAGATGGGCCCTGGACTGATGGAGCTCAACCCCTACACGAGCTCTCCCTGCCACAGACATCATCCCTGTGGAAAAAGAGCAAACTGTTCTCCAAAAGAAGAGGCTGCACAGAAGAAAAAGATGTCCCAGAGGAAACTGATGAAGCAAAAACATATGGCCCAGGAATAATTTCAGCATAAAATAAACATAATTTAAAAAAAATAAGGTGGGGATATGAATCACACTTTGCCCCAGAAGCATTAACTCACTGTCTACAGTGGGCCAGGCATGGGCCAGGTTTCACTGCCCTGAAGATAAATGAACATCAACTCTGTTTATTGAAGTGGAAGTGGGAAATTTTTTATTTAACTTCTGAGAACATCCTAAGTACATAAAAATTTTGAGAAAACACTTCTAATCACTCCTTGAACTTTTGTTCCTAAAGTCTCTCCTTGTAAAATTCTGTATGGTCAGTACCTGCACTCAGTAGGTTACCATGGCCTCTCTCTGTTGCACCCTTCACCCCACATGGAGAGGCCATGCAGTGAGGTCCTCTCTATGTTTATGTTCCCTCATGGGCTCCTTTTCTCATGTGATCCATTCATTCACTCCACAGGGTAAGCGACTAATGAAACTTAATGCACCCTCCTATCCTCCTTTCATGGATGGGTAAGCCTCTTCCTCTTTCATGATCAGAAACCAAACCATAACCAAAAGATTTTCTCTTTCAGCTTTGCCTTTCAATACTTAATAATTTCTCCTTCCATGGAAGTCAGATTACTATATGAGTGGGGAATTTGCTACTACAGTGAGCACAGAAGAAAACATTTTTTTTTTCTTATGAGGTCATCATTGTATAAAATTACCTTAAAAAGCATTCCTATTTTAAGAGATACCTGCCCACATATGAACCCTGTGTCATGTCCTTTTGGTTAACTTGAGTTTTCAATATGTCTTAGATTTGAGTACGTGGCTAAATAGTATTTAGTTTTGAAGTAAATAGTGGTCCCCAGGGTGGTACAGCGCAGGACTTGGGTGGTCATCGAGAGATCCGGTAAATATTACCAGCATGCCAACCAACCGCTATGTACTCAGTGTCATGGAAATGAAATCAAAGGTTGTGTGCAGAGCAAACACGCTGAGAGTCTAGGTTACATGCTTGTTAGGAAGAAAACATGTCTGCTGAGTACATGACTTAAGGGTTTAAGACATTCGATGTCAAATGCATCCAAGTGTCCTGTGTGGGAAGAAAAGTAGTCCCAAAGGTGAAAGTTTCTAAGAGAGAGGGCCAGGGGAACTGTCGAGTGATGACTTAATATTCTAATGTCATCTGATGTTAGGAAGCCAACCAAACTCTACCTTTTCCTCATCTCTGTCCTCAATAATAATCATGACCACCATCATTATAAAGTGGTTTCTATTTGTCAGAAATTGTTCCAGGGGCTGTAAACAACTTAATACATTAAATTCTCAGAAACCCTATGAAACAGACACAGAGAGTTTAAGAAACGTGTCCAATTCTGGCTCTGGCATATGGGTTGTTAATTACAAATCACTACCACATACGTCTGGATAGCATAAAAAGGCAACATGGACATTTCCCAACCTGAAGAGAGATACCCAGTGAGAGCTGCAAGGCTCTTTATACCATCTCCTGGTGGGGCTGGAGACCTGGCAGAGGCCAACCACACAGGACCAGGAGGAACTCACCTTCTAGCCAGCTTCTGGTTTTGTTTTGAAAGTCCTCAAAGTCTATAGAAACTTCATTCACAAGAACTATTCTACCCTGAGCCTCTTCAAAAAGGAGGCTCTCACACACCAACTTGTTTGACCACATGCCCTCAGTTACACAATCTTCTCTATGGAGGTGCCTGTAGTGCATATCTGGAATGGACCTTGGGAAGGCATGAAAAGTGCTTCTCATTTATTGAACCCCCCTTCCCCTCTGGGCTCTGTCATAGAAACCCAAGTACTCAGGCTCTATAAAGAGCAGCTACTGGCTTGACTAAAAGCCAGTGGTCTCAGAGGAGGCACACAGATACTGGAGACAACAACATTAAAGAGTTTTCTTTGGTCCCTAAAACAGGATTCCATCTTAGAAGGAGAGCAGGAATAAAAACCACCTCACTGTCCCCTATGGTTTGACCAAAGTCTCCCAGGAAAGAGCCCACACAACCCCAGCTGCTGTGCCCACTAAGGCCGAGTCCTCCAATACTTTTACTTTATACCTAATCAAGATATCATTCTAGAGAAATTTCTAGCTAAACTCTTTTGATCATAGAATAAACTAACCTTCACTTGAAATCCACCTAAGAAAACAACTTTATCCAATACAATTATTTGTGTAACACATCATGAGGACATACACCAAATAGAGAAGAGCTACTAGCAAATTCATTTATTAGACTCTTGCTCCTGATTTTATATTTGACAGAGTCAATGAACATAAGAGAGGGAGACCATTACAGCATATAGACCAAAGCCTTAATTTTTTAAATATGGAAATCTGGACCTAGGGAAGGGAAATAAATTCCCTAAAGTCACACAACCCGTGTGGCTATTTTGGAAAGAAATATAGTTCTAAAGTCCATGGATAAGAGGGTTTCTAAGAAAGAAATGGAGGAACTGAATTGCCCAATGACCATCACACAGTAGGAGGCTGACCACCTTCCAACTTCTCTCCACCTCTGTCCTCACTCTTTCTGCCAAATGAATTTATACTGTGCCCGCCATGGACAGGATGAGACCATTACTTTGTGAGAACCCTGAACACGTCTTGTTAGGCACTTGACAGGAAAGCTATTTATACATACAACTGTCAATATCCAAGCACATAGTCTCTTATTAAAAGGCCTGATATAATGATCATAAAGAAGATTTCCACTTAAATCATTTATTATAACTGGCACGAACTTATTCCCATGTGAGAATGGCACAGTTGACCTCTGAACTTATGGCATGTAGCTCATGATTTTCTCAATGTCCAAATTTTCCTATTGCTTGAAAGTAAGTTTTGATGTGTCCTAAATGAAAACTTCCATTCTTGTGACCTCCTGAGCCTCCATTTCTTTAATGAGCCTTGTCTGGATGGGGGCAATTTTACGGGAAGTGAAATTATACAAATACAGACATATTTTCCGGAAATAAAAACTTCTCTGTGCGAAATAAGTATTTTTTTTCTGAAAATAAAAGCATAGTCACATATTCCTCTGATCTTTTCACTTCAATTTTCTCAATATCAAGATGTTAGCAACTCTCAATACAAAAAGAAAGGGTCTTCCTCCACCATCCAATCTTGTATTTTACAACTGTGGATAGGGAGAGAAACAGCTCTCTCAACCCTCCTCACTCACTACAATATTTTTCTTTTCCAACCTAATACAAGGGTTGGCAAACTATGGCCAGTGGGCCAATCTGAGCCACTTACCTGCTGTTAGATTTTTAAATGGTTGAAAAATTCAAAAGAAGACTATTTTGTTGCACATAATAACTATATGAAATTCAAATGTCAGTGCCCTTGGGTAAGTTTTATTGGAACACAGTCACACTCCTTCATTTAAGCACCATCATGGTTATTTCTGCTCTTCAACAGCAGAGGTGAGGAGCTACTTCAAAGACCACAGACACCACAGGCTCACAAAGGCTGATATAGTTACCAGAAAAAGTCTGCTGCTCCCTGCACCCAGCTTTTATTAACCAGAGGCATGCCACGCTGAATCTATGGAAGCTGATCATTTCACCAGCTTGCTCTGTCTTTAGAGACAAGATACAGGAGAAATGAAAGGCGACATACTGACTAGAATGGGGCTATTGTTTTGAGACATCTGACTATTACCTTCCCCATGGGAGACAGTGTTTCCTAAAAACAGGTGGCAGCACAAGTGAACAATTCAGCATTCCTTATGGACTAACAAAGGGACTGAGAGATATGACTTCATACCATCAGACACTGCATTATACCAGATGCTGTCACAGGGACACAGTACCAGAGTTTAAGGAAAAACAGACACCTTAAAATGGAGCACAGACAGTTTGGGGGCTGAGTGATTAATACTAAATAGAAGAATGAAGCACCCACTTAAACATGGGGTAACTTTCATGGGGCCAGCAAAAGGAAAGTTAAAATGTCATACAAAACACTAAAATCTTTCAAATTCTTGATTTTTCTATCACTGAAGTTAAGAAAACGTACCTATTAAGGATAAGAATGCATGTTCATGGACTTCCCATTGTGGCTCATTGGATTAAGAACCTGACTAGTATTCACCAGGATGCAGGTTCAATTCCTGGCCTCGCTCAGTAGGTTGAGGACTGGCATTGCCCAAGCTATGGTGTAGGTCACAGATGCAGCTTAGATCTGGTATTGCTGTGGCTGTGGCATAAGCCAGCAGCTGCAGCTCCAATTCAACCCCTAGCCTGGGAACTTCCACATGCCCAGGTATGGCCCTAAAAAGAAAAAAAAAAGTAGTTATATTTATCCTAAAAAATGAACTTCCATGTGCCGTGGGTACAGCTGTAAAAAGAGAAAGAAAAAAAAAAAAAGAATGTAAGCTCATCCACTTAAAGTCATGAGAACACCTAACTAAACAAGTCATGAAGATGATAAAACCAGCATCCTTGGGAAAGTCTGTCTGGTAGTAAACTTGCGCTGGCCCAATAAGGAGATGTTTTAATAGCTCCCCACTGAGTCAGAAGAATGAATGTTGCCTATTTCCAAACTTCTTTGCTTTATAGCACCTACCTCATGTATTTGGAAAGCTTGACTAATAACCAGAGTGTTGAAAACAAATATAAACACCTCAGGCTGAGATTGCTCCAAGGTAATGTTTTTTCTAATCTTCTTGTACATTGCTTTTAATGAATATTAGCTTGGAAATACACTAATAAGTAAGAAAAAGTGTGCCTTCACTAAATCTCAGGATAAGCAGGACGATGTCTTTAAAGGTCATCTTCATTGGGGCTCTCACCCATCCTACAATTCTACAGCAGCTAGTGAGTGTCTCTGTTTAGTAATCCCCATCTTCTCTTTTACCACCACACCCACGAAGAAGCCATTCGTGTGAGAACCTAGGGCAGGTGCCCACAGGTGCACTCAGGGTGTGTGTGACTCTGAGCATGCTGGCTGGCACTTGACTACTCTCTCTGCCATTTAAGATAGACCACTTGAATCTAATAAGACTGACGTTATTTAAAATGGCACTATTCGTAACAAACTACTTACCACACAACTCAAAGGAGATGACAACTGACGAATGTGCTTCACCCAGAATGTGGGAACCATGGGTTTAGCCCCTTTTTAAACATGGGCAGGGATGGAGAAGTCACTAATTCCCAAGGCTCTTTTTTATTTAAAAAGTTCTGACAGCAAAAATTCTTTCTTATATTGAACCTGCATCTATTTCCCCAGAGCTTCTACTCCTTAATTCTAGTCTACCACTGGCATTAAATAGGAGGATCTAGCCTCTCTTCACCCAATGAGTGTATGGAGATACTGACCATGGACATTCTCTTATAGAGCATCCCCCACAGCTGGATCTACAAAAAATCCACTCTTTCTCACTCTCATGCAGAACAGCATTCTTCCCACTCTCAACATATGCTTGTCTTGAATCTTGAGGCTGCCTCTGCTGAAAAATTTCCACTTTCATTAAAGCGGTCTACAGCCATGTTTTCAACCAGAAGACTCCTTGTTTTAACAGCAGAGATTTCCCATGATACTTTTAAAACTGCAAGAAGAGACACTCTACCCCTTGGTATGGATTACTCATGAACACAGAAACAAGAGAAAGTTTCAGGCTATAGCTCAGGTGCCCCCTACTCTAGGAAGCATCCACCGATCTACCTAGCCTAAGTTAGGTCCTCCATGAAAATCCTTCCCAAGACACCAAGCACCATGTCCTACAAGACACTGAATTATGCACCAATTCCTCCCTTCAAAAATGGAAGCTCTTTGTATTCCTGGTGCTCAGCATGATGCCTGCCACACAAAGGGATTTACAGATATTCCATGTGAACTAATGAACATAACTACATGTGCACATGCGTGCGCACACACACACACAATCACTGTGGCAACTGATGGAAATTTGTGAATAAACCAAAAGTCCCTCAAATTCTGGAACTTTCCCTTGACCAAAAAAAAAAAAAAATCTGCAGCTGTTCTAAGAAAAAATCCACATGTCTGTATTATAGTAAGAAATGTAGTCTGTGTTTGATAAAGCTTGTAAGCAACAGTTACCATTTAAAATCAACACAAAAACAATTCTATGCAAGGCACTTAAGAGGATAGAAATGATTGTGGGCAGGGTTCCTGCAGAGACAACACAGCCGCAGGGTTCCACCCAATCAGCTCTGGGAGGGGAAGGCTACAAGGGCTAAGAGACACACAGGGTAATTTTACTGCATCTCAGCAGGAGAGTGGATGGTGTGGCTGACTGGGGAAACAGTCTCTAGGAATACCCACTTCTCTCTCCCAGCAGAGCTGCTAGATGCAAACCTCTAATTTATCTCATTTTATTGCCTAATTGCACCTCTGAGAACAGAGCTGAACAAAGGTCTCTCTACTCTAAATGCCTGATGATCAGAAAACCAACCATGGAAAGGTAATTCCTCTGCAGGCTTGGAAACACTGAGCTGAACTATTTTCGTGAGTAAGAAACATATTAACAGAGAAAAGATTGGAGATTCTAAATTTTTATAAAGCACATGTTTTCTAACTATCACAGAAATCTCTACCTTTACTGAGGAGAGAGTACACAACTTGCCATGGAGCCACAGATAAGACCAAAGATGTGTGGACTAAAATGGAATAAAACAATTTCCACACTGCACTGAAATCTAAATCTCTCGATATACTCAGGTATAAACTCAAATACAAAACCACAGGTGTGAGCTTCAATCAGCAAAATTTTAGTACAGGAGTATCTAGATTTTGGAATAAAAGTTTCAGAAACTCATTATTTTCTAGCAAATAGGGGAAATGAACCTTACCTTCAGACTCAGAGGGATGTCTATGGGTCTTTGCCTGAAGTAAAATACTTTGTAAGATTTTCTTTTATTTCACAATTGTTTTGCAAGGTTGGCACGGATTCAAAAAGCTTAATTAGCTGTTCAGTTATAAACTCTATTCTGTTCTCCAAATTTCTTATTCTTTTTAGACTCATTTAAGAAACAGAAAGTTGGAGTTCCTTTGTGGCTCAGCAGGTTAAGAATTTGACATAGTATCCCTGAGGATATGGGCTTGATCCCTGGCCTCACTCAGTGGGTTAAGGATCCGGCATTGCTGTGAGCTGTGGTACAGGTCGCAAATGCAGCTCAGATCTGGTGTTGCTGTGTCTGTGGCCTAGCCTGGGGGTCAAATATGCTTCCATGTGCTACAGGTGTGGCCTTAAAAAGAAAAAAAAAAAGAAAAAAGAAAAAAAGAAACAGAAAATCAGTCTCTGCTTAGGCTGTGAGCTACCTAGCTTTATTATCTTGTGTCCTGGCAGAGGCTGAAAGCAGGACTCAATTCTGATTCCTTAGTTCTAAATTCCTAAATATGTGCCTAGTGTGTCATCAACGAACAGGCAGCGGCAGTGGCATACTACATATTCCCTCTGGGGCAGTGGTGGGAGGGAGACATCAAAAGATAGGAGAAACAAAGGAAGACTGGGTGTAGAGAGAGACTGGGGCCAACTAACAGGCCTATGGGGCTGCTCACAATGAGGGGTGTGGAGCTCCATTATTATGGGGAATAGAGTAGTCAAAGCCCAGGTGTCTGAGGAGATGTGTCAGGGGCTGCAGACTCAGATGCTATAAAAGGACGGGTAGAATACTATTTCCAGAAGAAAGTGAAGATCAGTGGCTAGCAGCTTGCTTGAAGATCAAGTGGTATTTAGAACTTCCCAGAGATGAGAAATAAGGACCAATGGAGACTGCAGTCCAGTAAGGGAAAAGTGGCTGCCGGGCATCCAGTGCTTCAGGCTGGCTTCCCAGACTTCTCACTGGGACTCTGGGCTCTCATATTAAATCTGCTCTCCAGCAGGTACCTAACCTATCAGTAAGGTTCACCTCAAGAACTCTGTACAAGGTCTAAGACTTAGTCTCAAAGTGAAAGAACAGCACAAGAGAAAATACAAATACGGCATCTGTCATGAGAAAAATGAAAAGGCATATTTCATTCACCACTTCCTCTCTTACTTGTTGCAAACCTGCTATCTTTTAAGGGTGAATGCTAAATGATTTATATTATTTTTAATCCTAAATAAAATTCTCTAAAGAAAGAGTTTTCTCCTTTTACAAATATGAAACTACAAAGGCTCAGAGCAATATACAGCCTTCTGCAACAAGGAGCAGAAGTGGAGCTGGGCCAAGGTCAGACAGGCTTACAACTGCATTCTCGCCACTACACCTGCTGCCTCTGGCTGGCACAATCCTGTCAGGAAAGTTCTCAAAAGCCAGAAAGTGACTCAAACTTTCCTCAAAACATGTGGAACATAATTCCCCACCTTCTCCTCTTTTCTTCCCACTTCACCCCAATTCAAACATCAGCTCCAAATTGTCTCTATTTGGAAAAGTGATGCTAAAATCTGTTTTGACATTTTACCTTCATGGAGGCTTTGTTCACAGGAGAGTAAGAATAAAGAGATACTGTACAGATTCTGTTTTAAAATATACATGAAAAGGAGAATACTTTTAAGAAAAACATAATGTCTTCTTAGGTGCTGTTGAAGAACAGTTTCCCTTTTCCTTCTCTCTTCTTCATGCAACATGCTAGGAAACTGCAGGTCAAGGGAATTCCAAGTGATGAAGACTCACCCTCTCCATCTCTCTGAAGTCATCATCTAGCTTGGTTCCTTCAGCTCCTCCAACCTTCTCACTCACTTTCTGCAAAGAAAAGCCAAAAAAAGGGAATTATTATACATTTTCTTCTAAAAATGTGTCACAGGTTTTAAGCATTTTGACAAAACATCATCTCATACAATCTCACAGCTATTCTCTGGCATAGGTGGGCTGTCTCATTTTCCTAAGAGGAGGCTATGGCTTAGAGGGTAACAACAACTTATTGAAAACCATGCACCTGGAAGGGAACAAACCAAGAACTGAAACTTCTATATTCTCATTTCAACCCTAGGGCTCTTTTTTCTATTACATAAATTATCATACAGCTATCAAATCACTAATGTTTCCCTTTTGAAAGTTCGGAGGGACAAGAGCATCATACAATAATCACTTCCCTCTGATAATGGATGTAAAATGCTACCTAAGTAGAAAAGTGCTACATCTTCAACCTATTCCTCAATGGGCTATTGAACAGATAATCACAAGCATCTATCAAACTGGTATGAAAAAAATCAACCCAACTGAGCTTCAGATAAAAAGATTAAAACAGTAGTCTTCTAAAACTCCCTGTAGCTGCCTACATCCTTATATACATAAGATAAACTATGTGGAAAGATGTTGAGAGTATTTCTTTGCTACCCAATCAATTCCTGTTATCATACATTTCATATTCATTGATTTACATATGCAAATGTTCAATTTCCACATGTAGAATTCATGTTCATAGAGAAATTATATATCAAATTCTGTTCTGAAATAAAGACTCAAGTCTAATAAAATTTATGAAACGATCACAAGAAAAATATTTTGACTTCATCAAAGACAGGAATACTAAATACTAATGACAGCAGAATTTCATTCCTCTTAAAATAATTGTAAAGGTAGTTACATGCTTTCACTAAGACATGTCAAATAAAGTTATCACATCCAGATATTGAAGTGTAATTTTTCCTTTCCTTTAATAGCCACTGGGTTGAGGGTCTTTATAGAGCTTCCCCACCATGGTCAGACCTGCAGAAACCTCAGTAAGAATCTGGGTCATCCCAGTGAGCTTGTCTCACCTCCTCTAAAAGGGACCCGAGATACATGGATCCACATTCTGGACATGGAAACTCTCATAACCCCTTGTTGGGGGCTGAGATATATTCCTTACCCTTTTTTCTCTCTTTCACTCCCGCTTTCTTCCATAAGGAAAACCTTTAAAAGAGATCACTGTTGGGAAAGCCAAACGTCTGAATTCTATCACCACTTTGGCTTAGATGTCAATCATTTCACCCCATCAGCAGTAACAGAAGGAATACACTGTGATGGAAGGGCATGGCATGGACTGACTGCTCTGCTCTTTGCTAGCACACAGAATTGTTATTCAAATTAAATGGCATAATGAATATAAGAACCCATGTCTGAACCTATGAGACATGCAATATATCTTAATTCCCTCTCTTACCAATAAATTGTATATCTGCTTAAGTACCCTGGTCTTTTCCATCAATTTCTTTAATTGTTGTTTTACACTTGAGAAGAATCTAGCAATTTTCATTAACATAATACAATATTAGGTAGAAAAAGTTCAATGATTAAAAATGAAACATTAATAAAAACAGTATTCACATCTTTAATTTGTACAAACAATACATACTTTCGCTTGCAATTTATCATCTAGTATGTGTACAAGAACATGGAGCATATTATTCTTTTGCTGGATTATAAAACTGAGAGTCAGAGAAATTAAACTGTCTGTCCATGGTAGGAATCTTTAGTTAGGAAGCGGAAGAACCAGGACCTGGAAGGCAATTTTCCCAAGCTGAACCCTAGGTAGCTTTGTGTTTGCACCACAGCACTGAAGAGCTGTCCGTGGTGCTGGCCTTTACTGTCAGAAGTTCCTTTATATTCAAATTGTAAGACAGCCAGAGTTCGATTCACTGGTTTAATCCTCGGTGGTCCTTGACTTCAGCCCTCTCTCTCACTTAAGCCATATGCTGAGTGATTCTGGCTCCAATTACTGCAACAGTCTGCACAGATCTAGGCTTTGTCTAGCATCACAATCACCTAAACTAAAGCCTGTCACAGCTGTGATCTGGCCCAACAATCGGCTTCTTTTGTCTGCTTTCTTAAAGATGTTTACCAAGCCAGAAATGGGGGTCTGAAGGCCCTAGAATTCAGTTTGGAACCTCCAAGTGGGATTCCAAGTACCAGTAATTTAACCTACATGTTCAGGTTTGAGTTACAGAAAATCAGGCATGGAAGGGAACATAAAGGTAAGTAATATCAACTTTTCCCTAGCATCAAACAACTTTTTACTATAATTTTTACACTGATTCCCCTCCCTTTACTTTGCTAAGTGATGGCAGTTACAGCATATTTAAGCCCTTCTTGTTTCTTCTTGAAGTATGTGGTTTTTTTGTACAATTTGGGCAGGAAAACTAATTTTGTTGAACTCATACACAATAAAAACATAGGCTACAGAATGTCTTTGATGTCAGGGAGCTCACTATATACCAAAGACCAATTTTGGTCAAAGACAATCTACATATACCCTTTCCATGACCCATAAATGAGATATTTAATTTTCATTTGCAAAAGTGTCACAAAAATCAAGTAGCTGAGAAATGTCTCTATTTACAGTAACAGAGAATCCTGGTAACCTTGGGTTATTTACATTTTGACCATCTCTAAGGAATAAAATATGACCTTCATCAAAAGCACAAGGGTTTATATTATATTTTCAATCTCATATTGCTCAACTAAGTAACTTTAATTCCCCTGCCTTTTGCATCCATCGACAAGCTACTATCACAGTTGCTGGCTCACTGTATCAAATGGGATACCAAATAGGATCACAGTGGCCATTAGTAATTTAGAACTAGTCCTGGTAGCTCACATAGAGACCAGGTTATAATTCCATTGGCTTTAACTATTTGGCTTAAGTACTTGAGGTGGGGATGGGAGGAAGAGGGAGAGGGAGGGGAAGGCAGGGAGAAAGACAAAACATGAATCTTTCTATTCTCCACAAAAGCTGATGTGTGAACTGCTCTGAGAGAAACAGTTCATCAAATACACTGAATGAGGCTAATAGTTAGATACTGGTCATGGTCTGATTATTTGGTTGATATAAAATTTTCTTATCTAATTATACTCATCAGAAAAAAGACTATTTAAAATGATGTCCACATTTTAAATACTAGGCTATTTTTTTCAAGTCACAAAGGATCTATCAAGGCACTGAATTAAACAATGTGCTAAATAACAACCTTCTCTTTCCTTAGGAATTTGGCAAACATTTTCTCCTTCCGTTCTTTAAATAACATTACTAAAACTGCTATTGTTTTTGTGTATGAGTCGAGGTGAGGAAGACAGGCTTTCTGAGATCATCTGGCCAACAAGAAGATTTATCTTCCTTAACTAGTACCATTTATTTAAGAATAGTTTGCCCTACTATTTTACAGTGAGGTGGTTCCTAAAACCAAGATTTCATAGTATGACTGTTTTCTGATGTTGTTTACTGTACTTTAGTTAATATGCCTGCTTTCTGAGAAATTTATTTAAATAAACATCAGCAAAAGTTAAAACAGTATAAATGAGTCAATATGCCTGCCTGTTCCATCTAAAAACAATCTCTCTGTTCAAAATCCCTGATTGTACCCATGAAGCACAGCACTGATAGCAAATGCTTCTAATTTTACTTTCTATTACACTCTCCACATAGTCTCGTCTAACTTAACCCAGAAATCTCACCTTCCTCTATCTTATTCTTTATTGTATTCCTCACAACAAGAATTCAGTGAAGATTTGTGCACTGAAGTACAATATAATTTTGTAAATATTAATGTTAAGACGGCTGAACAGAGACATTAAGTAATGCAAACAAGGCTGGTTACCTCACTCAGGGATGGTTTTTCAAAAGGCACAATTTTAAAAAAGAAAAGAAAAGAATATAATCAAGTCATATTTTAAATTAAAATCCTTAATTCTTAGTCTGCAGTAGTGTGTCTCATGATGGACTTTTTTTATATGCCAAATTAAAAAAAATGTCAAGGGAACAAGCAGCAGGAGATGGCTTAAATAAATGACCACTGTTCCCAACCCAAAGGATGCTGCACATTTTCCAACAATGACTCATCCTCCCCCACATTAACTGTCACCTCTAGGCAAAAGACATTCCATCCTCTAGCTGCAGCTCTGATTTTTCCCTGCACTGCATTTCAATCAAACACTAAAGATCCAACTACTGTATCTACAAATGCCTTTTCTAAAGGTGTCCTTGAAAATCATATCATCAGACTTGCAAAGTTATTTTCCACCTAATGTCCTCATTTTTGTTCAGCTTTGTCTCATCATTCATTATACAAAGCTAGGTTTCCTTACCATCCTCCAAATACGCTGTGTTAATTCCTTCTGCCTTATACCTGGACCCACTTCTCTCTTCTCATTTTCAAATCCTACCAATTATCCAAGATGCCCACCCAGATTTCACCTTCTCTATCTTCATCCTGATTGCCCACTCTAGCTGGAAGTTACTAGATCTCCTTTGCATTCATAATGAAACACATTCTCTGCTGGACTCCTTGGAACTAGACAGTTGATAAGGCAAATTGCTGAGAACTTTCACTCATCTGAATTGTAAGATGCAAAAGATGGGAATCACATTACATATTTCTTTGCTTGAAAACCTCTGAGACTGCAGTACCTAACATAGTGCTTGCAGAGCAGACAACTGTCAATTGAAAAAAAAGTACCTCAATGAATTATTCTAAGACCAAAATAAATTAAAGGAGGACCCTTAACTGGTTCTGTATCTCCTTTCTAAACATCTTATATCCCCTGTAAAGTATCCTATCTTTTTTTTCTGTCAACAGGCAATAAATAAATAAATAAATAAATAAATAAAAATACTGTGTTCCCAACATTTGTAGAAATATATCACGTATGCTATTAAATAAAAGCATCCCATATTCTGTCTCTTTAAGAAAGTTGTTTAATTATTATTCATTAGCAAGGCACTAAAGGGTAAAATGATAATACTGGATGGCATACTCAATATCTAGAAGGAAACAGAAAGGTCAAAATTACAGCAGTATTTTCTTGGTATCTGGCTGAATACAAATAGATCTTGTTTTTCCAGATGGTCGTATTCCCATGTATGAAAGACAGGGTGGATTCACTTTATGGGATATAGGTTTCACACTAGAGTTTCTCAGCTGTCATTAAATTGGAATGCCTAAATGCCAAGATGTTTTGAAAGTGAATTTCAAAAAAAAAAAATTATATTTATTTTCCCACCCAGAAACTTCATATTTTTTTTAGAAAATGAGTAAAGGCATTTTTCATCTGTCTAAATTGAGTTAATTGAGCTAACTACACTAACTCTATATAAGTAGAACTTATATAGTGAAGAAAAATTAAAGGTTCCTCTTACATAATATAAAAACTACTGATTCCCACCCACCTACCTACCCCTGGCACACACACACACAAGAATTCACCAGGATGAAGACTGATTTTCTTTGAATATCTGAAGCCAAACCTTTAAAATGAGTTTAGGTGAAGGAAGCCCTTCTCCCAGCTTTCAGTCCCTCTTATTCCTTGTCAAATGCTATAGAGAAAATGCTAATGTTGACTTGCATGATGTTCTAAGTTTCCAAGCTTAGTGTGGTTTTCTGGGGTTAAAAGTAATAATTTTCTAAGCCCCATTTGCCCATAGTGAGAACTTCCCATGGATTATGTGGCTCAGGACTCACATACACCCCCCGAGGAGAGGTGGGACGATTTATTACAGAGGGATCATGCAAAGTTTCAGTTCCTCCCTGGAAAGATCATTTATACCATCAACTATAATTTCATTCACAAGTAATCCTATCTGTCTTCTAGAAAAAAAATTTGGAGTTCCCATCGTGGCTCAGTGGTTGACGAATCCGAGGAACCTTGGGGTTGTAGGTTCGGTCCCTGGCCTTGCTCAGTGGGTTGGGGATCCGGCGTTGCCGTGAGCTGTGGGGTGTAGGTCACAGACGCGGGTCGGATCCCACGGTGCTGTGGCTCTGGCGTAGGCTGGTGGCTACAGCTCCGATTCCACCCCTAGCCTGGGAACCTCCATGTGCTGTGGGAGCGGCCCAAGAAAACAGCAAAAAGACCAAAAAAAAATAAAACATTAAAAAAAATTAAGTATGTAAAATACGTAAAATAAAACTCAACAAGCACTTATCTATTTTTCCACTCCCACAAATAATCCAGCGCCCCATCACTAGTAAGAGGTTATTTAGTGGAGGGTTAACAACAGGGGATAATATTTCCATAAAGTTTCCCATCTCTGACAAGAGGGAAAAAAATGTATACACTTTCAGAGTCCACTGCAATAGGCCACCAAAATGTAACAAAATATAAAAAGACAGTGTCTGCTAAAAATAGACTCAGACTTGGGGCTAGAAATATGTCATGTAGTATTTTTTTACATTCTATTTAAAGTTCAGTCATAAAATTCCTTGAGAAAAAACTAGAACTCACAAAGAGAAAAAAAAGGGGGGGAGGGTTCATTTGGGATTTCAGTCCTGGTTAAAGAATGGCTTAGAATCTAATGCCTGATGACTCAGCTAATGAGGCAAGAGAAAGAAGCCCTAGGCTTTCACTCAAGACAAAATGCTGGAAAGCCCTTTTCTCTTTTGTAAACTGAAATCACAACTTCTCTGGGCCTCTGTTTCCTCATCCACAAAATGGGGCACAGGGAGGGTATATAACCAGGGGAACTCTTGAATTTATTTTTTTAATATTTTATTTTTTATGAAAGTATAGCTGATTTACAGTATTGTGCCAATTTCTGCTGTACAGCAAAGTGACCCAATATATATTATATTATATATATCATTATTTTTCTCATACTATCTTCCATCATGTTCTATCCCAAGAGATTGGATATAGTTTCCTATGCTATACAGTAGGACCTCATTGCTTATCCATTGTAGATGTAATAGTTTGCATCTACCAACCCCAAACTCCCGGTCCATCCCATTTCCTCCCAGCCCCTTGGCAACAACAAGTCTGCTCTCTATGTCCAAGAGTCTGTTTCTGTTTTGTAGAGAGGTTCATTTGTGCCACATTTTGGGTTCCATATATAAGTGATATTATACCATATTTGCCTTTCTCTTTCAGACTTACCTCACTTAGTATGTGAATCTCTAATTGCATCTCTAACTGCAAATACAACATTATTTCATTCTTTTTATGGCTGAGGAGTATTCCACTCCATATATGCACCACATCTTAATCCATTCATCTGTTGATGGACGTTTAGGTTGTTTCCATGTCTTGGAAGTTTTGAATAGTGCTGCAATGAACATCAGGGTGCATGTATTTTCTGAATTATAGTTTTGTCAATTTGATGTCTGTTTTTATTATAGGTAATTTGATGAGTCAATTCAGCTAGGGTGTAGTAACCAGTTATTCAATCAAACACTAATCTCAGTGTTGCTACGAAGATATTCATTTTGTAGATGTAGTTAATTCAACTATCAGTTGAATTTAAGCAAAGGAGATCATCCTTGAAAATGTCGTGAGTTTTATCCAATCGACTTAAAAGGTGGTAAGAACAAAACTGAGGTTCCTTTGAGGAAGGAAAAATTCTGCCTCCATATCCTACTGGTTTTGTTTCTCTGAAGAACCCTAACTGATGCAATTTCTGTCTGCTGGAGTGCTATTTATAGTTTACCGAAGTAGATAACAATAAGGAAAGGAAGGAAGAGAGAAAATACCATGCAAAATGTTTAAAGAGAAAATGCTATGAAAATTTTGCACCCCCATATTCTCAGATTAGGGTTGTTCTGATGCTAATCCCCTTTTAAAATAAAATTTAAAAAAAAGACAACAAATAATCTTTAGCGGGAGATGCCCAAGAAAAACACTTAACTGACAGTTGCTGGGTCCCAGCTGTGGGGCAGGCAGCTCAAAATATGCTCCATTTCTATCACTAGTGCTTAGACTGCCTTCATCCATCCATTCAAGGCAGACACTTCAGTTTTGCAGAAAGCAAAAAGGGACAAAGTGAAAGTCAAATGGGTATCTGAAGACACTTGAGACTTCCTACAAGTATTTCACACATCAATACATTCAGCTCTCTATATAGCATTTTATGTCATCATGTGTGGCAGCCAAGCTCTATCCTGAGGTAAACGTTCTTCTCTTCCTAAGCCAAAGGAAGCTAGCATTGTGCTCTACACTGCAAAAATAAATCATAAGCTTCACCTTAAATAACAATAAAGAGGAAACCTAGACACAGGCATGACAGTGAATAGACAACCACTTGGCATTCAATGAAGAGGTACCAGACCCATCATCTTACACAGTAAATCTCTGACCCACTGAGAGGAATTAAACTGGGAACAAAGAATAAGAACACAAAACTCAGAACAATGGATCCCTGTATGAGATATCAAGTTTGATAACTCGTATCTACAGAAATTCTATCGTTTGAACTAAAAATGTTAAAAGCACTTTGGTGACAAGGCAGCTACAGATGTAGATTTCATTTACAACCTGGGCAGAATTTCCTGAATGCTAAGCATCCCATCACCGCCTGAGAAGGCTGAGCACTGACAGCTGCATCCCTGTTCCACCCCAAGCTTCAAGGTCAGCTGCCCACACTGCAGCGGGGTCTGGAGACTCACATCTTCCAGACTCTGGCTAAAGTGAGAGAAGAAGTAGAGAGGGCTCTCCTCCCTCCCAACTACACAAATTCCTGGTTTGCTTTTTACCCACCACTTCTAGTATTAGTGCTGCAGGGCATATGTAACGGGCAAGGCTACTCTAACAGCTAGAGCACAATATAGCTAGAGTATTCAGTCATGTCACTACATCCTGTACCTCAGGGCTAATCTGGCTCCTTCCTTCCTGATATGCTTTCAAGGTGGGAAAGAAGCTACTTACTTTATTGTCCCTTTTCCTACTGCCTCAGTCAATTTTGTACCAACAGATACATTTCTCACACACACACACACACACACACACACACACACAAAATACTTATATAAACACAAATATATATATGGGAAATATTTGGCATTTCTATAGGGTTAGCATTTCTAAGGTTGTACATCAAGTTGGGGACAGGCTCTAAATACTATCCAGCATTCCAAACTGGCACTAACGGCTTCCTTTCAAGTTTCTGCTCAGTGCATTTCAAATATGTGGGAGACTTACTCTTGGATGAGTTGACTGCTTAAAGCTCTAATGAAAATATGCCAAAAAATAAACTATGGGAAGAACACAGGAAAGACTATTGTTTTCTGAATGTTTCTCAGGCTTATTAATGTGCTCATGGCAGCTAGTGATTAGTAGGTACTAGACACAGGGACTCTGAGTGGCTGTCCTCTTATTTGTTCAATTTAGACATAACAGGAAGAGATGGAGGAATATTTAGAAGTAACAGACTGTTAAGAAGAAGCTAGGCACCTCTTTTCATGACAGAGAAAAGTGAAGCCAAATATATATCAAGTCAGGGACCTGGTGGTAGTTGTTTGGAAGTTACTTTCCTTAAGCTCCAAGGTTTAGAGGAAAGAAAAATGAATTAAAAATTCAACAACTTCAGTGAGATACAATTTACATGCCACAAAGTTCACTCATTTAAAATATACAATTCATATGGTTTTTGACTTTTCTTTTGTTAATGTGGTGTACGACACTGATTTGCGTATGTTGAACCATCCTTGTGAACCTGGTATGAATCCCACCTGGTCATGGTGTATGATCTTTTTGATATGTTGTTGGATTCAGTTGGCTAAAATTTTGTTGAGAATTTTTGCGTCTGTATTCATCAAAGACATGGGGTGATAGTTTTCTTTTTTGGTGGTATCTTTGTCTGGTTTTGGAATTAGGGAGATGGTGGCATTATAGAATGTCTTTGGGAGTGTTCCTTCTTCTTCAACCTTTTGAAAAAGTTTAAGGAGAAAGGGTATAAGTTCCCCTTTGAATGTTTGGTAGAATTCGCTTGTGAAGCCATCTGGTCCTGGACCAGATTTTATTTGTAGGGAGTGTTTTTATGATGTATTCAATTTCATTTCTAGTGATTAGTCTGTTCAGTTGGTCTATTTCTTCCTGATTCAGTTTTGGCAGGCTATAAGTCTCTAGAAAGTTGTCCATTTCTTCCAGATTGTCAAATTTGTTGGCATCTAATTGTTCAGAGTATTCTCTCATGTTTTTTTGTATTGCTGCAGTATCCATTGTGATTTCTCCTTTTTCATTTCTAATTTTGTTTATTTGGGTACTTTCTCTCCTCTTCTTAGTGAGTCTAGCCAGAGGTTTGCATCATATCAATAGATGCATAAAAAAACATTTGACAAAGTCCAACATCCATTCATGATAAAAACTCTCACAAAAGTGGGTATAGAGGGAACATTCCTTAACATAATCAAAGCCATTTATGACAAACCCACAGCAAATATAATACTCATTGGAGAAAAGCTGAAAGCCTTCCCACTAAAATCTGGAACAAGACAGGGATGCCTGCTCTCACCACTGCTATTCAACATAGTATTGGAAGTCCTAGCCACAGCAATCAGATAAACAAAAGAAATAAAAGGCATCCAAAGAGGAAGAGAAAATATAAAACTGTCACTGTGTGCAGATGACATGATATTATACACAGAAAACCGTAAGGACGCCACACAATAACTACTTGAACTGATCAACAAATTCAGAAAAGTAGCAGGATATAAGATTAACATTCAGAAATCAGTTGCATTTCTATATACTAATAATGAAATATTAGAAAAGGAATACAGAAATACAATACCGTTTAAAATTGCACCAGAGAAAATCAAATGTCTGGGAATACTCCTGTCGAAGGAAGTAAAGGACTTATACCCTGAGAAGTATAAAACATTAATCAAAGAAATTAAAGATGTAAAGAAATGGAAAAATATTCCATGCTCCTGGATTGGAAAAATTAATATTGTAAAAATGGCCATACTACCAAAACCAATCTACAGAGTCAGTGCAATCCCTATCAAATTACCCATGACATTTTTCACAGAACTAGAACAAACCATCCAAAAATTTATATGGGACCATAAAAGACCCAGAATTGCCAAAGCAACCCTGAGGAACAAAAACCAAGCAGGAGGTATAACTCTCCCAGACTTCAAGCAATATTACAAAGCCACAGTCATCAAGACAGTGTGGTACTGGTACCAAAACAGATAGACAGACCAATGGAACAGAAAAGAGAACCCAGAAATAAACCCAGACACCTATGATCAATTAACCTTTGACAAAGGAGGCAAGAACTTAAAACAGGAAAAAGAAAGTCTGTTCGCAAGCATTGCTGGGAAACCTGAACAATGCATGGAAATCAATGAAACTCAAACACACCCTCACACCATGCACAAAAATAAGCTCAAAATGGCTGAAAGACTTAAATATAAGACAAGACACCATCAAATTCCTGGAAGAGAACACAGGCAAAGCATTCTCTGACATCCACCTTACAAATGTTTTCTTAGGTCAGTCTCCCAAAGCAACAGAAAGAAAAGCAAAAATACACCAATGGGACCTAATCAAACTGACAAGTTTTGCACAGCAAAGGAAACCAAAAAGAAAACAAAAAAAAAGAAAGAAAACTTACAGAATGGGAGAAAATGGATGCAAATGATAGGCAAAACACTCTCTGACATCAACATCATGAATATTTTCTCAGGTCAGTCTCCCAAAGCAATAGAAATTAGAGCAAAAATAAACCCATAGGACCTCATCAAACTGAAAAGCTTTCGCACAGCAAAGGAAACCCAAAAGAAAACAACAAGACAACTCACAGAATGGGAGAAAATAGTTGCAAATGATGCAACTGACAAGGGCTTAATCTCTAGAATATATAAGCAACTTATACAACTCAACAGCAAAAAAGCCAACATCCCAATGGAAAAATGGGCAAAGGACCTGAATAGACATTTTTCCAAGGAAGATGTACAGATGGCCAATAAACACATGAAAAAATGCTCAACATCACTGATTATCAGAGAACTGCAAATCAAAACTACCATGAGACACCAGTCAGAATGGCCATCATTAATAAGTCCACAAATAACAAGTGCCGCAGCGGGTGTGGAGAAAAGGGAACCCTTCTGCACTGTTGGTGGGAATGCAAGCTGGTACAGCCGCTATGGAGAACAGTATGTAGGTACCTTAGAAATCTATTCATAGAACTACCATATGATCCAGCAATCCCACTCTTGGGCATATATCCAGGCAAAACTTTCCTTAAAAAGACACATGCACCTGCATGTTCATTGCAGCTCTATTCACAATAGCCAAGACATGGGAACAACCCAAATGTCCATCGACAGTCAATTAGATTAGGAAGACGTGGTATATATACACAATGGAATACTACTCAGCCATAAAAAAGAATGAAATAATGCCATTTGCAGCAGCATGTATGGAACTAGAGACTCTCACTATGAGTGAAGTAAGTCAGAAAGAGAAAGACAAATACCATATGATATCACTCATATCTGGTATATAATATACAGCACAAACCTTTCCACAAAAAAGAAAATCACGGACTTGGAGAATAGACTTGTGTTTGTCCCAGGGGGAGGGGGAGGAAGTGGGAGGGATTGGGAGCTTGGGGTCAACAGAAGCAAACTATTGCTCTCGGAACGGATTTACAATGAGATTCTGCTGTGAAGCACTGAGAACTACATCTAGATACTTACAACGCAGCTCGACAATGGGAGCAAAGATTATGTATACATGCATGTGTAACTGGGTCCCCATGCTGTACAGTGGGGGAAAAAAAAAGGTGTTGGGGGAGATAACAATAAAAAATAAAAATAATAAAAATAAATTAAAAATTAAAAATAAAATAAGTAAAATATACAATTCAGTGACTTTTAGTATATTTGCAGGGTTGTGTGATCATCACAATAATCAGATTTTTAACAATTTTATCACACCGAAAAAGAAACCTTGCACCAATCAGCAGTCACTCCTCAGCCCCTTCCCCCTACTCAGGCCAATGCCCCACCCCCTTGTAGCCACTAATCTACTTTCTCCCTCTATGGATTTACCTATTTTGGACATTTCATGTAAATGGGATCATAGAATTTTGTGGTCTTTCGTTTCTGGCTTCTTTTAGTTAGCATAATATTTCCCAGGTTCATCCATGTTGTGGTATGTGCCTCTTTCCTTTTATGGCTGAATAATTGTTCACTGCATGACCCTGCCACACTTTATTTATCCATCCATAAGCTGATGGACATTTTGCGTTATTTTCTAGGTTGATAATCCTGGGTAAATCATTTTACCTCTCAAGTTTTCTGACATGTGGATAATTCAAAGCCACCTCGCAGGGCAGTTGTGAGGATTAGATAAGGTAACCGAGCACGTGCTTTGTCAACTGCAAAGCACTTCATCAGTGCAAAGGACTAGGGCCATTACTCTATAAGCACCACCACATGACCCTGTTACCTAAGAGTAATATGGGGACATCATGGACATGGCGACTGTAAGATGGAGGCTTCCAAAATACTTCGATCCAGGACTAACTTACAGTAGAAGGAAGATACAAACACTTACCAAATACAGGCCAAATAAAAGTTTGAGGGTCCTTAATATATATATGACATCATTCCACATGAGGACCTTTAAAAGGCAAAATGTGCCTGTAAGCACTCATTACTAGATAATTTCTGAATGCAATGCCATAGTGAGAATGCATTTTTCAAAAGTGATCTCTTTAAGTTTTCTTATCAAATCAGCTCGTGGAGATCTGTGGTATAACGGTTCAGGGAGTTATTAGCCAGTTGAGGTTAAACTGGCTAGTAACTGAGGAGAATGTGAGAGGAAAGTGAATGGTTTCATGACCCTATGAACTACAGTTTTTTGTTTGGGGATCTTCTGGCAAAAATGAAGGAGTCCAGCTCCAATTTAGGGTGAGGGTTGTAGATAAGAGGCAGTCAGGTCACCCATCAGAAGAGAAGCACTGCAGGAGTAAACTTGTGTTTGGATGGGAATACACCATCCCATAGGTACCTGTGTGTGCTGGAGGGAAGGCTGAAGAGTGGGATGGGATCCACTGAGGATGTGGGGCTAGATGAACAGATGTGTTATGGTCAGACAGCCAGGTCATACGAGAGAAAGGACTGAAACCCCAGGTCCCCTGATTCCCACACTCAATTAAAATCCTGTTTTCCAAGAGAGGGTCTACTTGGGTTAGCTATAATCAATATATACCCATCTGAAGCACCAGTGGATATTTTAAAGTGTGAAAAATTCTTTAAAAAATTTAACTTGCTTTTCACAACTGTTTCCACTGCTAAAAAAAAAAAAATCATTGCTAAACATTTTCTTGGTAACTAACAAGAATTACTTTCAATTAGGTTTTACTGTCTTTCGCTAATAAATCTATAACTTCCTTCCTTGGCCTATATGCCTGCTAAATCAAATCATCACCAGGTTAATTGTACCGTCCCCTGTAAAGATGTCCAAATTCCTCTGTGCTTGCACAGCCCCTGCTGAAACTGAGCAAGATCCTGCAGGCCCATCCCAGGGACAGACTCAAGCTTGTGTCCTCTACCTGATTCTTGTTTGTAGAAACCTTTTGCCTCCTGGGCCTTCCCCAAGTTCCAAAGAACAAATTTAATCAGAAAAATGAGAAAATGCAGATACAAAACAGTCAATCAAGACAAAATAATATTAAGTTATAGAGCTCCCTGGTGGCATAGCAGGTTAAGGATTTAGTATTGTTACTTCTGTGGCCTGGGAACTTCCACATGATCTGGGCATGGCTAATAATAATAATAATAATAATAAATAATCGGTTAGCCATAAAACAAAGTCAAGAACTCTTAGTCCTTCCTCAAATACCCTGAGCTATAATCTTGGATTATTTTGCAGAAACTAAAACCTCTACCTGGTGGAAGAAGTTAACTACATGATGTCCATAATTATCACAGCCCCCAGACTGGCTGGAGCCTTAGGACTGATAATGCTGACTCCTGTGACCCCACATGGTTACCCACCCTCTGATCAGAGAACTGTACACAAGCTGATCATATAACCTAGGCCCTCTCCCTCACTTTGTCTTTAAAAACCCTTCTCTAAGAACATTCTTTTAAGTATGAGCTACCCATTCTCCTTGCTTGGCCCTGCAAGAAACGCTGTATTTCCTTCACCACAACCTGGTAATAAATTGTCTTTGCCGCACATCTGGCGAACAGACCCAAGTTTGGTTCAGTAACACTGGGTCTAACTCTATTCAGCACCTGTTAGCTTGTATTTTGTACTAACATCATCTACTTGAATGCCTCTTCAAAATTTTAGAGTTCCTAGAAGGGCAGAGATCTTGGTCTTGTTCATCTCTGTTCCCCTGTGCCCAGCACTGTCCTGGCATGTGGTTTGCCTGTAACATATGAGCTAATAAGAAGGCAGTGGAACAGTACACCAAACTATGCATTAATTTGGTCTGCTTATTTTATTCCTATTTCAATTCTATTTGATGTCATTCCCCTGAACAATCACTGGATTTATCTGTTCTTCTTTCCTTCAAAATACTCCTCTAGTGGTATTCTGAAATCTGAAGGTTAGAAAGTGGATAAAGGCAAAGCATCTCTGGACACATTCTTGACCAGCAGTACCTTAAACAGCATCATCATTATTATTATTGCCATAATATGGCAGGATGACTGTTGATAACAATATGGAAAAAATAAGACAGTAAGGTGAAAGCAAGAGTTGGCCTACTCAATACACATTTAAAACATTGGCGATTAGACAAGACCGTCAAAAGTGGTGCCTTTTTATAGCCTGTTGCCCACCACAACATTTCCTCTTTCACCACCTAGAATCTGCCTACTTTATAATATCTATCATTCATTCATCTGGAAAATATTTACTGAATGCTTTTTATATGCCAAGCACTGAAGAAACCATGAAGGAGATGTGCAAAGGCCCTGGGGTACACTGGATAAGCATGGCTCCCTCAGGAGCCCAGTGTGAATGAAGATTAGAGAAGGAAGGAAAAAGTGCCCAAAACAAAGTTGGAGCTGCTGGCAGGAGCCAAACCCTGCACGCCCTTTTGGAACAAATGAAGGCCTTCATCTTAAGAGAAATAAGGGTAAAAGGAAAGGATTGATGATTTTAAAACCTCATGCTAGATATACTTGGCACAAAGCCACTCAGCCAAAGGAGAGCTGGGCATCTCAAAAGGATGCTGCTCTAAGAAGAGGTTTCATCCCTGCTGTGAGGGCTACACAACATTTTTCTTTCATTTTCCAGACCACAGAATCGTGACTGTCACAATTCTGGCATGTACCAAAGAACATATGGCTTCTCTTTGAAAGAAGTCTTGCCTGCATCAAGTCCCAAATTTGCTAATACAAACATCTTGCTCTCTAAGGAGGCTTAGAGAACACAACTGTGTTCTTATTGTTGTCCTTTGGTTTCAGTTCACTTCACTACACAGTGCATGGAAACCCACAGGAGGACTTAATTTTCTGGAAACTAAAAGACATGTTCCTAATGAGTTATTTGATAATTTCCTGCAAATTGTGTTTCTCTGGAGTGAATTACCATCTACTCTTATATAATACTTCCTGACTTCAACCATGTTCCACCTGTCATCTAGAGCTTAGCAGAAGTTTTCCATATCACTATTATTGGAGGAAAAAGTTATCCTATGAAGTACTGGGGGAAAAATGAAGGGAAAGTCTCTTTCAATTTAATTACTCTGATGTATATTCTCTACTACTTAAATATAGATGTCTTTCTTTCATTTATCTAATGAATAAATTTCACTCAAAAAGGTATGATGAATATGCCAAGGTAGAAGTTGGATTTTAAGCACCACAAGAAACAGGTTCCTGAAGAAAAACTGAAAGAGGAAGACTATTTTCACAAAGAAACAAAGTTTATTACTTCAAACTCCAAAATGTAAAAACATCTGTACATGACTCTGTTTTTAAAAAGCTAACCTTTTGCCCTATTTATTATAGAAACTTATAAATAACTAACATGTAAAAATATAATTAAGGCTCCTTTTCTGCATCCCCCTGCTGCACCCCCCATCCCACAATGTCACTCTCCTTCTAATGGTAGTTTTCTTCTCTTATGGAACAGGACCACATATCTGCCTTAGTTTTGAAGCTTCCCAAAGCAGAGCCTGGGTCATGGAAGAAAGGGGAGCAGTTTATTTGGATAGCGGTTCTAGCAACCATAATGAGAGAGCAGGAAGAGTGAGATGGGGAAAGGCAAGGCCAAGAAGACTGCGTGCCTATGAGGAACTGTGTAGAATACATCTCGGTATTGTTCCTTGGATGGGTGGGAAGCTGTGCAATCATCTGATTCATATTTCCACTGGTGAAAAGCTGCCTCCAGATAGGCCAGGCAATATTCAGGAAAAGCTATTCCAAAACACAGGAGAAACTCCAGGACAGAAAGGCTGGAGGTGGGGTGGTAGAGCTGTGACTCTAGTTAAAGGCTGGAGGTGGGCTGAGAGGCTGTGACTCTAGTTAAGTAGGGGGCAGCAGACTTGTTTAGTGAAGTGGCAAGTAGACCTAGGTCAGGACTAGATGGTCAGTGCTATATAGACTGTATGTTTTCTTCCTTCCGAATTCTTATGTTCACATCTTTTTTTTTTTTTTTTTTGGTCTTTTTGTCTTTTTAGGGAAGCACCTGCAGCATATGAAAGTTCCCAGGCTGGGGGTTAAATCAGAACTGCAGCTGCCTGCCTATGCCACAGCCACAACAATGCCAGATCCGAGCCATATCTTCAAACTATGCTGCAACTTGTAGCACTGCTAGATTCTTAATCCACTGAGTGAGGCCAGGGATCAATCCCACATCTTCAGGATACTAGTCAGGTTCTGAACCCACTGACCTACAACAGGAACTCCCCTATGTTGAAATCTTAATCCCCAATGTGATAGTATTAGTAGGCAGGGTCTTCCATGATTACATCATATATGATGGTATTATTAGGCAGGGCCTTCCATGATTAGATCTTCATGGAAGGCCCTGCCTACTAATTAGTGCCCTTATAAAAGAACCCCCAGAGAGCCCCTTCTGCCATAGGGGACACAGTGAGAAGATGGTCATCTATGAACTAGGAGGAAGATCCTCCCCAGACTCCAAATTTTGGACTGCCTGCCTCCGTAACTGTGAGAAATAAATGTGGGTTATTTATAAGTTACCCAGTTTGTGGTATTTTGTTATAGCAGCCTAAATGGACCAAGACAATCCGATACATTCATTGTCTCGTATTCTTTTTTTTTTTTTAATTAAAGCGCTCTCCCTTTTATACAGTAAATTTTCTTTCAGAGTTCAAAGCTTCCCTTAGAGTGTCTATCTGACCTGTTAATGGAGAAAAGCCATAGCTTGCTTGCTTTTATTTTGTCTGTTTGTTTTCTAGAATACCTTGAAAATGTAAACATCATTCTTAGCTTGTTGGTTGTTCTAACACAGACCAGCATCACATTTGGCCTACAGACCACAGTTTGCTGATATTTGTGCTATAAGATGCTAAACAATATAAAGACTTACTGTTTTTTAACATATATAAATGGCATCAACCTGCACATACCATTCCATAACTTATTACATGCCAAACTCACACATGTTGCTAGAGTCTACATAGAGGCAGACCATTCATTTTTTAAAATTTTTTATAATGATTTTTATTTTTTCTATTATAGCTGGTTTACAGTGTTCTGTCAATTTTCTACTGTACAGCAAGGTGACCCAGTTACACATACATGTATACATTCATTTTAATTTGCTGTAAAGCATCCCACTGTAAGACTATAACAAAATTTGTTTATCCATTTTTTTTTTTAGTGATGTATACTTGGGTTGTTTTACATTATTCACTACTATAAACAGTATAGCAACAAACATCTCTGAGTGTCTCCTGTTGCATGAGAAAGAGTTTTCTCTAGGATGTATGCCTTAAAGTAAAACTGCTGTGTCATAAGGATACTGAAATCTTCAGCTTCTTTAGTTTCTCCTACATTACTCTCTTGAGTAGTTATACTAATTTACAGCCCCACTTGCAGTGTACCAAAATTCCAATTTCTCCATATCTTCCTCAGTATTTACTTTTGTCAGACTTAATTTTTGCAAATCTGATGGTTATGAATTTACAACATTGTATTAATTTCCATGTTCCTGCTTACTAGAGAAGGTGAACATCCTTTCACACTAAATGATCTTCTGGGATACCTACTCCATGGACTGTCTGTGCCTACCAAGTGCCTATTTTTTGGTTGTTATTGTGGTTGCTATTGACATTGATTCTGTTATTGGGTTGCCTTTTCTTACTCACGTGTCATATGGTAGTTCTTCATACTCCTTTTATTTTTAAAAACTCTGGCTGACTGTGACTGGGTTGGGTCAGCAGAGGGGAGACCTATTTCCAGACCAAGCAGAGCTCCCAAGCAGCCAAAAGCCATCCTGTATATATCACCCCAAGTAAAAATAAACACATCACTTGAAAAATATGGTATTCATCCACTCATTCTTTCACAGACGTTTACTGAGTAGTTACTACAAAGTGGCATTTGAGGTACTAGCAACAGGAATAGAAAGATGTAAGAAACCACAACCTAGGAAGAAGCACATTTAGCTACAATGGATTAACTTCCAGATGAACTAAATGTCACTTAGCCTGGAGCAAAGCCTTGAAAAATCAGAAAAGAAGAGGTGATGGAAACTCTAGTATGAGTATACACAGTGAAGAACAGGGTTTCCCCTCTTCCCAGCTCCTGGTCTAGGGTTTCACCCGAGAGGAGCAAGTGTGGCTGCCAATGCTTCTTCTTCCACCTCTATCCCTGCACTGAAGAAGCACAAATCTGGGCAAGTGCTGCAGAGAGGACTACATCCTTTCCCCATTCCCTTTCCACTTGCAGGGTAGGACTCTGCCCCAGGAGAAACAGGCTGAGAAAACACTGGGGCTCCAATCATCATGTGAGCCATCCTAGCTCACTCATCAGGCAGATTCCACCCTGAGAGGAACAAGCTAAGACACCACACAATGTCTACTTAGGGAGAGGGGTTGTCACTTAGGGACAAGTGGGCTACTGTCCCCATCCAAAGCTCTGATGTAATGGCACAGTGGTCCCACCCAGGAAAACAGGCAGGCCCTACTGACAGAGAGCTCTACCATACTGCCTGAATAGACTGGTTTTATTTTGGACATAGTAAAGAGAAATTCATGCCTAAGGACATTGTCAAAAACAATGTAGACTGTAGCAGCAAGCAAATAATTGCACAGGGGCTAGTAGCTCATGATACAAGTAGCATAAAATTCAATGACAGACTAGCTGTAAGCCTAACAGAGTCTAAGAGACATCCAAAAAGAGTGCTCCTGGAATCACACTCAACCCTGAGGGTCCTAAAGCCTGAAAGCATACTTTAAGCTACACTCTCTCCTGGTTACATCCAGGAGTAACCAGAGTGGGACATAGGGAAGACATGAAAAAAAAAAATCCATGTCATACAGCAATCCATCAGCAAAATATGGAAGCCTTACTGACCCAAAAGCTTAGTCACAATCTTTGACCTAACACTGGCTAAACAACAAGCCACCCTAAAACTAGGAGAAGTCAGGAAGGTAGGCTTAAAAATAAAATCATATGCATCCCTCAAGGTCTGGAGAACTTTGTGCCTAACCAGTGCTGCATGCTCCCAGTAGAGAATGGAGAGGAGACATCTGAACTACTAGACCCTGGATAAAAGTATTCAGAGGTGCTAAATATTTTACCTAAAATGTGCACTTTTCAAAAAAAAAAAAAAGACAAAACCCAGAAAAGTATAACCACACACAGGAAAAAAAAAAAGGCAATAAAAACTTACAGGTGCCCAGAATAACACTTGAAAGCAGCCATCATAAATATGTTCAAAGAGCAAAGGAAACCATGTTTACAGAAGTGAAGGAAGGTATGATGACAATGTCTTAACAAATAAAGAATATCAATAAAAAGAGAAAAATTGCAAAAAAAAAAAAAAAAAGAACCACACGGAAACTTTGAGATTTAAAAGTACAGTAACTGAAATGAAGAATTCACAACAGTGGTACAGTAGATTTGAATTGGCATAAGGACACTTGTTAACAGATAAATAGAAACTATGTAATCTAAAGAACAGAAAGAAAAAAAGAGAAAAAAATAAAAAGAACTTCAGGAAAGATGGGACACCATTAGCTACAGAATATGTGCACATTGAAAGTACCAGAAGGAAAGGAGAGAAAACAGAACAAAAATATATTCAAAGAAATAATGGCTGAAAACTCCAAATTTTATTTAAAAACAACACAAAATGCACATGTCTATACTTCTAAGAAGCTCCATGAACTCCAAGTAGGATGAATTTAAAGAGAGCCACAGCCAGACTCACCAAAATGTTGAAAGCCAAAGACAAAGATAAACTGTTGAAATCACCACAAGAGAAAAACAATTTGTTTCAATGTGGAACTACAATAAAATTAACACCTGACTTCTCATCAAAAACAGTGGAGGCCAGAGCACTGAAAAAAATCAGGAAAAGACATAGAAATGTTGATTGTGGGAGAGAGAATCTCAAAAAAATACATTTGAGAAGGGTCTTCATAGGTAGCAGGAATCCTTAGGAAAACAGAGGAGGAATGGAGAAGAATTATCTCACTAGAGTAATGCCGAGAGAAAACAAGAAGAAAACACTGATCTCAGGTGTTAAAAAGAGCTTACCTAAAACCTACCTTATCATGAAAGTCAAACTTTTAAAAACCTCTCATCTACATGTTTTGAAAGTTTATGAGAAGTTAAAATCCTTTTCGTCTCACAGACTGCTGAGATACATCTGTCAACCAGACTTGCCGGTGAGGCATTCTGTATTTAAGATGATATATTAAAGATATATATTCATTTGTTAATATTCAGAAAAAATTCATTAATTATTAACTGCTTATAAACATGCACCCTGTGGGTGATATTAGAGGCAAAAGTTAGCTGAGATTAATTATATGAGACAACCAGAGAATTTACTCATTGCTATTTAAAAATGTAATATTTCAGTGTTTGTAAAAATATGATTTATTAAAAATTAAAAATATAAGATTAAAATTAAAAATATAAGATTTCAATGTTTGTAAAAAAAAAAAAAGTAAGCAGAGTCAGTAGAAATGCTAGAAGGCTCCTGGGACACTGATTATTAATCTACACAAGAAGATAAGAAATGTTTAAGGTGGGACTTCGAAGGTACCTTATGAAAATTGTGGTATAGAAATAATGCAAATGAAATCCACAAAGACCATTTATTTATACCACAGCAGTAAGCTCACTCTGGCTGTCAGAAAACACTGGTGTGTGTGTGTGTGTGTGTGTGTGTGTGTGTGTGTTCCTGTGTGTTCTGTGTATTTTAAACACACTTTTACTGTAGAATATTGTTGATCTTTTACAAATGAAGCAAATTTACTAATCAGGTACTGGTGATTTGGATGGATAAAGACACCTCTAAGGAAAAAAAGGACAAGGAGTACCATGAAGCTGAGATAATGAGCTCACTCAAGAACTCAGTAATTAGATCCAGAGTGCCCAGGATACACCTACACCTACCGCTTGCTACTGGAAGCTTAGTTGTTATCATCAGATTTGGACATAAATTATGGACAGAAGAGAAATGGCTAATTTACAAAGAAAATAAGTGGTAGTGGCAGCTGCCACATAACCGAAGGGAAGTAACCCAGAGGTGTGTGAACTCTGATGAGTCATTTGGTAACAGGACGAACTTTTGGAAGCCAACATTTTAAGGCACACTCCAAAGCCAAAGAGTTAAAGTACAAGTAGAAAACAAAACAGATGTATTTTCAACAGGAAATGAATGCTCATGATGACATGGAGAAAATGTTCTCTCTTGAATAATGGATATTAACCATATTCCACAAGCTCTAGTTTGGCTTAGGGAGAATAAGAGCTACACATCTAAGAGAACCTCCAAGTTGGTACTGCATACAGGAAAAACTGTCATTTGTTAAAAGTGGAGACTAAAAAACCTCACCGAATAGAAGATTTTCATAATCACATCTGCCTTGTCATGGCAGGTACAGAACAGGTCTGAGATTAACTTAAATAGATAAAGGAAGCCTGAAAAGCCACACTTTCTGAGTTTTATCCTTCCACTTCCTAGTTGGATCATCTTAGGCAAAGGTTTCACCTTCTCAATACTCTCAGATTTCTCATCTGAAAAAAGATTACAAGTGGATGTGGAAACTGGGAGAGTATGAATCCTTGGCTATAATTACAAATATTCTACATGCATCTTGGGGTTACATTTCATTTGACCAGAGGTAAGAGATTCACTGACTAAGAACTCCTTGCAGACCATCCCTTCATTTGTACTTTACTTTTTCCCCCCTTTTGAAAGGGTCAGAATTCCTGTTCCATCTTAATTAGAGCATTTTAAAATAAGTATTATTAAAGTATTTATATTTTCCAGTGCTTTTTTAGTTGCTGCCTCTACTGCTTTCTTCCCTTGATGGGCTCACTGCAGCAACAATTAGTACATGAAAGATGCATCAGTGCAGATAAGTCACTAACTTCTGCAGTGCTGCTCACCATCCCTCTTCAAGAGATTTTTTTTTTTGTCTTTTTAGGCCCACACCTGCTGCATATGGAAGTTCCCAGGCGTCCTCATGGATACTAGATGGGTTCTTACCACTGAGCCATGATGGGAACCCCTCAAGAGGCCTACAATTTTCATACTGTAGACTTTTAAAGAAGATAAAATTTGTTCTTTTTCCCAGTTAAGTATGAACTACATTTTTGTAATATGAAATATCCTCTTTAAGGCTGTATTTGAGGGGGCATGCCCTCCATAGGATGGTGGTAAAGATTAAGTTTCCAGGTGTGAAGCACTCAATGAGTGCTTTAAGTGTTAGTTAAAATTGTAATCATAGTGCTAACCTTTATTAGTCATGCAGACAGGCAGAGAGATGGGTTCCTGGTTCTACCTCGCTCAGCCCACACAGTTCATGATCTATGATCACACAGGCAGAAGGTCCCAGCATTACTACTGATATCAGTACCAGGTAGGTTCTCTGTAAAGCCCCTAGTTCATTGTCCCAATTTTCCTACTAGTAGTCAAAGCCACAAATACACGGTGAAGAACATGTATATAAGTGCACACATGTGTAATCCCACATGAAAATACACTTTTTTTCTTTACTTGAATTAGAGCGGTACTGGGAAATATAAGAGAAACTTTCCTAACAACTAAGGAAAAAAAATTACAGACTGGTTAAGTAAAACATTATGCCTTTATTTAATGGAACACACAGCAACCATTTAAAATGACAGAAAAGATATTCATTACTATGTTGTAAAGTGAAAACAAGGCAGGCTTATAACCGTATGATACTAATTCTTACAAATATACGTACAGAAAAAGATTGGAAGAGAAGATTAAGTTCTCAAAATATTAAAACAATCTCAAGTTTTGAGAAGTAGAAAATAACACATTAAAATTTTCTTTTGTTTATATTTTTCAGAATGAATATGTATTACTTTTGAACCCTAAAAGAAACGAGGAAATTGTCTAGTTTCATGGAAACCAGTGTATGTGGCTATTTTAATGCTAATTTCCTAAGTCAAATAAGAGGTTGGCCTCAAGGGGCCAAAACCAAAAGTCACACAGTCTAACCAAAGTGACAGCCTCAGCTAGTGGAAGGGAGGTGCAGAATGCAAGATAGCACGAAAGAGAAGAGCTAAAGGATTCAGAAAGGCAGAGCCAATGTGGCCTGAGACACAGATCTGGTTTTGTTACCAGTGTGATCTGCAATGAAACTTCCCATTTCCTATTTGCCACAGCTAGACCCTGCTCAGTAACACACTGCCACTCAATCTCACCAAAATGTTTCTTCTAGAAGACAATGCAGCAATTATTGATCACATTTTGATGGATCATCTATGAAGGGTCATGCTACAAATGGACACTATGACTCATAGATTAAGAACTACCAGTGTAGGGGTTCCCGACGTAGCTCAGCACTAACAAATCTGACCAGTATCCATGAGGATGCAGGTTCAATCCTTGGCCTTGCTCAGTGGGTTAAGGATCTGGCATCGCCATGAGCTGTGGTATAGGTCACAGACACGGCTCAGATCCTGCATTGCTGTGGCTGTGGGATAGGCTGGCAGCTGCAGCTCCTATGTGACCCCTTGCCTGGGAACCTCCATATGCTGCCAGTGTGAACCTAAAAAGACAAAAAGACAAAAAAAAAAGAACTACCAGTTTAGATAGCTTTATATCTTTACTCAAGTTCTTTCTTCTTTAAGCTTAATTTAGAAAACTAAATATTAACTCCTTTGTCTATTTCTCACATTTCCTCATATCTCATTTTACCTCAAGTATCAAAAGAATGCTAAAAAGGTAATTTCTTGTTTCTTGGGTTCTCTCCCCACTCTGAAGAGACAGGAGATCATGCAGTTAGTTCATTTTCAAGACATCGTCTCTGCTATGCTGTCCTCGCACAAGAAAATTTTTTTTGTGAGAAGAGATGCTAAAAATAATTTCAGAGCCAAGCAGAGCAAACCAAAACATTTTTCCTTCTACTGATAAACTACAAATTCATATCTACCTTGTCTATGATAACTTGGTTTGTTTCAGACATCAACAACTTTAGAAACAGGATACTAAATATATTAAAAAATATGGAGGTTTTTGCAAGTAAGTAACAGAAATAAAAAGAAATTCTTATTAAAACTCATTAAAAAGATATATGGTTCATAGTTTATTGTATGCTGGTGAAATAAGAAATAAAGAATTCTTTTTAGGATTCTTTACATAGTATTATACTTTAAATATTAATAAGCGCAAGGGCATTAAAATTTTCAGATATTCTGGGAACAACATGTATCTGAACCCAACAGTTTAACCTTATATTCCAGGTAAATGCTTGTTCCTTATTAGTATTTGTAATTTGCCCTAAGTCTGACAGGTCATAAAAACACTGATTGGAAATAGTTCATACCATCTAGAAGTAATTAACTCACATATATAATATTTTAACTCTAGCGTCTAGAATCTTATTTAGATTAGCCACTTTGGAAAGCACATTTAATGTGGGCAGGGTAAAATAACATTTCCTAAGACTGTGGGAAGTCATCTGATTTTCAACTGGTTTTCCCAACAATCCTGAAGAAGAGGCAGAATGTATTATCTAGATTACATTCAGTAAGCTTCAAAGTAACCCACTGGAAGTCATGTAGCTACTAAACCAGGGTCTACGGGCATCTTTAAGACTATACTGAAGTCCTGCTGCATAGCACTGGGAACTATGTCTAGTCACTTATGATGGGAGCATGATAATATGAGAAAAAAGAATGTATACATGTTTGTGTAACTGGGTCACCTTGCTGTGCAGTAGAAAATTCACAGAACACTGTAGATAAGCTATAATGGAAAAAATAAAAATTGTTAAAAAACAGATAATAAATTACAAACTTTATCCAGATTTTTAAAAAAGACTATTCTGAAGATCCTTAGAGAACAGAAATGAAGTAACTCATTTTTTGACTCTTCATGATATAAATTCCAGATAAAAACTAGATCCTCCAAAGCTGGTGGAGACAATGATGGAAGAACAAGTACAGAGGCAGAGGCAGAACAAGCTTTACTGTCCTTATATCACAGGCTCACTTCCCTAACAATGTTTCTCCAAGCAGAATCCAGAATTTCCAGAAACTGATTTCAAGTACACTGCTGCAGCTCTTCCCCTCCCCAACACCCACCAAATAGTTAAATCAGAATATTTGGAGGTGGGGTCTGGGAATCTGCATTTTTAACACACTCCTCAAATTTAAGAAATGCTGTCATATTGTGGCAAACCATGACCTCAGCATCATGTCACATCAATACATAGTTCTTACTTCCATTTAATATATTGCTGGCAAAGTAATGAGATGTTGAAAAATCACGATGAGAAGTTCTAACACCCTGTGGGGGAGGCAAAGAGTGGCCCCATGATACAAAATCATGATATCTGAATTCTGCCACTGCTTTCTTCTCAAAGTTGTTTTCTGTGTCTCCATATGGCAAAAGTTGAAGTATTACCATCACCACCTGGAGTTTTAAAGTGTTCAACAGCAAAGCATCAGTAGAGATTTACAGTGTCCTTAGCTTATGAGATCTGTATTCACATAAAAGTTCACTGAGTACAACTGTCTTCTGCAAGCCCTGAATCCAAATATCCTGCAATGGCAGGAGAAAAAATAAAGTTATTAGCATGTGTCTACCCCCTGTGGGAGCCATCACATATCCATACTCATTAATTATGTGGAACCCAGAGGTTTCAAACAGAACCTTCACACTGAAAAGGTCAGAGGCATAACAGGCTTTGGGAAAAAATAATGGGGAAAGATCAGCTTTTGGTACATCTTTGACCACTACTACTAATACCAAACACATGTAGAGTCTTTCAGAGTGTAGACTCTATACTTCAGATATCTTAACTAATTTGATCTTCTCTAAAATGCTATCAAGGGCTCAGCACACTACACACACTTCTATTAGGAGGCATTTTTGCCTCTCTCTGCACGGTCTGATTTCTCTTCCCCAGTCAGTTTCTGGGAGGCAGAGACAGTATATTCTCTTCTGTATCCTTAGCATCTAGTATGTTGCTTCATTCATTAAAGAGGACATTTAAAGATAGAGAAAGTCTTTTTTCAAATATGACATTTTCAAGATGAGACAACTTCAACTCAGAGAAATGGAGATATTTATCCTGGAGAGATGAGCTGGGAAGACAGCAGGCAATAAGCCATCCAACATGAGGCGGCTGTTGTGTGGAAAAAGGATTTGACAAATTTTGCATAACTTTACTAAACAAATCTAGATGGAAATTAGTGAGAAACAGATTTCGGCTCATATCAGTAAGAAGTTTCTAACCATCAAAATAGGAAAGGTATTCTTAAGAAAAGAGAGTTGCCCAACATAGAAGTATAGGAGAGACTTACAGAAAGGGTTTTATGCATCACTTGGAGGATCAAGCACATAACCTGCAGCATTCCATCCAACTGGGAGACTCCATGAGTCTAACCACTGAGAAAACTTACACATGTGGTCACTGCTGGGAAGCATGAGGTTCTCAGGCTCATATTGCCATTCCAATTGGACCACAATGGATGCCACTGAAAAACATTTAGCTAACAAGTTCTGATGATTCAGAAAGTGTCTATCAGACTTCAGCTCCAGTGCAAAATGAAGTAAGAAGGACTGATTTATCTTCCCATTTGAAACCAACCAACCAACCATATGATACGTACACATGCTTGTGTGCATAGGTGTGTGTTTATGTGGGCATGTGTTTAAGAAACAACAGCTTTTAAGACCTGGCATCAGGAAATGAAAGACAGTGATTCCCGATTGGCAGGAAACAAGTGAGATGAGCCCTAAAACTGTCCCAACTTCCTGCTTTGAGGGATTTTCCAGGCCACAATGCAAGGAGGGAAAACACAGTCTCAGAGACCCCAGTCTGAGGAGAGCAGGGAGGCTAAATTTGTAGGGCAGAGTCCTGGAGTGAAGAGAGCTGCATAGATGCACAGAGAGAGAACCAGCAGAGATCTGCAGAGGGTCCCCTTGACTATTGCAGAGGACTGATCAGCACAAGCATGCAAGGAAACTAACCAAGACTGCTGAAAGAACCATCCTCACATGGAGCCAGGAACAGTGCCTATTCCCATCAGAAACAATGGGAAACCATACCTGACCCAGCATCGAGTAGAGAACTCAGAGAGTTCTTGCCTCAGGAGCATGAATTAAGAACTCAAAAGAAAATTATGGATTTGGAGAATAGACTTGTGGTTGCCAAGGGGGAGGGGGGAGGGAGTGGGATGAATTGGGAGCTTTGGGTTAAAAGATGCAAACCATTGTCTTTGGAATGGATTACCAATGAGATCCTGCTATGTAGCGCTGAGAATTATGTCTAGTCACTTATGACGGTGCATGATAATGGGAGAAAAAAGAATGTACATGTGTATGTGTAACTGGGTTACCATGTCGTACAGTAGAAAAAAAAATTATATTGGGGAAATAACAATAAAAAAATTTAAAAAAAAAACCCATCCTCCCCAGGAAATCCTAAAAGACAGACTCAAAAGATCAGAACTATTTCCAAGTTAATTTAACTGTGCCTCAGAACTGAGCTCAAGAAGTTTTACAGTAATATAAAGACATCCAGTAAGTTAAAATTCACAAAATCTCACCAAAAAATATGAACGATAAAGAAACAGAAATCCAAAATGAGAAAACCCAATTAATTAAATCTAACTCAGAACTGACACAAATTATACAATTAGTTGGCAAGAGCATTGAAATAGTTTTAATTGCATTGTGTATGTTCAAAAAGCTAAGCAGATACAGAAGAAAGGTAGGTAGGTAGATAGACAGATAGGATATGCAAATCAAATGACCAAGAGACAAAATGTACAATATCTGAGACGAAGAATATTCTGCATGGTATTAACGGGAAATATTGCAGGAAATTGCTAAATTTAAAATATGCCATAGAAACAACTTTCCTTTTCATCTAAGCCTAAGGAAAAAAAGACATGCTAAATACAGAGGACTAAGGGAATAAAAATTCTAGTTGATAGCATAAATAAGACAAAACAAAAAATTATGGGGAAACAACTTTAAAGTATTAAAAGAAAAAACTGCCATCCAAAAATACTATATTCAATGAAAAGACCTTTCAAAGCAAAGGCAACATAAAAACATTCATACATACAAAAACTGAAATAATTTAGAAGAAACATTAAAGAAGAAACTATACTATAAGAAACCATACTAGAAGAAACATTAAAGGAAGTTTTTCAGGGAAAAGAAAAATGTTACCAGATGGAAATCTAGATCACCATGAAAAATGAAGAGTACACAAAATGTTACATGGTTAAATATATGATACATACCCCCCCCACACACACACAAACACACAGTGTATGTGTCTATACCTACATACATACATATATATATAAGTTCAAAACAAATATCAATGAAATAAAAAGCGGGAAAATAAGAGAGAAAAATCAATAAAAAAAGCAGTTTCTTTGAGACAATCAGTAAAATTGATACATATCTAGGCAGGTTTATCAGGAAAAAATAAAAACACAAATTAACAATATTAGGAACAGGAGAGGTGGCATCACTACAGATTTTACAATATTTAAAGGACTATTAAGTTTATCCCGGGAACACAGGGTATGCTATAAAACAGGGATGTTATGATCACTGTACGACTATAAATTTAATAAAATTGAGTAATTAATAAAAGGAATCATCCAAAATAACTTTAAAAAAGTAGATTAACTTTCAAAAGAATCCATCAACCAAAGCAATCCTGAGGAAAAAGAACAAAGCAGGAGGCATAATCCTCTCAGACTTCAGACAATACTGCAAAGCTATAGTAATCAAAATCACCTGGTATTGGTGCTAAAACACACATGTGGATCAATGGAACAGAATAGAGACCAGGAATAAATCCACATAACAACAGTCAATTAATCTTAGACAAAGGAGGCAAGAATACAAAATGAAGAAAAGACAGTCTCTTCAGCAAGTGATGCTGGGAAAGGTGGACAGCTACATGTTAAGGAAGTTAGAACGTTCCCTCGCATCAAACACAAAAATAAACTTAAAATTGTTTAAAGAATTAAATATAAGGCAGGATACTATTAAACTCCTAGAGGACAACATAGTCAAAACATTTTCTGACATGAATCACAGCAAGTTTTCTTAGGTCAGTCTCCCAAGGCAACAGAAATAAAAGCAAAAATAAGCAAACAGGACCTAATCAAGCTTTTGCACAGTAAAGGAAATCATCAACAAAATGAAAAGACAACCTACAAATGGAAGAAAGTATTTGCAAATGATTTGACAGACAAATGCTTAATCCCCACAAATACACAAAACAGCTCATATAACTCAGTAACAAAAAGCCAAACAACCTAATCAAAAAATGGGCAGAAGACCCAAAGAGACATTTCTTCAAAGAAAACATATATATGGCCAATAGGCACATGAAAAGATGCTCAATGTCACTAATTATTAGAGAAATGCAAATCAAAACTACAAAGAGATGCTACCTCACACTGGTAAGAATGAATATTAAGAAAAGGTCTACAAATAAATGCTGGAGAGGGTGTGGAGAAAGGGGAACCCTCTCACACTGTTGGAGGGAATGTAAATTAACACAGCCACTGTGGAAAACAGTACAGAGATTCCTTAAAAAACTAAAAATAGAGTTGTAACGTGAATCAGCAATCCCATTCCTGGGCATATATCTAAATAATATTATAATTCAAAAAGATACATGGACCTCAATATTCACAGCAACACTATTTACAACACGCAAGACATGGAAGCAACCTAAATGGTCATCAGAAGATATATAAAGAAGATGTAGTGCATGTGTGTATATACACATCACACATACATATACATACAAACATACACACACAGACTCACACACACACACACACACACAGGAGTATTACTCACCCATAAGAAAGAATGAAATAATGCCATCTGCAGCAACATGGATGGACTAAGAGATTATCAGACAACATGAAGTGCATCAGACAGACAGATACCATGTGATGTCACATGTATATGACATCTAAAATATAATATAAATGAATGAAACAGAAAAAGACTCATGGACAGAAAGCAAACTTGTGGTTACCAAATGAGAAAGGGAAGAAGGGATAAATTAGGAGCTTGGGATTAGTAAATACTACTATATATAAAATAAATAACAAAGTCCTACTGTATAGCACGGGGAAACATATTCAATATCCTGTAATAAACCACAACGAAAAAGTACATGTATATGTGTGTATGTGTGTGTATATATACACACACGCATATATATATGTATTTATATATACATATGTGTATGTATATAACTGAATCATTTTCCTATACACTAAAAACTAATATAACACTGTAAATCAACTATACTTCAATAAAAAACAAAAAATAATCAATCACCATATAAGGAACTGAAGAAGCAAGATCATATAATCATCTGAATAGATGCAGAAAAATCATTTGACAAAATTTAACATCCAAAAACTCTCAGCAATTTAAGAGTAGGAAAGAATGTCCGCAAATTAAAATGGACGTCTACAAGCAGTATCACACTTAACGGTAAAGTTAAAAAAAAAAAAATGTTTTTCCTGCCATGATCAGGAACAAAGTAAGAATGTTCAAAAGGATATTTATTCTTAATATTTCTATTCAACACTGTAACAAAGCTTTTAGCCACTGAAAGTATTTATTATTATGTAATAAAACCAGAAAGAGAAATAAGAAAACTCAAAGAAGAAAACAATTGGCACCATTCTCTCTGCAGAAAATGCAATGTAATCTACCAAAAAGGCTACTAGAACTACTAAGTGAGTTTATCAGTGTTTTAGGATATATAAAAATCAATTGTATTTCTATTTAATAACGAACGATCAGAAATTGAAATGAAAATACTATTTTAAATAAAGGCATCAAAAACATAGCATATTGGGAAATAAATGTGAAAAAATGAAGCAAGATTTGTGCAGTGGAAAGTATAACACTGCTGCTGAAAGAAGATTTTAAAAGATCTAAATAAATGGAGAGATATACCTTGTTCATGGGTCAGAGGACTCTGTATTTTTCAGATCTCTTTCTCCATTCTTATCCACAGATTGAACACAATCTCAAGCAAAATTCTAACAGTCTTTTGGGTATGTGGAGACAGTGACAAACAGATTCTAAAATCCAAACAGATATATGAAGAAAATAAAAAGCCAAAACACTTAGAAAAAAAGAAAAAAATTGAAGGAGTAACACTTCTAATTTCAAGATTTATTATAAAGTTACAATAATCAAGACATTGTTGCACTGACATCAAACAGACAAATCAGTATAACAGAGCAGAGTCCAGGAATTAACCCAGATATACAGGACTGGTTGTTTTCTTTAAACAGAGATGGAGAGACAATTCAGTGAAGAAAGAATAATTTTCAACCAATGGTACTATAACAATTTTATATCCATGTCCACAAACAAAACAAAACAAAACACTTCAATCCTCATCTTCCACCATGTACAAAAAAAATTAACTCCAACTATTCATAAATTTAACTCTAACACCTAAAACAATAAAACTTCTAAAAGTAAGCACAGGACAAAAGCTTTGTAATATTGGATTAGGCAAATATTTTTTAGATATAACATCAGGAGTTCCCGATGTGGCTCAGTGGTTAACGAATCTGACTAGGAACCATGAGGTTGCAGGTTCGATCCCTGGCCTTGCTCAGTGGGTTAAGGATCCGGCGTTGCCGTGAGCTGTGGTGTAGGTTGCAGACGCGGCTCGGATCCTGCGTTGCTGTGGCTCTGGCGTAGGCTGGTGGCTACAGCTCCAGTTAGACCCCTAGCCTGGGACCCTCCATATGCCCCAGGAGTGGTCCTAGAAAAGGCAAAAAGACAAAAAATAAAAAAATAAAAAATAAAAAAATATTTAAAAATATATATATAACATCAAAATCATGAATTTTAAAAGAAAAAAATTATGAAATAGACCTTCATCAAAATTAAAATCTTTTGCTCCTCCAAAGACAGTGTTAGGAAAATGAAAAGTCAAGCTATACACTGGAACCAAATATCTACCGAGCATCTATTTGATGAAGAACTTATATCCACAGTATATAAACAATTCCAGAACTCAGTAAGAAAATAACCCAATAAATGGGCAAAAGATGTGATATTACGTATCATCAAAGAAAATGCAGGAATGGCAAATAAACATTAAAACATGCTCAGCATTATTAGTCAATATACACACAAATTAAAACCACAATAAAATACCAATGTATACCTATCGAAGTGGCTAAAATTAAAAACCCTACTCACAATAGTAGGATAGGATATAGCATATTAATCTTGCTTCTCTGACTCTGATGGGATGTCTTATTTTTAACAGCTTTATTGAGATACAGTTGACATACAATGACTGTACCTATTTGAAGTATAGTTTGCAAAGGTTTAACACATGCAAAGGTTTAACACATATGTTCATGAAACTATTCATGAATTCCAGAAAGTAAGTACCCAAATTTTTCTCAGGCCCCTCCATAGTCATTCTCTGTTACACCTGTCTTCCCAGGCAAACACTGATATTCTTTCTCTTACTCTAGATTAATTTGCATTTTCTACAATTTTATATAAATACAATTATACAGTATGTACTCTATTTTTAATGCACTTCAATCAACATAATTATTTTGGGATTCATCCATATTTACATACATATAAATAGCTCACTTCTTTATATTGCCAAATAGTATTCCATTGTATGGATATACAGGTTTGTTTGTCATGTACACCTGTTGATGGGTATTTGGATTGTTTCCAGTTTTGTGGTATTACAAATAAAGACTCTTTGAATATTCATATACACATTTTTATATGGACAAGTGCTTCCTTTTCTCTTGGGTAAGTCAAGGAGTGTCATGGCTGGATCTTATACTAGTTTTACACTTAGGTTTTTAGGGAACTCACAAACCATTTTACAAAGTTGTTGTTCCATTCTACATCCCAGTGACAGTTTATGAGAGATTTTGTTGCTCTAAATACTTACCAACACTTACTATGGCAAGCTTTTTAATTTTGGCCACTCTGATAGGTAATAGGAGTAATAATAGTAGCAGCAAAAGCAGCAGCAGAAGCTAATATGAGGAGTTATGCAGCAGGTGGGCATCCTTTGAAGCATTTTTCCTTTTTTTAAAGTTTTACTGAAGTGTAGTTGATTTACAATGTTGTCATAATTTCTTCTATACAACAAAGTGATTCAGTTATACATGTACACACATTCATTCTCTTTCAGATTCTTTTCCTGCATAGCTTATCACAAAATATTAGGTAAAGTTCTTTGTGCTATACAGCAGGTGCCCTTTGGCCAATCATTCCATATACCACAGTTTAGACAAATTAATTCACTAATTATGCAGGACCATCCAGATGTTTTATGAAACAGGTGCTACTATCACATTCACAGATGACGATTGGTTTATTTCACTTAGCATAACATCTTCAAGGTGCATCCACGTTGTAGCATTGTCAGAATTTCCTTCCTTTTTAAGGCTGAATAATATTCTATCATATCCATATGCCACATTTTGTTCATCCATCCATCTATTTGCCATGGACCTCGGGATTGTTTCTATCCTTTGGCTACTGTGAATTATACTGCTGTGAATATGGTGTACTCAACTTTCAATTCTTTGGAGCATTTACTCAGAAGAGGACTTGATGGATCACATGGTAATTCCATGTTGAATTTTTTGAGGAGGAACTTTATACCCTCATTCTTAAATTGTAGTCCACAGAGTGAACTTCCTAGAAGGCAAATCTGGCCGTGGCAGTCCAAGGCTTAAAATTCATTAATGGTTCCCTAATTGACTTTAGGGTGAAACTGAGATTTCTCAACATAGGGGGTCCTTCCCAGACAATTCCATGTTACCCTGAGTCCTCCTATCCCAAGGACTTTGCTCCTTCTTCCAAGGTTCCAAAGCACCTTGTACATATAGTAGCTATTAGCACTTCCCCCAAATCTATAATTAATGGTTTTATATCCCACAGGAGGCTCTAAGCTACTTCATATCAAGATTCATATTGTTATTCATCTTTATCTTCAATACACTTCCATAGTGCCTAGAACATAGTAGAAATTTGATACATATTTGAATTAATGACAGCTCTGCTGCCCAGAGGATAAAAATATTGCCCTATTGTGAAATACACAACGTAACAGAGGAGACAGAATATAAGTTAAATGTACGTGTGTGTGTAATATACACGAAGTAGACATATATATATATATATATATATATATATATATAATGAGAAAACCTCTTTTCTTTACATGTAACGTGCAGTTATTCATATCTTACTTTCCATTTTCATTCTTAAGTTCCTTATGATGCAGTCTGGGAGCCCTGCTAATGAGCACAGCAAAGGAAAAGAGACCAATGTCACACAATTCACTCAAAGGATAGTTGTAGTACCAGAAACAGACTAGTATTTAGCATGCTCCTCTCTACAGAGGCGTTATCATGCATCTGTGTATGGATTGGGCCTTTGATTTTATACACACACCACACTGGAAATATGTTCTTGCCTCTGAGAGTAGGAATCTGGTATGACTTCTTGATTAGAGGTTTAACAAGCTTCTGTTTTACACTCAAACACAGAGCAAAAATGGTTTCACCATCTAAGAAGAAGATATCAGAAGAGTACTTCAGCATGCAGCTAAACCTGATAAAAGATTAGGGATAATGGTTTTTCTGAAGCAGCAATTCAAACTTAGATAAACTACAGTTTCCAACCATGCACACTAGATGACTGCTTGATTTAAGAAAAAAAAAATCCATCAATCTTTCCATTGAAGAAAAATGTCAGATTTTCCAATAATTTATGCTTCTGGCTTTCCATACTATATTGCAATAGGAGAAAAAGTCACAGACCACACTACTGGGCTTTCTATTGATAAGCCGGGTCTAAAAGGGGAGTGGTGCCCTTGGCCTATGCCAGGTCACTGTAAAGGAGTGCTCACTCTCACAACTAAGACTCAAGTAAACAAAACAAGCTTCTTCTTCCAGGCCAAGCACATTCTCCGTGGACTATAAATGAGCAAGGCTTGGGAAACACTTCAACCTGCTCAATTAGGAACATTATAGATTAGCAGAATCCCTGGGCTGAACACTTTATCTACATTAGGAACAAGTGTTTTGACAGGAGTAAGAATCATGACACAGGAAGTAATCTGATAAAAGTATATCAAGGCTACAGAATCAACTTCTGAATATGGAGAAAAATTACAGCCTGGTCAGTTAGGACTCAGAATTAAAGAAGATCCACTGGTATCAGAAGCAGACTTCTTGCATAAAACTTTAAAAATCAAAAATTCAGTTTTTCAATTCCAGTAAAATCTAAGACCTATGACAGCCAAGAACCTCAAATGCACTTCGAATTTACTTAGACCTGAATCTTGTAATCAGGTTGGATTTGCATAGCCTAATTTCTTAAATGGGGCCATGCAGACAGACTTTAAATAGCACTTTTAAAACTGAGCTCAGAAGTGGACGTCCTTCACATAGCAAAGTGGAAGCACAACAAGGGGCATTTACGATCTGAGCTACATGAGAGTAACTAAAGTGGTCTGTTCAAGCCACTAGAGAGACGGGACCACGGTGCTTGTGGTTAGGGAACACTGAATTTATGAGTGCAATGTAACATAATCATATGTATTTGCTGACTGTATATTTGAAGAGTTTCTAAGAAAGCCAAGATCTAACACATCTACCCTCAAATTTTACATGTTTAAAAGCTCATCAGTTCCAAACTGGAACTGTTCTACTTCAGGGCTCCTCAATTCCTCAAGGTAAAATTTCTCTACAAAGAAACAGCTGACCTGAAACAGGGCCAAGACTCCATCCAAAAAATAAAAAATAAAAGTGTATGAAATGTGACAAGCGGTTAAGCCGAAGCAAAATGCAGCATCACTTATTATGAGGAAAAAACTAAAGTATAAGGGAAATTGTAGAAAAACCATAAAGGGGAGTTCCCGTTGTGGCACAGTGGTTAACGAATCCAACTAGGAACCATGAGGCTGTGGGTTCGGTCCCTGCCCTTGCTCAGTGGGTTAACGATCCGGCGTTGCCGTGAGCTGTGGTGTAGGTTGCAGACACGGCTCGGATACCGCGTAGGCCGGAGGTTACAGCTCCGATTCGACCCCTAGCCTGGGAACCTCCACATGCCGCAGGAGCGGCCCTAGAAATGGCAAAAAGACAAAAAAAAAAAAGAAAAAAGAAAAACCATAAAGGAAGAAGTTAAGGCCTGGAGGTGATAATAATAATGTTGAGAAGCAGGCACAGCACCTGGAAAAAGTGAAGATGACTACGAGAGGAGGAAAGAAGATAAGATAACAAGAAGAGTCCAGATTTCAGGGACAGACCATCCCAGACCCACTTCAGAGGTGCTGAGGGCAGCGCTGAGTCACAGAACACTCAAATGGAGGTGCCCAGACAGAAAGATCTGCTGAATTCTCTCTGAACACTCTATTTATTATAATGGGCAGGATGCATAAAATCCACATGCTTCTGAAAGGATAAATGTGAAAATCTGCCTCTCTAGGTCTCACCCTGTATGAGGGGCAGGGGAATGTACAGAGTAAGTACATGTGATGAGTATGTGTGACATCATGTATGTCTGCGGGGTTGCTTTAATACCTATTTGTGTTGGGACAAGATTTTGATTATCAATAGCAAGTGAAACAGACTTATGTATAGGCTGTGCTTTCTATCTTAAAGATAAGAATTTAGGGGTAAGCTCTAACACCTATAAAGTAAATGTTTGGTACTAATGATAACTCTCACTTTATGGTTGAAACATATGTATATATTCTCCAAAAAGTGAGTAATTTTACACATCAATGGATGACTAAAATGAAACATTTAAATTTAAGTTGAGCTTCTGTTTATAAACACACTAAGTTCACAAATGAGACTATGGAGCATAAACTCAAAATAATGTAGCGAGGTACAAGTAGATCACAGAGAATGCTATATGGTGCCACCAGCTAACCAATGTTCTGCCTGCATCTGCCCATTAATTACACAGCTTTCAAATACACAAAGGACAATAAACAGCCCTAGAGAGAATGGAGATCTGAAACTAAATGCCCCTAGAGGACACGTACTGCAATTACAAGCATTTTTGCAAAGCCCCAAGAGGTAGACTTGGAACCAAGAGATGAGAACTCGAAAATGTCTTCAGCTCAGCTTCAAAGTACTGGTGATGGACTAATTGAGAATAATAGTTATTGCAATCTCACTGAATTCTCACAACAGTCTAATGAGATTACAATAAAGACATCAAGGATCAAAAAGGTGAGGATCTTGCCCAAGGTAACAGAGCACAGGTTGCACTCAGGATACAGATCTACAAAAAGCCAAGTGTTGGGCTGTACCCTGCAGGCCTGCAAGCCCTGTACTTGCCAATCCTTGAAACCGAAGAAAGAGCCAGCAGTCAGCAACAGAGACATTAATGGTTTAATGGGTGGGAAATCTTACATGTCTGAAGCGAGGTCCTAGAACAACATCCCATCATGTGTAGCTGTCAGTGGAGCAGGACATGGCAGTAGCCTTCACTCCTGGGGTCGGGTGGTGGTGGGGGGGGGGTTTACCAGTTATAGGGGGAAGTGAAGGTAGGCTGGCTCATCTGTTAACAAGGAAACTAGCACAGGGGCATGCCTCTCATCACCTCTCTGATAAGCTAAGCTATCACGGTGGAGAGGTTCTGATCTAGTGCTAGAGCAACCACTGGCTGGGGTGGGGGGTATGTATATAGGAAGATCAGTCATGTGAGCAGGGTCCAGGTGAGGAAGGCACTGGTTCAACAGGGGACACACAGAGAGCAAGGGAATAGCCATTCTGGATGGTCTGATCATACACCAAGGCTCCTTCTGTCATTCTAGCTGTCCTCCTAAGTTTCTGGTCTCTGGTCAAACCCCCAGTGGTTCAGCAGTGCAGGGTCCTTACATGTCAAGTGGTTGTACAAAGATATTGCGTGTAAGTCCCTTTTTACCCTGAGAGGCTACATGTCTCTTAGCAAACACATTGCTGATCTTTTTGAGGCAAAACCCTACAGCAGCTTTTCTGGCTCTTAATTAAGTCTTGCCTGTATGGGAAGCAGAATGCTATTTTTTAAATGGCATTATTCATCTTAAGAGTATAGATTAGCCTTGGACATCAGAAGGGAGGGACAAATGAGGAAGAGCCCAGTAACTTGCTCACCTATGAGACATCTGAAGCTGAGTGGGGGTGGGGAGGAGATGCAGATCTTCCTTCATAAATAAAACATTTCCATGCACACAAAAGAAATAAGAATGAAGACAAACCATGTGGGTAATGTAACTGAACACAGGAAAGACTCAACACACTGAATTTATTCATTTTTTTTTGACAGAGATAAATGACCACAAAAGTTTATCAGGGTTAAGAAAAGAGAAAAATAAAGGGAGCTATGGGTTTCTTTAGGAATAGCAACTGCTCCTGATGCATCTGACAGCAATTTAGAGCCTAGTAAGTTCATTAAACGGTGCTAGCATCACAGGTGATATGGAGGAAAAGTTTAAACTAAGAGACCATAATAATACATTCACGTCTATTGTGCCCTACCGAAAACTTCAGCAGGCACTCTAAGGAAATGAAAGTAACTAATTTAAAGGTGTGAAAAGAAGCATAATCCTGCAGAAAGGGGACAGCCATGGGGACTGGGAAACCTGGAATCCAGGCCCTCCTGAGTGACCCTAAGAGAGTCCCTTAGCTACTTAGGGGGAAAAAAAAGGATAAATTCTCAAATAGTACAATTCTATGTTTTAATTAAAATCCAAAGTCTATTTACAAATTGGACGAAACTGGCACATGTTATTCCAAACAGTCACACTCATTTTAAAAGTCAAATGTATTATTCTGATTATCAAGATTCAACTTCAATCAATCTCCCAGTTAGGTGGGCTCACGGCACCTTAAATATCCTCATGAAAAGAGACTCCCTTAGTCTAGTTGTTTAAAAAAATAATACTTTTATTGTTTATTTTTCTGAGACACAAAGTCCTTAAAATGCTTCCCTACTCATAGAATGTAGCTGATTTTCATTTGGGTCAGAAATTCTGGAGGCATCCAGACTGCCTCCGCATCTCATCTGGGTTGAGGCCTCTTTCAAGAAATGGAGGTTCCTGCCTATGTCTAGTGCGTACACACCTTGAAGGATTTAGGAGACTGATGTGTTGTCATCTGTCACAGTCCTAAGAGATTTCTAAGGGCAGGATAAAGCAACTAGCTTCATTCAGGTCAGAGCAAGATCCAGGATTAACAAAAGGATAATCAGTTGACATAACCATCTGACTGCAAGGCATTAACAGATTCAAGAACATGTGGAACACATTGCAAGAGGGAAGTGTCTAAATTTAGTTTAATAGGAATTTCTGCAGCATATTCCCTCTCATGTTATTTTTTAATATTTTCAAGATCAAAGAATATGTCATATATATACATATACACATATATACATACATACACACATGTGGATATGTATTTATGTGATTATTACTATAAGAAAATTCATTTTCCTACTCAAACATAATCACAGATACTAAAGAATCATTAATTTTTTGTTGTAATATGGTATTTCACTGTGTTTTTAGAAAGGTCTTTTATATACACAGAAACACACATACATACATACATATTTTGAGGGCAAAGTTATATGACATCAAAAATTAGTTTCAAAATAAATAAGATTAGACAAAAGACAAAAAAAAAGATTAGACATGAGTTGATAATGGTTAAAATTAGGGGTGGGTGCATAAGAGTTGATTATGTTTTTTTCCTTACTCTTCCAAGTGTTTAAATTTAGCCAAGACATGGAAACAATCCAAATGTCCACTAACAGACCATTAGATTAGGAAGGTGTGGTATATATACACATTGGAATACTACTCAGCCATAAAAAAGAATGAAATAATGCCCTTTGCAGCAGCATGGATGGAACTAGAGACTCTCATACTGAGTGAAGTCAGAAAGAGAAAGATAAATACCATATGATATCACTTATGTCTGGAATCTAATATACAGCACAAACGAACCTTTCCACAGAAAAGAACCTGGACTTGGAGAACAGACCTGTGGTTGCCAAGGGGGAGGGGGAGTGGGAGGGATTGGGAGCTTGGGGTTAACAGATGCAAACTATTGCCTTTATAATGGATTAGCGATGTGATCCGGCTATGTAGCACTGGGAACTACGTCTGGTTACTTATGATGGAGCATGTTAATGTGAGAAAATATAATGTGTACACGTATGTGTAATTGGGTCGCCATGCTGTACAGTAGGAAAAAAAATTGTATTGGGGAAATAACAACTAAAAAAAAAAGAAAAAAGAAAATAGATTTTTCTATGACCCTGCTATGGAGTTTTTGCCAGGAACCATGATTTCTTTTTAGGTAGATATGTTGGTTCTTTCTTTTATAGCTTCTGGGTTTGGAGTCATAATTAGAAAGGCTTTCACCAAGCCAAGATTATTGTTTAAATTCCTCCATGGCTTCTAGTACTTTTTATGGTTTTATTTATAAGCATTTAAATTTTTATTCTACTAGTTATGTGTCCTGGTATAAGATATGAGCTATGAATCCAACCTGTATACCAAGAGGACTACCCATTTGTCCCAATAACATTTATTGAAATATTTATCCTGTATTCACTGATTTGAAATGCTACCTGTATCTTATATTAAATCCCCATATGCACTGGGTCATTATTCTAGTCTACAGATCTGTTTCTTCACGAACCAGTAATCCACTGTTTTGAATACTAAAGAATTTTAAATGTGTTTTAGTATCTGTCAGGGATGGTTCTACCTTATGATCCTTCTTGATATTTTCTAAAGCTACACTTGATTATTTCTCCATAAAATTTATGATAATTTTACAATAGCATTTTTTACAAGTGTCACATTACATTAATAGTGTAATTTAGGTAAAACTAATACTTTTATGATGCTGAGACTCCTCATCCAAAAAAGAACATGGTATGTTTTTCTTTTTCTTATTCCTTCTTCTAAGGAAGAACTTTATTTTTTTTAACTTTAAGATAAAAAATTTATTCTTAATCACTTTATCATTTTTTGATGCAACTGCAAATGGAGTATTTTCTTTCACTATATTTTCTAACCAGTAGTTGTTTGTATGTAAATATGTTAATATTTCTGTATGTTAAAATGACTGTGCTTATTGTTTTTCATTTTTTCTATTTGTTTTTTAAGTAAGTTTATTGGAGTATGGTTGACTTACAATGTTGTATTAGTTCCTATATGTATATACATATAAACCACTATTTTTTTTCCATATAGGTCATGTTTTTCTATTTAATCCTGTTAAGTTTTCTATGTATATCATATGTAATCATATCATCCAATAATAATGATGATTTTATTCTCTCTACCAATTTCTATACTCTGACTCCTTTTTCTCTTGCTGAAATGTGTCAAAAACAACGTATCTCCAGGAGTTCACGTCATGGCGCAGCAGAAACGAATCCAACTAGGAATCATGAGGTTGAGGGTTACAGCGTTGCGATGAGCTGTGGTGTAGGTCGCAGCAGACACAGCTCAGATCTGGTGTTGCTGCGGCTCTGGAGTAGGCCCGCAGCAACACCTCCAAACGGACCCCTAGCCTGGGAACCTCCATATGCCGCAGCTGCAGCCTAAAAGGACAAAAGACAAAAAAAAAAAGAAAAAGAAAAAAAACTATCTCCAGAATAAAGTTAAGCAACAGTGCTATTTCTGACTCTAATGGGAATATTTTAATATTTTGGCAGATGATGGTTTGTAAGACTGAGAGAGATTAAGAAAGCATTAATCGTTTCCATCACTGCTCAGTAGAGATGAATCTGACTAGTTTCCATGAGGATGCATGTTCAATTCCTGGCCTCGCTCAATGGGTTAAGGTTCTGGTGTTGCAGTGAGCTGTGGTGTAGTTCACAGAGGCAGCTTGCATCTGGCATTGCTGTGGCTGTGGTATAGGCCGGCAGCTGTAGATCCAATGCAACCCCTAGCCTGGGAACCTCCACATGCCTTGGGTGTGGCCCTAAAAAAAGACACCCCCCTAAAAAAAGTATTAATCTATTCCTATTAAGAATTACTGGTACGGTACTGAGTTGTATCAAATGCCTTTATCACTTCTAGAAATAAATATATATGTTTTCTTATACCTAACCTGGCAAAATGTATTAGCAGCCTCCCTAATATTAAGCCATCATCAAGCTGGAATAAGATCTTGAATAAGACCAACTTGATTTCTCCACCATTGCGTTATTTAAAAAAACTGAAAATAACACTACAAGGATCATCCATAAATATATTTTAACAATTTTGCATATTTTCTTTACATGTATACATATTATAAACATATATACATATATATATCACTTAACTATGTAAAAGCAAATTCCAACTTCTTAATACTTCATCCCCAAATATTTTACTAAGCATCTCCTAAGAATAAGTACCTTGTCTCAAATAACCACACAAGAATACAGCACTTAAAAAAAACAATTCCCTAATATCATCCATACCTCATCCATATGTGATTTGCTTAGATATCCTCAAAACATCTTTTAAACTCATTTTTCCAGAATATCAATCATGGCTCATGCATGACATATAGTTTTTGACATCTTTCTAGTCCTTTAATTCTGAAATGTTTCCTTCAGCCCTTCTTTTGCTTTCCTCCACGACACTGATTTTTTTCAACAGACCGGGCCAACTGTTTTGGAGAATGTTACACACTTCAGATTCACCTAATTGTTTTCTGATGGTGTCATTTAACTTGTTCCTCTGTCTCTGCATTTTTTGAAATCTCAAAATTAGGTATGAAGGCTTAGATTCAGGTATTATTTTTCTGAACACTGCTTCCTAGCTGATGATATGTGCTTCATTTTACACCATATCAGGAGGCAAACACATCAGGCTGTCCCACTATTATCAATGCTCAGTTTGATCACTTGGTTAAAGGGGTCACCTCTCCAGGTTTCTCCATAATAAAGTTAAATTTCTACCTTTTCAATTAGGAAGAATTTTGGGGGGTGACAACCTAGTCCCATACAAATATATTAATGATTCTAACACTATTTAGTGGTCCTTACCAGAATCATTCCCCCCTCCCATTGGGAGTTACAAATGTGACTTTCTTTTTTTTAATGACCTTTTGCATTTTATTGTGCAAACGGTGGCAGAGGATAAATCTAGGAACATCTTTGATTACAGCATGAAAGACACCTGGCTACTTGTATTAGCAAAAACTTGTGTTTTACCTTTCTCTTTTTTGTGTGATTATCTATCATACCTTATACTTTTACTAGGTATCATTCTTCTGTAAAAAAGTAAGTCATTCTTTACTCTATTTCTTTTTTTTTTGTCTTTTGTTGTTGTTGTTGTTGTTGTTGTTGTTGCTATTTCTTGGGCCGCTCCCGCGGCATATGGAGGTTCCCAGGTTAGGGGTTGAATCGGAGCTGCAGCCACCGGCCTATGCCAGAGCCACAGCAACGCAGGATCCGAGCCGTGTCTGCAACCTACACCACAGCTCACGGCAATGCCGGATCCTTAACCCACTGAGCAAGGGCAGGGACGGAACCCGCAACCTCATGGTTCCTAGTCGGATTCGTTAACCACTGCGCCACGACGGGAACTCCTCTTTACTCTATTTCTGACATTCTACCCTTAATTTAATTTTGTCTCATAGTAGGTTCAAAATCCTGCCCTTTTGAAATATTTTGGTCTGCCTTGACTTGCTAGTTCATAGACGATGTAATCAAATTAAAATGAGGTTACATATTACAGTGGAGCCGCAATCCAATATCACTGAAGTTCTTATAAAAAGGTAAGAGACAAGGAAACAGACACACAGGGAAAATGCCTTCTGTTGACAGGGACGGAGGTTCAGTGTGTCTATAAGACAGGGAACATAAAGGAATGCCAGTAGAATGAGAAGCTAGGAAAAAGATGGAACAGATTCTCCCCTAGCGCCTTTAGACAGATGTTAGGCACCACCAACATCTTGATTTTGGATAGCTAATCTCCAGGACTGTGAGAGGAAAAATGTACATTGCTTTAAGACACCTAGTTTGCAGTTAATTGTTGCAGCAGCCATAGGATATAAATTGGTTTAGGTCTCAATTCTGTCATAGGTTAGGTAATATTTTGTTTTTAAGTGTTTACATTTTTTTCAACACTTGAATATTTTTCTTTGTATTATCAGGCTACATATATCCAAATTTAAAAATTTGAGTGTCCTAAGATTATGGGAGGGTGGACTCACTTCCAACTTCTCAAAGAGAAGATAAAACTCAAGCCCCACCCTCACTCCCTACCTCCTATGGTCTCTCCCTTCCCCACCCAGACAGTTCCCAGGACAGCTCAGGTCTTCAGTTCCTGCTCCATATTTGGTCCCTGATAGTTCCTTTACTTTCCAGTTATCCCTAATATTCATTAAAACTTATGACTATTATATTTTTCTCAGGATTTATAGGTTTTAAAGCAAGAGCATTTTTCGGCTCTTCTATTCTGTCTTATTCTTCTCAGAAGACTCTGTTTGTAGATTTCTTCTGCATACAGATTGTGTTCCTTCAGACCTCAGAAGGAATCTTCCTTGCTGGATTGGAGACTCTATTTTCACTGCCTCCCTCTCTGCTTCTGTGGACCCACTTCAAAGAGAGGGGTTATGAACTGAGGGAAGGTTACAGCTCATTTTCCCCATGAGGAATGAAGGCCCAGTAGGAAAAGACTTGCCCCCAGGGCAGGCGCACTCCACATTAGCACAATGGGACACAGCTGAAAGCTCCATCCATCTTTAAAGCAAGCCTTCGAGATGAGTTCATCTGCCACTCTGCTGGACATGGTTCTAATATTAAAAACCATTTGCCTAGCATCTTTATACCATATGTTTAAATCCTCAGAGTTTGGTTCAAAATATCAGAGTAAGTGTTTTCTTTAGTCTGTGGAGCATCTAAGAAACCATATGGGCCTACTGCTGACAAAATTTTAACATGGGCCTTTCTAAGATTTAGGAGATTTTTTGAATCAAAAGCACAGAATATAGAAAAATTTCCAAAGGAGAAGGTAATAAAACAAAGGGAAAAGATGAAAAAATCAGAATGGCAAGTGAATGTGGCTAAAGAACAAAAGGTAGACAATAATTGGTAATCTTCAGAAAAACAACAAAGACAGGCTCAGAAATTAGTACTGACTCATCTAACCTAACCATCAGGAAACCACAAAAAAAGAAAGTCAAGGGAGAAAGCTCTAACAATTTAACAGTTCTGTCGAGTTTTCAGCTCACAGCTGGGTTTTAGGATATTGCTTTAGGAAATTTTAATTGGAGTTCCTGAACTTAAATTAATTCTACTGGGTAAGTCAAATGTATGTTTGGGTGGGGGGAACACAGTAAGAAAAGGCATACATACCCAGAAGGCTGACAGAAATCTGGCCCCATCTTTAAATATGATGGAAGAATATGAGATAAACAGCCCATCCTCTGAATCCAAGTGGACTGACACCATCAATTCAAGACAAACTAATAAAATAATAAATGAAAGAAAAACAATACATTTCCAACAGATGGACCCTGAGAACACAGAGGAGCTAAAGTTCTCTAAATATAATTTTGCCTATGTATGTGGCCATATGTTCTCCTTTGGAGATTGTGGTAGCCAGAACTATTTTCTTCTTTCACAAGAACACCAGGAAGTGTGACAAGGCAGGGCCCTCACACATACATTCTTACTGGGAGAGTAAATTGATGCATCTATTCTAGAATGCAAATTTGTGGTATGGGTCAAAATTTAACAGGTATTTTTTTTAATCATTTTTAATCCAGCAACATGATCCCTGGGTATTAAGTCTAGAGAAACAACTCAATAGGGCATTCCTCATGACATAATTTTAACAAATACTGACAATGACCTAAATGTTCACCATTAGATGATTAGCTAAACAAGCAATGGACCATGATAAATGAATGGGACACTGAATCAGTGGAGTTGCCCTTGTTCAAAGACCCACACGGTCTTCAATGGGAGTTCAGGACACAACACAGTAAAGTAGGCAAACACCTCTGGATAACAAAATGGTGCCAGTGTTGAGCATGGTCAGCAGGGTAAAGGGCAGGGGTGGCAGTAGGAGACAGACTAAGGTTCTTCCTGTTTGAATTTCCTCTTTGGACTGTGGGAACTTGAGGTGGGGAAGACAGGAGAAAATATCCCTGGAGAGTAATACTGAAATCCCTGCCAATCTGGCAAGTATAAATTTCAGATGGTTTCAATTTAGTTTGGAAAAATATAAGATGTGACCACTTGTTTCTTTCACCTTGAAACCGTTTGTGCTGATTGCACAGCAGTCTAATAATATCTCCACCAAATGACTGACAGTGAATCAATCACGGTTATATAGGTGGAAATATTTTAGGGAATTTTGGCTTTTTCCCCACATGCCTTTCTCTATTTTCTTTTCTTTACAATTTGCACTTACTATACCTTTAGGAAAAGAACAAAAACTGAAAGCAAAAAATTGATGAGACATCTACCTTCTCATCAAGGTCAGAAACATCTTCCACTGTACTTGTGACCTATACAGAACAGGAGCTTAAAGTACAATTTGATCCAACCCCTCTACATATCTGGAAACTGCCAGAGAGTTCCTTAAATGACCTGCCCAACAGCATTTTATCCAACAAGTTTAACCTCTTCTTTCCTTTTTTTCTTTCTCAGTTATTTTAACACTGACCAACTTTGGCTGATGTAATTTTACCACTTGATACTATGTCCTATTTACTTAGTTTATCAGAACCATTCCAATATAAATATTATCACAAAGACGTTAAAATATAAACAAAAATTTTTCAAGAACTTCCTGCTGGTTCTCCAAGGCTTCCTATCCAGAAGTCAATTAAAGTACATAATATTCATCTTTAAGTTCATCCAGGATCCTCTATGGGAGCACCTGATCAAATGCATTTAAGGCTGATGACAGAACCCTACACATCAGATAAGGGAGGAGATTAGGGTGAATAAAATGTAAGCACAGAGAGAAAGAATGCAGATATTAACATGCTTTCTGGACTCTAACAGCCCATTTCCAGACCCCGAAGAGTCAGTGCTAATCTGGTATTAGCTCTTCTTTTCAGGCAACATTATGAGAACAAGCAATGAGAAGACAAGAAAAATGCAGAGAAGCAACTCAGGCCATATAGTGAGGAGACGTGGGTTACAACTCCTAGCATTTAGCTCTATCGACAAAACTATGGGATATTTAAAGCCTCCTTGATTCATTCCAAGCTCAAAAAAGCTACTTGGGAAGCAATGATGGTGATTCCCTGATGAAGTCATTGAAAGAAATTATGCAGCAGGGGATTTCTAATGAAGTTGCTAATACAGGAAATGTGTATGCCAGATGACTGACAATGTTGCTTTGAATTCCTCAGGTTATATTATGAACACAAAAGCTGGGACTGGCCACTACTCTGATTGGAGTTTACACAGAAATTCATCTGATGATTAGTCTAAGTTGAACATGGAAAGCCAGCTATGAACATGGGAGAGAATGAATGGACTGTCTGTGCACAGCTGGCAGTGTTTCTGCTCACCCCTCACTGTCTACATCCCAGCTCCCACAATTCACATGGACTCTGGTACCTGTGTGGGATCAAGGATCCCTGAGAAGAAGCTGTTAGCCTGTGACAGTATCAAAATTCCACCTGGACTTATTCTATCCCCCCAAAAGTCCATGCCTTGCACATATGTGCATATGTATATACATATACATTTTTTAATCAACTATTGCATCTGTAAGAGACACTGAGGCTTCTGTATATTCTGCCTCTTAAAACCACCCTAAAATGAGCACAAGTCCAAGAAAGTAAAGTAGGATAAGAGGATCACCGAGATACCAAGATATGTAGAGGTCAATTTTAGTATCCATACAAAAGATACAGGGGATAAGAAAAAGAAAAAAAAAAAAAAAGCAGATGAGAACCCACATGCCTGAGAGTCAAGTGATCTTTTTTCTGCTATAATACATGCAACTATTCTTTCTTTTTCCCTCTGTTTAAAAAATTGTTTTTTTCAGAATTAGCTTCAGGGCACAAACATAAATCTGAAATCATCATAAAATACAAATGTAACAGCAACTCAAAAATCCTTCTTTGACTTACAAATATAGCTTTAAAAGATGTCCTCTTTGGAAAAAAAAATGTCTTCTAATTTCACTAACAAAGGCCTCTTGAGTCCTCAAGCTGCCCTAATTAGGACAGCAAGCTTCGGAACTGAGAGGGCCTTGGGATTACACAGAGCTTCATGAAAGGGAAGAAGTCATGCGATTCAGACCAGCCTGCTAAACAACTGGGACCACAACACGACGGAGACTGGAACCAGTGGGTGTGCCTCCTTCTGGTCTAGTGTCACCCCCCCCAACCCCAAAACCCCAGTATGTCAAGATGCCTTTTAAAAATGCACCATCAATACAAAAATGTCCCTATCACTTACATAGGTCAGATCTAAGAAACAACTCTGATATTCTCCACCAATTTCTTCAGATAAAATACCATCCTCCAATTTCACAGCCATTGAGATACTTTGTTTTTCATAATGTTTCCATTTAAAAAAAAATCAGAACAGCTTTTCCTTTGCTTATTCTTGCAGAGGAGAAATCCCCTCCCAGCTCTCTGAATAAAAGCCAACCTGACTGGAAGAGGGACTGTGATTATGTAACTGCCATTTGACCCACCACCACCGGGAGCATCAGTACAGAAAGGGCTTTTTGCAGAAAAGGTCAAAAGCTCCAGGCAAGCACACAGGGAGTGCAGCTACCTCGTGGTTACAGAAAGTTTCCATCTGCAGGAGTGTACTGAGACCCAAACAATTGCATTTCTTTCACTGATATTGAGTGAAACCTTACTAAACCTTTACTAAAAACCTTACTGACTCAGTGAAAATAATCCAATTACTCTTTATGTGTGCAGAGGAGAGGAGGTATGTAAAGTTTCTAACCTCTTGGAAATAAAAACCTCCAGTATTTATTGACACCTCAGGCATCTAATCTACTGTGTATCAAGCAGCAAAACAAACTCATGGGGGTTCCCTTAATTCTGCTCCCATTCTTCATCATATGCCTATCACCCTAAGAAGGCAGAGGGATTGCATTTCATTATGAGAAAATGGAAAGATGTTGATAAAATGTTGGGCTAAGAGATACTACTGAATATTCTAGAGCTTTCACCCACTGAATAAAGCTCCAGAAAACAGCCAGGGGAGAGAATAAGATGACATTTCTTATTACCTGTTTTCTCTTTATTTTCTTTCTCTGTACTCTCCCAAGCAGTTTTTGCTTCCTTCCCTTGTACAATCTCTGGCTGTTTTTCTATTTCTTTCTTTCTTATTTATTTGATAGCATTCTATAACTTTATTGGATTACCTCAAAATTCAGCATCATGATTGCTATGAAAAATCTCATGAGGTACGAGGTGCTGCCTCCCTTACTCCTTTTTCTCAAAAAAAAAAAAAAAAAGAGTCCAATCCATAACCCCTATTTGCAAACATTTTAGTGGTTTCTCTGAATATGAAGTTTGGCCTTTAATCCAATTACTTTACTACCTTAGAGCAAGTCCTTAGGGAAATCCTCATTCTCATATTACCAGCATATAGAAATCTGAAAAGACTATGCTCACTACGCCTAGAGATGGATATTTTCATTTTCACCTGTCACACACTTATAACATTCAAATATTTTTTTTCCTCTCCTGTCTTCTGCCATACTATCTCAGTCGACAGAAAGAAAAAAAAAAGTGACATTTTATAAACTGAATTCTGAAGGCTAAATGACAGTCACATCATGCCTAATATATAGAAAATCCAGCATTATGGTATATAAAAGCAACAGTTACATTTATTTATTTATTTACTTACTTATTTATTTTTGCTTTTTAGGGCCACAGGTGCACAACATGGAAGTTTCCAGGCTAGGGGTCGAACTGGACCTACAGCTGCTGGCCTATGCAACAGCAACACAGGATTTGAGCCACGTCTTCGACCAATACCACAGCTCAGGGCAACACTGGCTCCTTAATCCACTGAGCAAGGCCAGGGATCAAACCTACATCCTCATGTATACTAGTTGGGTTCGTTACCACTAAGCTACAATGGGAATTCCAACAGTTGCTTTTAGAATAAAACATTTGAGAAATCCCCCAGAAAGAAAAGAACTAATGTTTTCTTATTAGCATAAAAAGTGGGCAGTCACTATCAGACTCTTAGAATATTCCAAGATCTGCTCCTGTCTCCAACTTCTTTAGCTGGATTTTTCCTTACTGAATAATATGAAGGTTTTTGACTAAATAAAGAGAGAAATTACCAATGAAAATCTTGAGAAACAGTAGGTACAGAAGAAAGTAGTTAAATGAAAGCAAACATATACTTCACATAAATTCAGATGATTAATAAGCATCCTAAATTCCCATTCTACATTCTATAATAAACTCTTCTTTCGACAGAAATTGTTACCATGAAAATCCAAACCAAGATATAAGTATTTCATATTATTCCAAATATAATGATGATGATGTTCAGTGTCTGTCCTAAGAGCCCAATGAGATCCTTCTCACATCAATGACTTTTCCATGCTTGTTTCATCCAGCAGGGAATGCATCAAGTCCTTAGCCACTTCAACTTAATTCTTGCAGAACAATACTAGAAAATTATAAATTTTAACATGGCAATTCTGCTATTCTTTCACATGTGTCTGGAAAGGCTCTTATCCAAAATGGTTGAAGGAAAAGCAGTCTTTCATTTGGTTTCTTTGAGGAGCCTTTATACCACTGACACTATACAAAACAAAATAAAAATATTATCTCTATCCACATTTTACAAAGAGACAAGGGCAACTCCAAAAGTAAAAATATATGCATTTAAGTTCATCTCTTTTTTTTTTTTTTTTCATTTATCCAAAAGAGTATTCAATAGGTTTCTTACTGTTTGGATTTCTGTCCCAATAAATAGACCTCAGGGGCTTGTCAAAAGATAAAAGATTGCAAGTAATCAAAAATCTCAAAAAGAGGGAGTTTCCATCATGGCGCAGCAGAAACAAATCCAACTAGGAACCATGAAGTTTCGGGTTCAATTCCTGGCCTCACTCAGCGGGTTAAGGATCTGGTGTTTCGGTGAGCAGTGGTGTAGGTCACAGATGCGGTGCAGATCTTGCATTGCTGTGGCTGTGGCATAGGCCAGCAGCTACAGCTCTGATTCAACCGCTAGCCTGGGAACCTCCATACACCATGGGAGCAGCCCTAAAAAGCAAAACAACAGCAACAACAACAAAAAATCTCAAAAGGGGGACCTCAATCCAAAGGAGAAACATCACCTTTTCTTTACTTATAGAGACATCCAGCAAATTTACAAAACTCATTATCAATAAGTAAGGTCCAATGCGGCCAAGACTTTTTTCAAAACTTTTTAAATTTTTTATTAAAGTATAGTTGATTTACAATGTTGTGCCAATTTCTGCAATACAGCAAAATGGCTCAGTCATACACATATACACACACCACAACCAAGCGTGATTTATCTTAGGTATACGAGGCTAGTTCAACATTCAAAAATCAATTAATGTAATACATCGCATGAATAGACCAAAGAAGAAAAAGCACATGTTCATATCAATGGATGCACATAAAACACGTGATAAAATGCAACACCCACTGAAAACTCTCAGCATACTAGGAATGGAGGGGGGCTTCTTCGACTGGATAAAATACATCCACAAAAAAAAAGGAAAGAAAACTACAGTTAACACCATACTAAAGCTGAGGAACTAGAAGCTCTTCCACTAAAATCAAGTACAAAGAAGGATGCCCCACTCACTACTCCTTTTCAACAATATACAGGAAGTCCTACCTAAGACCAAAAGGACCAAAATAAGGAAATAAAAGGTATATAGATCAGGAAGGAGAAAAATAAAACCGTTTCTGTTGCAGACAACATGATTGTCTTTGTAGAAGACTCAGCAAAGAGACTTCTGCAACTAATTAGTATATCAAGGTTATAGGATGCAAGGTTATTACACAAAAATCAACTACTTTCCAATTTACCAGCCATGAACAACTGGATTTTTGAAATTAAATACACAATGCCACTTACTTTAGCCCCCTCAAAGAAGAAATACTTGGGTATAATTATTACAAAATATGTGGAAGATCTTTATAAGAAAACTACAAAAATCTGATAAAAAGAAATCATGAAGGACTAAATAAATGAAGAGATAATCCTAAATAAAGAAGACTCAATATTGTCGAAATGTTAATTCTCCACAACTTGATTGACAGATTCAATGCAATCCCAATCAAAACCCCAGGAAGTTATTTTGTGGCTATCAACAAACTGGTTCTAAAGTTTAAATGAAGAGGCAAAATCCCCAGAACAGCTAGCCCAGGACTGAAGGAGAGGAACAAAGAGATGCACACTCCCCAAAGTCAAAACTTACTATAAAGGTAAACAGCACAGTGCTATACTTGTAAAAGAAAAAACAAGATCAATGGAATGAAACAGAGGGCCCAGAAGTAGACCCACATAAACAGAGTCAGTCATCTAATCTTTGATAAAGGAACAAAGATAAGCAAATGCAGTAAAAACAGTTTTTTCAACAAATGGTGAGGGAACAACTAGACAACTACATGCAAAAAAAAAAAAAAGAAAGAAAGAAAAAAAGATTTTCAACACAGATCTTATACCCTTCACAGAAATCACCTCAAACGAATCGCAAACCTAAATATAAAATGCAAAACCATAAAACTCCCAGATGGTAACACTGGAGATATTCTAGATAACCTTGAGTACAGCAATGACTTTTATGTATTAGTTGTTTTGAGACCGATACAGGACTGTGAGTATGTTAATGTGATAAATTAAGAGTGAGACCTTAGATAAGGAATTTGGTAATGTCTATGGGAAAACATCACTGGAACAGAAAGAGCAAACAATAGAGACAAGACCCTGAGGAGTGTCACCATTTACACCTTGGTCTCCTTAAAGTGAGAATACTGAGCCAGGGGACTTGGAGGCTCCATGCTGCTGGGAGCTGTTCCAGGGACACTGCCAGCAGCTCAGTGGGAACAGAAGGCGACCTCCTACTCACACTTGTCAAGAGAACCACTGCTGGACCAGGGATTGCCACTCACACTGAGATGCCTCCTTTCCGGTCTTCTAGGAGTCATTTGTTATCCTCTTTTCTATTTTTACTACTTTGACTAAATTGTGTTGTGTGGTAATTGTGTGGAATAAACCTAGTGATTCGTGATTTGAATGTTGGCTTCATTTCATCAATCTCCAATCTCATGATTCTTACCCAGAACACTGCAACAGAACCACTAGCCCTCTTACATAAAAGCTATCATACTAGGAGTATTCCCCCTTGCTTTCTTCCTTATCAACACACAGCAAGCCCCTCTCCTTTTTTTTTAATTAATTAATTTATTTTTAATACAATGATTTTTTTTTCCATTATAGCTGGTTTACAGTGTTCTGTCAATTTTCTACTGTACAGCATGATGACCTAGTTACACATACATGTACACATTCTTTTTTCTCACATTATCAGGCTCCATCATAAGTGACCAGACATAGTTCCCAGTGCTATACAGCACTATCTGATTGCTAATCCATTCCAAAGGCAATAGTCTGCTTCTATTGACCCCAAGCATTCCATTCATCCCACTTCCTCCCCCTCCCCTTGGTAACCACAAGTTTGTTCTCCAAGTCCATGATTTTCTTCTGTGGAAAGGTTCATTTGTGCCATATATTAGATTCCAGATATAAGTGATATCATATGGTATTTGTCTTTCTCTTTCTGACTTACTTCACCCCTCTCCTTTTTTTTAACACCTGCACAGTATTTCATTATTGATGCACCACTATCATCTATTCCCTATTAATATACACTTATATGGTCTCTTTCCAATACTTTGCCATTTCAAAAATGTAACTGAAAAAATGTAACTGAGAAAATGTAAATTCTGAGAAAATGATTGCATTTGTAATTTTGATAGGTATTTCCTAATTGGCATTTCTTCTAATGACTGAAATAAACAACTCTTCAGTACATACCCTCAAAGAACATAAGGCAATATATATGTGGTATGTAGTACTTTATAGTAACTGTCAAAAACATTAAAAATCATTAATTTTAATACTGACAAGATGACAAATGGTGTTCAGGGAAAAAAAAAGTCTAAATAACATTCAAGAATGAAAATTATCTTGGGCATTCCTGTCAAGGCTCAGGGGAAATGAATCTGACTAGGATCCATGAGGACTCACCTTCTATCCCTGGCCTTGCTCAGTGGGTTAAGGATCCAGCATTGCCAGGAACCATGGTGTAGGTTGCAGACATGGCTCAGATACTGTGTTGCTGTGGCTCTGGCGTAGGCCAGAAACTGTAGCTCCGATTCAACCCCTCCTGGGAACTTCCATATGCCGCTAGTACAGCTGTAAAAGACAGAGAGAGAAGAACAACAAAATGAAAAAAATCTACAATCCACAAAGTTACTAGAATAGCACAAGTCTGTTTTCTTAATAAAATACCAACTATGTTAGTGTGAATCTTCTGTAACAACAAATCCCATCAATTTTTGTCTGAAAGCAAGAACTGCAATTTAGGAAGAAAGCAACTCAGTTTATGTGTAGGTTTAAACAAATTCAGCCATGTTTCATATGTTCAATAACCAAAGTACTTTCGGCTCTATATGTGGGAATAATATGCAAACAAATTCAGGTTTAAAATGTTATAAACTGACGGAAACCAACTGTAAAAGGGGATCATTTGTAAACCACCCTGAAAAATCAAAGTTACTAAGAAACGCACTAAGGACTCACTAGCTGTATCACTAATTGTATTATCATCTGTCCAAGAAGTAAGTAAAATGTCCTGAACATTTTTTACTGATAATGATGATATAGTTTTCTGACTGACAAGGTCTATCACTAGTGGGCTTAGGGTTAGAAAGGAAGTAAAAGGACAATTTAGGTCTCAAAAGAAAGATTCAAGACTGGTAAATAAATTCTTTGTATAAAGAATTTAGTCCATGAGCAATTAAGAAATGAGACTATAAACTGGTAATAAGTATTCCAACAATGAAATAATTCAGGAAAGGAATTAACTGAAGAGAATCTAAGGCCCTGACACAGTCATAATTCTCTGCTTTAAAAAAATGCAATTATTGGGAGTTCCCATCGTGGCTCAGTGGTAACAAACCCAACTAGGATCCGCAAGGATGTGGGTTCAATCTCTGGCCTTGCTCAGTGGGTTAAGGACCCAACATTGCCATGAGCTGTGATGTAAGTCACAGATGCAGGATCTGGCATTGCTGTGGCTGTGGAATAGGCTGGCAGCTGTAGCTCCGATTTGAGCACTAGCCTGGGAACTTCCATATGCCACAGGTGCAGCCCTAAAAAGCAAAAAAAAAAAAAAAAAAAAAAAAAAATAGAGCGGCTATGTTCAAGTTCACCAGGTTTTCAAGACTGCAAAACCTACTCTGAATCAACCATGACACCTGACAGTTATAAAAAAGTCTTAAAACACAGGCATGGCTTTAACTATAGAGACTTTCTTATTCCAAGATCACCTAACAAACTGTTCTCTGTAACCCCTAGATCCTAAAGTTATGAAAAACATAATATTTAAGATTATTCAAACTCTGGAATGAGACTCCTTAGGGAAATGTTTTCTGAAGTAGAGAAGATAAATGCATAGAAATCTTAGTCATTTAGTCACTATTCCCTTGGAAACCTAAAAAAAAAAAATACACACACACACACACATTTCTTGGCAATGTAAGGTGAAAAGAAAAATGCAAATATTACAAATGTAAATGGTGGAAATCCAGCATGTGGTACCTACAAGGGACAGGTCCATCAGTGACTGTAACTAGTATGCTAAGACTCTGGTTATGAACTACTGCAAAAGTCTCCACTGTGCAAAACATGCCCCTTTCTTCATAGGAGGAGCTTATTTAAAAGTGTAATATTTGCCACTGCTTTGGGAGCAAGTTTTGGGAGGCTACAATGTAGAACTCTGTTTGCATCTAGCTAATCACTATGCCTACAATTCACTCATGGAAGCTCCACTAGGTGGATAGGGGTCCTGGCTTAAGTTTTACAAACAAATGACCTGGCTTTCCACAGATGTAATGAATCAGCTATATGAAGATCATTAATTTGTATTTTAAGTTCTTCAAAGTCTTTGTATTTTGTTAACCTAGGTGCCCCAGAATGTGGTATTTTGCCTGTCATTCTTAATAAATGTGAGGGGCTGGGAAAGCAATAGGGAGGGAGTCAATCTCCCATCAGGCAGACTGCCTTATGCAACACAGGAAACATTCACAATGTTGACTTTCCTCCCCAGACAGATGCCCTGACACCTGTTTAGGGCTTTAACTGGCCACAGCAGCCAGGTGCCTCATAACCTCAGTTACTGGGCAAGATGAGAGGGCATCCTCCAGGATTTCTACACCAGGGCCTTGGTAAAATATTATAGTGATGTCTCCAACTCTAAAGGGCACAAGATCAAAGTCAAACAGGTCAAAAATCCATGGAGCTGAAGCATGGAGAAATTCGGAATAACAGCAGGGATGTAAGATGTCAAGTCCCTAAGGCAAAGCAGATGCATCCAACTTTTATGCAGTGCCTGCAGCATCCCACTGGGCTTTGCTGAAGGCAGTTCTAAGACAGATGCAAAGCAGACACAAATATTTATCCCATAAATAGCTATTGAATAGTAATTTCCTGCCAGGCCCCAAGCTAGATATCATGGGGATAAGGAGATAAATTAGAAATACACAACTGCTGCAGTACAGCAATCTAGAAGGGAAACAATGTCTCACACATACAAAACTGTAATGCACACCAGAGCATGACTGTTATGAGAGGCATGGAGAATGTGGTGTAAGCATTAACCAAAAAGGAAAGATAAGAATTAGAGAATTCTTTCATTCACCTAATATTTACTAGGTGCCTACCTACCGTGTACCAAGGGCTTGTCTAGCTGCTATATAGATGTGGGGTAAATATAACTAAGTCCCTGACTTCATGTGACCTAAGTTTTAGTGGGGTGGATAGAAAAGTTTAAAAATAAATAAATTTCAGGAAACACTGAGTACCGTGAAGAAAAAGAAAAAGAACACAAATTTTGTAGTTACAGACTGCAGAAGACAAAACTTTAAGTAGGATGGTCAGGAAAGAGCTTTCCAGTGAGATGGTATTCACCAAAAAGACCAGAATGTGATAAAAAGTATAACAAATTTCAGGCAGAGGAAACGGCCAATGAAAGTTACTGGGCAAGATGAGAGGGCACCCAGGATTCAAAGGCTCTATGGCAGGAAGAAACTTGATGTGTTCGAAAAAGACCAACAAGGCCAATGCAGGTGGAGGGCTAAAGAGGGCAGTGCTAAGACCTGGAACTGAAAAGGGAAGGCCAGATCAGGCTGTGGTCAGGACAGTCTAAAGAAGAGGCCAGATGCCTTCTATTTGTCTCCTGTTATTAGCACCTTACATTAGCATGGCACATTTGTTACAATTAATGAACTAACACTATTGTTAACTAGAGTACATAGTTTATCCAGACTTCCTTCCTTTTTAAAACTAGTAACACAGAATCCTATCCAGGACATCACATAGTCAACATTAGTTTTCACATCCTCTAAGGCTCTCTGTGGCTATGACAGTTTCTCAGATTTTTCTTTGGTTGTGGTGTCCCTGACGGTTTTAAGGATTGCTAGTCATGCATATTATAGAATGCTATCGAATATTATAGAATGCCCCACTACTGGAATGAGTCTTTTTTTCTCATGATTAGACTGTGTTTGTGGGTGTACCAAGATTTTATCACATATTATCAAGGGTACCTACCACCAATGTGATATGTTACTATTAATGAGAACCTTGATCACTTGGCTCAGACAAGGTTTGTCAGGCTTCCCCACTGCAGAGTTACTCTTCTCCACACAATCCTTTACTATAATGTGGCCTTTGGAAGGAAGCTCTGTGAGCAGCCCACACTTACAAAGTGGGGGATTACACACCCCCTCCTTTAGGGCAGAGTACACAAATTATGTGGAATTCTTCTCTGCATTTGTTTCTTCTCCCCTGTTTATTAAAGCATTGAATCATTTACTTATATTAGTATGGAATCATTAATATTTATTTCATTTGTGTTATGATCTAATACTACTTTTTTGTTATTACTCGATTTATTCTACCCTCAGGCACTGGGAGATCTCTGCATTAGTTCCTGTGTTCCTCTGACATAATCCCATCAAATTACTTGTTTGTTTGTTTTATATGAAAACATCCTTACTCTCTGGTACAGCAAAACACTCCAGGCTCATCCTGTGTGATTCTTGCCCCAGTTCTAGAAATCAGCTGTTTCTCCAAACCGTCCTGATTCCTCTTATTGGAGAACAGTATTAGAAATCAGATCTGGGCACTAAATATGCTCGTGATCTCTGCTATACTTTAACACTGGATCTTATTTTCCTTTGTCTTCTGGTTATAAGTACTCTGTTTCACTTGTTGGAAAAAAAAACATTCCTTCGCCTCTAGTATCCAATTATTCTTTCACCCAGTTTCCACCTCAAACTGTATTTTTAAACTGCTGGTCAAAGCAAGCTATATGAAATACTGTACACAACAGAAAAACCACAATCCAAAAGACAATTCCACTGGTTGTAAAACAGAACCAAAAATGCTGCCATGCTGTGCTGTTGAGTCTCCCTACAAAACTGTACTCAATGGACAGAACTGGATAAACCCGGTGCCACTTTATATTGGGCAGATACACATCTCATTAGCACAACAAGTTCAAAACAAGTTTAGAGGTATTTGAATTTTTCAGGTAGACTAACACTGGAACAGTGGATTTTGGTGAGCACACAGAGCAGAAGGTTAATAACTCACATACACTAGAAAAGCTGTTACTCCAACAATGAACTGTGCAATACAATCTGTGTCCCTATCCTTTTTTCCCTTTTTTTTTTTGAAGCAACAGATTTTACTTCAGGAAAATCTAATACATTTCAAAACGTTGTAACTCTAATATTAACACAAAAAATTACCTCCTAACATTTCACTTAAAAACTTTTTCAGCCAAAGATTCCTATTTTTGAATTACTGCACTGCAAGGCACATACGTAACTCACCTCCTTCAATACATATTTTAAATCTGCAGACAATTAGAAATACTACAGAGTTAGCAATTTGTAGGTAAAAATGTTGCTCCTACAGAATCATGCATCTTAAAATCAATTTAGCATATATGCGTAAATAATTCTTTTTGAAAACATTTGTACTTGAAATGCAGTAGTGATCCTTTAACTACTATAGAATTTCAAAAATATTTATCAGCCATCTCTTAGAGGAATTTTGTTACATAACAGAACTAGCTACAGGCAGGAACCTTCCTTTATTCCCATCTAATTGCCAAAGTCTTCAAATATAAAAATTACTTTCTAGATTATAGATCTTGATAAAAAATAACCTTTGAGTTCCCATTGTGGCTCAATGGGTTAAGAATCTGACTAGTATCCATGAGGATGCAGGTTCAATCCCTGGCCTCATTCAGTGGGTTATGGATCTGGCATTGCCACAAGCTGTGGTGTAGGTCACAGATGTGGCTCAGATCCAGTGCTGCTGTGGCTGTGGTACAGGTCAGCAGCTCCAATTCGACCCCTGGCCTGAGAACTGCCATATCCCACAGGTACAGCCGTAATAAGAAAAAAAAAAAAAAGTACTTTTTATGATTCCTTCCTCATAAAGTCTTAAGATACCTGTCATTATTTCTCTCTAGTTTAATAATTACAAAATATGCTAACCATAATAACGATAATAATGGTTTCTGGGCCACAAATCAATCTTTATTTTAGAATTTCTGTATCACAAGAATAGAGAAATACCAATATTGTCTAGAGGGAACATGATTTTCAGTATAATTCTATGTGTGTAATAGTTTTCTTGTAACAATCTGATTTTTATCCTTAGGATGTCAAGTCTATGTTATTAAGAATTCATTTTTAACTCAGCTACCCTCTATGTAGTACCACAGTAAAAAGCATTAACCTGTAAAACCACGGGACATGATTTTAAATGAAAGGACAAGTTTAAGTTGTAAAACTAGACTTAAAAAACTCAAAATATATTTAAGAGTGATATCAGAGGGAGAATTAGAAGTGAAAGTTATTACAGGGTTTGATGAACTTACGGCACACTACTCCTTGCATTTTTTATATCAGCAATCCCTCCTTAGGCCCTGTATAGGGGAAGCGAAAGGAGAGAGGCCAAGGCTCTGTTGCAGCTCATTCACCTCCTGGTAGGTTATAGCTCAGGATTCCCACATTCACTATACCAAAGCCTGAAAAGTAAATGCTTATCTAAGTCTGTCAAATTTTCAAGATCCATGCGTATGCCAGAAATTGTACATGGCCTCTGATTCTTGGAGAAGTACCCATTCTATTCACTAACCTGACCATGACTCAGGTCAAGGAGTTTAGAATTTAACCAACTATGATGGCTGTTTTCATCTCTGTTCAATTATTTACACTTCAGGCATCTTAACATTAAGCAAGTGGTACATGGATCTGATGTTCTGTGTTCAGTTGCTTGGAAACCAAGATTGTTCAAATTCCTTCTCTGCTCCCAGTTTTAACTATCACCAAATGAGAATTTTTCAGGTATCACCTTCACAACAAAATAAGAAAATTCAGTATCTGCATTTTATGTATCTTTAAATAACCATATTTCACATGCCAGAGTATATTTAGGGCAAAACAAAACATCAGGTTTCAGAGGTCAGTTTCCTACTAGGTCTCTTGTGACATACTACACTCTGAAATTAACCAGAGTACCCCAGTCTATTCTACTCTGATTTAAACAGGATTGATTGACTGATGTAGTTTCATTTGAGTCAAGTTATGGTTACAATCTTGGATGAGGTAATACAATTATGAGGCAATATAAATACCCAAAGAAACAGTGTTTCAACCAACAGCCATGTTACCTCAAGGTTATCAAGATGTCATTATCAGTTATGAAGGCCATTAGTAAGTTCGTGAAATTAAATTTCAGCTTTAACTTTCAGCTCCTACAATAAAAGTCAATTATGCACAGAAGAGGCACAGAACCACTATGGTTATTCAAAAGGTCTGGAAGTCAAGGGCTTTTATTGTTTTTAATGTAGGATCTTGGAAAATACATTTAACTTTCCTTAAATAAAATTCTTCAATATGTAACACAGAAGCCCTTGCACTTTCCAGCAAATATGGTTGAAAGCCAAGAAATCTGATTAATGAATGATCCAATAAACCATGCTAAAGGTAGACTATCCTATTGCCTTTCAGCACTGAGATTTAAAAGTCTATAAAATATCTTGTCTTTTCAGTAGTACTGACATAGTGCTATCTATCCTATACAATTACTCATATACAGTGTCAATCATAAGATCCTACAGTTTCCTTGAGATACTCCATAAACTGTCCCATTAACATGGACTAGTGGTTCCCAAAATGTGGTCCCTAGAGCAGCAGCGGCAGCATCACCTGGCATTAGGGAAATAATCTGACCCCACTGAGACCTACTGAATCAGAATTTCTGGGAGTGGGGCCACAATCTGTGGTTTAACAAGTACTCCAGGTGATTCCGATCCCTGCTCAAGTTTGAGAACCACTGAGCCACAGTGAAGTCCTACTGTTTTGCATAGATAAATGAGGAATAAAAGCTGATTTTAGCACTTTATTTTCCAAGCTAAACTGGACCAAAAATAGAGGTGACATTGGGAAAACAGAGAACATTCTACTTGATGGCCCACTTACTATTAAAAAAGCAGGATAAATTTAGGAGTTCCCATTGTGGCAAAGAGGAAATGAATCCAACTAGTATCCATAAGGATGTGGGTTCAATCCCTGGCCTCGCTCAGTGGGTCAGGGATCCAGCATTGAGGTGAGCTATGGTGTAGGTCGCAGACACCAGCTCGGATCCCGTGTTGCTGTGGCTGTGTGACACAGCTTGGATCCCCCGTTGCTGTGGCTATGGTGTAGGCCAGCAGCTGTAGCTCTGATTAGACCCCTAGCCTGAGATCTTCATGTGCCATGGGTGTGGCCCTAAAAAGGAGGAAAAAAAAAAAAAGGATAAATTTGACAAAATCATGTCACTGACATAATACAACTGTTTCTCTCATAACTTAATGATAGGACTGAAAACGTACAGCAGTTACGGTGGGGTATTTGGCAACATCTAGCAAAGTTACTTATGGTTTTAGCTTTTAACATAGCAATCTCAATTCCAGGTATCTATCCTAAATATATACCTCCGACGTTATGAAAATATATAAAGTTACCCAACACAGCACTATTTTTGACTGCAAACACTAGAAACAACCCACATGTGAACGTTTAGAAAATTAACCAAATAAACAATGTGCTATCCAGTCAGGATACTAAGCTTCTGTAAAAGATGAGGATGGTCCCTATGAACTGATAGGTAATAATATCCAGAAAAATACTGCTAAGTGACAAAGGCAAAGGCCATAAATATACATCATATGTCATCTTGTGTGTATGAAAGGATGGGAAAAGGAAATATACATATAGATACCTATTTTTGCAAAATAAATAAAAGAAAGATAAAGCAGAAACTAATCACACTAGTTTACCGCATTTCTTATAGGCACTACAAACTAGGATGTGAACAGGTGGACAAAATTGGACTCCAGACATCCTTGGGTACATCGTTCAATTTCAAAGCCATAGTAATATTTGAATTTTCAAATAAATAAAATCAACATGCATAAATAGAGGGATCCTTAGGTGGAATACAACAGACACACATGACCCAACTAGGTTTCAAATGAGGAACATGATTACAGTGAAGAAAGGAAAAAAAATTAGCCCAAGTAACTTTTGAATGCAGTACCTTCACTACATACCCTCAGACTAAGGACAAAAAGAACCATAACAAATACCAAACTTGAGTAATTAGGTTTCCTTTTCATAGCAGTACAGGTTAGAAATTCTAAAAAAATTTTAAAGATTGAGCTAGTAAGTAGGTATATTGAGAATAATGGAAGCCAGCTTTTCCACAGGTGGTGAATGAGTTACAAACATGGAAAGGGGCAATGAGAGAAATGTTCTGTGATACTGGCCTGAAAGTCTTGGTATCAGTAAGGATTCTTGATTTTCGATGGACGGATGGACAGACAGATATACGCATATATTATGTATATATGTATACACACAATCATGTGTAATGTGTCTGCACCTAACTTTTTTTCTTTCTAGATCTGACCTTCTTGAGGGCCTAAAAGTTACAACCCGGCAGCAAGGAGCATAGCTCACACCAAGATCTAAATACTGTTCTCCCTTAAAATGAACTAGGAGTTCCTTTGTGGATTGGCTGATTCCAGGACTGAAGCAGAGCAAATACAAAATGAGTTGTAACATCATGTTGTGCCCAAAAGTAAGTAAATCATTCAAATTATGATGAGGATATGTCTAAATGTGAAGGAGCTCCCATTGACCACATTTGGGAGAATTTGAGCATCAGAATTAATACTGGTAGTAAAACAGTTTATAAACCACTAAATAAGAATCATCTGCATTCATAAAAATATAAATGAATAAGTAAATGAATAAACAAATATCTGCATAAAATACGAAGAAATGTCAGACAAACATAAGTTAAAAGTATAATCTAAAAATAATTTGCTTGTACACTTCAAAAATACCAAGGTCATGAAATGACAAATAAGGTTGAGAAATGCAATCAAATTAAAAGAATCTAATGAGACATGAAACTTAAATACTATCCATATAATGCATCCAGTGTATGGGGAAAATGTTACAGAAGTCATTATTGGGTCAGTTGATTAATTTTAAATCACACTGTGGACTGTACTAAATGCATTCATTTTTATTGCTATATGAAGGTTAATGTAAGAAAATGTCCTTGTTTTTAGGAACTACATATTGAAATACGTAAGGGTTAGTCTCCAACTAACTGTCCAACAGTTCAGAAAAAAATTAGTATATACACAAGAGGGAAAGACAAAACAGAAACAGATTCATGGACTTTGAAAACAAACTTATGGTTACCAAAGGGGAAAGGCAGGGTGGGGCGCTGGCCTGGGGGTTTGGGCCTGGCATATGCACACTACTGTATATGGAATGGATGGTCAATGGAGACCTGCCATATAGCACAGGGACTCTACCCTATATTCTGTGATAACCCATATGGAAAAAGACTCTGAAAAAGAATAGATATGTGTAAATGTATAACTGAATCACTTTGTTGTACAGCAGAAGTTATCACAACACTATAAATCAACTATACTTCAATAAAGCTTTTAAAAAATGAAGCACATAGTTAATCCTTGGTGAGTTTGGGTAAAGTGTATATATAGTAGGTTTTTTAAGCTAATCATTTACCTTCTCTGTAAGTCTGACATCATTTCGAAATAAAAAGTTACTCAAAAGGTATCAGCTTCTTTAAAATACAATCAAAGCAAAGAAATATAAACATATTTTTTTCAAGCAAAGAAAACAGTAAATCTACCCATGAAATTTCACTGTTCTCCAGACAGTTGAGGGAATTGAAGGGAAAGAAGGGCTATGAAAGAAAGATTATGTATGGGAGTAGTTGGAAAATACTTCCTTATTCTTTCCAAAAAGCACTTCTGAATTTTCTATACAATAATTATCACTTTCCCTTTCTTTGTCAAATAAATTTTTCTTATAAATTTGTTAATATATTTCCAGTTATAATGTATTTAAATGCAAAACTTTTTTTTAGAGCTCTTGACCGCCTCAAGATCATTTAAGTTCAAATTTATTATTATAATTTTTATTTTTAAAAAGCTATAAACTAAAGCAAAGACAGAGTGTCATGCATGCATCTCAAGGTCAATAATGGAAGGCAAGCCAAGAACTGAAAATTCCAGAAGCCTGATCCAATGTCCACATCACAACTGCCTTAATTTGATTTTTTTTTTTTCTTTTTGGCATCAGTAGACTTCTGGATACTACATATGGTAAGAGAAAGAGTAACAGGAAGCCCACTTTGATAACATGTAAATTCATTTTTACTTAAAAAAGATTAGACAAAACAATTTCAATGTTTTAACCAGAGATCTAAGCCTACCAGCATCCCCTACAGCTGCTCCTTAGCATCCTCCAACGACATTCAAGTATACTCAATGAAAGCTTTTGTGTATGACTATAGCGAAGCCAAAACTAAAAACCATTTCCAAAGGACCTAATTTTTTTAAATGATAGCAGTATTTCTGTTTCAGAGTTTTTCCTCCCTCGGCAGTCTTTCATTTAGAACTGCCACAGGTGGTGACAAGAGTCAAGAGATGAGAGTGGGTGGAGTGTCTATTTCCATATCTGAAAATAAAAGTTCATTTCACTAAAGAAATGGTGAATCTTTAATTCATGCTATACTAATAGATTTTTTTTTTAGTTTCACAAGGGGGTTTATTTTTTGCTTTTGATTTTTTGCTGGTATTTTATTTTCTAACTCAAGTTCAGCCACTGGCAGCAACTTCACTTTAATTACAGACGCAGTAACAGTAAGTCTGCACTGCTGGGGCATGGATTAAATTAACTCACTTAAATTTATATCAGCCTTCACATCTCTATCATTCCCCAGAACCTTTAATAACAACATAATTAACAAGTAAATATTAAATGTCAGGCTATAGTCACAGAACAATAACAACAAATCCTTTTTCAGAGTTCAGTGCTCATGGTTTTGGATACCAGAATTAATTCCTACTTCCCTGATTCATAACATTGCTAACAGCCAGATTTATTTTTTGTAAAATGAATTAGAGCATATAGGTTTAAACGTAAGCCTAACAGAACTGCGACATGTTTCAAACCAGTGGAGGAAAAATAATGAAAATTTTAATCTGCATAATAAATAGGGGGAAAGCAACAAAAAAGAAAAAGCATTAGTATATAGTTTTTAAAAAAAGCAAAAGTAAATAAAAAATGGAGGTAAAATCCTGAGGAGATATATCTCAATATAACAGCCATCACAGTCAATGTAACTGTTCTATACAAAAATCACCAGCTAATGGATCAATTCTCAGTTGGATTTATTTTTTAATTCCAGCAATATGCTATTTAAACAGAGACCCATCTACAATATAGTGGCCCTGGTCTACTATGGCAGTACAGCAAACACTGACTTAGTAAATACTGATATTTTAGCAATCACATTCATTTGTCTTTTTTGACACCAATAGCTGCTTAGCTGCTTTAGTTTCTCTTAATCCCGGGGGGCGGGGGGGGGGGAGGAGCTCAAAGATGGTGACAACTTTCTCCAGAAAATGAGGCACAGAGAAACAAAATGTAACTTTAATGAATGGCTGCTTTGTTAAGGTATAAAGCCTGAGGCTGTTTTTTGTCACTTAACATGTAACCTCTTTCTTCTGCCTTAGTATGTATCCTCCCAAGAAGTTTAAGAAAGGATCTGTCCAAAGAACAGGCAGCAAATAATTTTACATGTGCTACTGGGAATTGTGAAAACATGTTACTTCTAGTAGCTAATGTGCCCAAAGAGAGGGCCAAATAATTGAATCTGTATCTGACTGTCATTAAAAACTAGAAGAATAACCTATCCATCCAACTCATTTTATAAAGAAGGAGTTGGAGGTTCTGGTGTTCAAGCTTGCTCAACAACTAGAAGGGTGATAAAGGCATGATAGTTTTCCTATAAAACTATGGAGCTAATGGTGACAGACTCAATACTGAATTCATGGGACACCATAAGATGAGAGCATTTATCTCCCACTGTGGTTTCAATGCATTTGCTCAGAAGGGCAACATCTATTTTCCAGTAAGCAGCCTTGCAAAATATTTGAAGACCTAATATTATGCACACGTTAATGTTTCCCCTCTCTGAGGTGTACCATGCTCACTACTCGGGGCAACAGGCCAGGCACATTACCAAAAAAATCACCTCACTATGGAGACTACAACATTCCACTCTCAGCACGCTAGAACTATTAGATAGAAAATTAGCAGAGACAGGGGAATGCACAACATTCCAACCAACAAAATCTGATTGACATTAATAGAACACACCCTCCAACAACAGCGGCGTACACATCCTTATCAAGTACCCGTGGAATATTCACCAAGACACATCATATTCTGGGCCATAAAACAAATCTCAATTGGTTTAAAAGAACTGAAATTACACAGGGTATATTCTCTGACCATAAGGGTATCACACTAGAAATCAATAGCTGAAAGACAGTAAAAAAAATCTTCTCATCGTAACCATCCCAACATACTTTAGGGAAAAGTATTCTAACACATATTTTACATTTAATTAAAATTGAGATGCATACCTACGTAAAGTCATAAGCACTAAGTGTTAAGGCCAAAATTTTGATTCAAGAATATCTGACTTCAAACTCTACAGTTTCCACAATACCGTGTTACCTCTCAACAAGCAGAGTTTCCAATCCAGTGGTTGCCAAACTTGATTACATTCTCCTCTATTTCTTTCTTTTTTTTTTAAGCCGGTACTCCAAATGTTTCTATTCATGTATTATCACCCAATTATGTAAGTCAACATACAAAAAACAGATATTCTGAAAAGAGGTTCATCTAAATAAACATGAATGGAAGCCCTAATGTTTTCATCATGTAACATAGTGATAACGATGGACACCCCTTTAAGTCTGAACTATATCTAATGAAATAATCAATAAATCCTAAGAGTAAACTTATTTTTGAGTTTTAGCATCAGTTTCTAACTTGGATTCAAGAGGACATGTAAATACAATAATCTGTGTTGAAAGAACTAAGAGTTCTCTTCCTGAATCTAAGTGTTAGACCCTAAAGATTAACTACTGTATTTTCTGGGGTTTTGGGGTTTTTTTTTGTTTGTTTGGTTTTTTTTTTTTTTTGGTCTTTTTTAGGGCCTCACCCCTCATATGGAGGCATATGGAGGTTCCCAGGCTAGGGGTCAAATCAGAGCTGTAGCCACTGGCCTACACCCCAGCCACAGCAATGCCAGATCTGAGCCTCGCCTGCGACCTACACCACAGCTCATGGCAATGCCAGATCCTTAACCCACTGAGCGAGGCCAGGGATCAAACCCATGTCCTCATAGGTAATAGTTTCCGCTGAGCCTTGACAGGAACTCCTATGGTATTTTCTTAACCTCTACCCATTCATAAACCTCTCTCCAGCCCAGGGGGGTGTACAGTAGGGTCAAAGCACACATACACACTACATTTACTTCAAGGGCTGCCATCCAGGGACAACTTCTCTATCCCTGTCCCCTGCACCTACCAGGCAACTTGGTAACAGATTTGCTGGCTCCCACCCTACAGCTGCAGCACCCACTGCTGAGCCTGTGCATGGGGCTGAGAGTCATTCCTGGAACACACAACAAAGGACCAATGGGAACCGAAGCACTGTCTGAGGGAGGGATCAGAGCCAAGCAGGACTTCCTTCATAACTTGGGGTCCCAATGTAAATATAAGCAAGGGGCCTCAGGCCCTCTTCCCTTTCCCATTCTTCCTCCCCACCCGATTTTTCTCTCCCTAGGTCCCCCATTCTACCTCCAGTTAATTCCTTAGGAACTACCACTAGCAGGAAAACTTCCATCACCATTTCTTCATCTCCCTTAAAAAGTCACTTGAGCGCTCACTTCATTCTGCTCCATTCCCGCTCAGAAAAAGATAATTTCATGACTGACTTCTTATTCAATCAATTACTCCTCAAATACATTTGCATTTTTTTTTTTTTTTTTTTGCTATTTCTTTGGGCCGCTTCTGTGGCATATGGAGGTTCCCAGGCTAGGGGTCGAATCGGAGCTGCAGCCACTGGCCTACGCCAGAGCCACAGCAACGCGGGATCCGAGCCGCGTCTGCAACCTACACCACAGCTCACGGCAACGCTGGATCGTTAACCCACTGAGCAAGGGCAGGGACCGAACCCGCAACCTCATGGTTCCTAGTCAGATTCGTTAACCACTGCGCCACGACGGGAACTCCTACATTTGCATTTTAAGCAGGGCTCCCAAAGATGGGAAGGCTTAATCTAAAGGACTCATTTCTCATGACCGATTTTCTGGTCCCTGGAGAGCACAAGAGGGTTGACCTCAAGGGACAGCTTGGAGGACTTCAGTCATATTCCTCCCCCATAATTTCCTACAGCTCCCTCCCTTTCCTGCAGAGTTCTTATTATGCAAATACAGCTTCAAGTCACCTTTAAATAAACATCCAGTTTAAAAAAAAATTGCTGTGGGGGGCTATCTCACAATGTTCTTAAATGATTTAGAGATGAGATTATATACTAAAATGCCTAGCACTGTGGCTGGTATATATAGTAGACATTTAATAAGCAATGTTGCTTCATACTGTTTTTTAGTGTTATTATAAACCCATTTTCTTTCATATATGCAATATGATGATCCAGTGGAATTCAGATGAAATAAAGCTTTTTGTTAGACATCCCAAGGAGAGGGGAATTAAAATATGCCCAAAGACACAGGAAAGGAAACCATAAAAAAAAAAAACAAAAACAAAAAAACTGAAAAGACAACCTACAGAATGGGAGAAAATAGTTGCAAACAATGCACCTGACAAGGGCCTAATCTCCAAAATATAGAAACAATGCGTACGAATCAACAACAACAAAAAAACACCTAACTGAAAAATTAGTAGAATATCTAAATAGATATTTCCCCAAAGAAGACATACAGATGGCCAATAGGCACATGAAAAGATGCTCCACATCACTAATTATTACAGAAATGCAAAGAATGCAAATCAAAACTACTACGAGGTACTACATCACACCAGTCAGAATGAACATCATTAATACGTCTCCAAAGAACAAACACTGGAGAGGGTGTGGAGATAAGGGAACCCTCCTACACTGTTGGTGGGGATATAAATTGGTACAACCACTATGGAAAACAGTATGGAGTTTCCTCAGAAAACTATAAATATAAAACTCTATATGATCCAGCAATTCTACTCCTGGGCATGTATCCAGACAAAACTATAATTCAAAAAGATACACACACCCTTATGTTCACTGCAGCCTTATTCACAACAGCCAAGACATAGAAACAACCTAAATGTCCATCAACAGATTAGGAAGATGTGGTACATATATACAATGGAATACTACTCAGACATAAAAAAGAATGAAATAATGCCATTTGCAGCAACATGAATGGACCTAGAGATTATCATACTAAGTGAGGTCATGGAGAACAGACTTGAGGTTGCCAAGGGGGAAAGGCAAAGGAATGGGATGGACTGGGAGTTTGGGGTTGGTAGATGCAAACTTGTACATTTAGAATGGATAAGCAATGAGGTCCTACTATATAGCATAGGCAACTATATCCAATCTCTTGGGACAGACCAAGGTGGAAAATAATATTAAAAAGAGAATGCGTCGACTTCCCACCATAGCTCAGTGGTAACAAATGTGACTAGCATTCATGAGGATGGGTTCAATCCCTGGCCTCACTCAGTGGGTTAAGAAGCTGGAGTTCCCGTCGTGGCGCAGTGGTTAACGAATCCGACTAGGAACCATGAGGTTGCGGGTTCGGTCCCTGCCCTTGCTCAGGGGGTTAACGATCCGGCATTGCTGTGAGCTGTGGTGTAGGTTGCAGACGCGGCTCGGATCCCGCGTTGCTGTGGCTCTGGCGTAGGCCGGTGGCTACAGCTCCGATTCAACCCCTAGCCTGGGAACCTCCATATGCCGCGGGATCGGCCCAAGAAATAGCAACAACAACAACAACAACAATAACAACAACAACAACAACAACAACAACAAAAAGAAGCAGGCAGTCAGCTGTGGTATAGGTGGCAGACTTGGCTCAGATCTGGCATTGCTGTGGCTGTGGCATACAGCTCCAGTGGATACAGCTCCTATTAGACTTCTAGCCTGAGAACCTCCATTTGCATATTCCTCGGGTGCAGCCCTAAAAAGACAAAAAAAAAATGTGTATGACTGGGTCACTTTGCTGTACAGCAGAAACTGGCACAGCACTGAAATCATCTATACTGTAATATAGTATAAATCAGCTACACTTTTCACCACAAGAAGACATCAAAGGGGAAGCATTATAATTTGCTACTAAAAAAAGAATAGGTATCAGAGATGGCTACTTACTTGCTATAACTGTCTAAACAAAATAGATCTGGATTTTACTGTTTCCTAGGAAAGGAAAAAGAATCTGGAGAAAGCTGACAGCAACCATCAACACTACATAGCCCTCACAAGAAAAGGATGGCATTTCCCTTATAAGTGGCCTGCTGAAGGGACAGTAGCAGATACTCCAGAGTGAAGGTTTTAATTAACAATTTATTAATGATGATTCAAAGGGCAGCATCTTAATCATTGTTCAATAAAACAACTTTCTGCAGCCAGAGTATATGATCTGAATATCAAAGACTCATTTCCAAACAATTCAGCCTCAAGTGTGAGCTAATATGGAGCACCACATGTTCCTACCTGCAGTTAATAAGTCACTCCAATTCTTGACACTCATCGCTAATAGCGATCCAACAACATACAATTTTTATTAAGCCATTATAACTACATAAAGTCCTTATGTTGAGAACACTGTAAAATGAGTAATGCAGAAAAGGTTCCACCAGAATCGCTGAGAGGCAGGGTTAACCTCTTCTATTGCAAGAATAATAATTAAAATAATAACTAATTTTACCATGTACTAGGCACTGTCTTAAGGGCTTTACCTATTTTAATTCACTTAATCCTTATGCTTACCCTACGTCAAAGAAACTACTATTATTCCCTTTTACACATGATAAATACAAAGTATAGAGAGATAAGTAATTACCCTGAAGTCACAAGCTAAGTGCCAAGAATGTTAACTATTAGCATATTCTGCTTGTTCCCTGTTTACATTACCTCTCTGGTCTTCATAATTGCCTTGTAAGGTTGGTATTTTTACTTCTGTCCCTAATCCATAGATGAAGAAATCAATTTAGCAAGGTAAGTAACTTGCCTAAAGGCACAAGTAGGTAAGGCAGTGACATCAGAAACCAAGTCAGCCTCAACAGCTTACCCACATTTGCCCTATGACAACCCACTGCCAGAGATTTCACCTCTACACAGTGTGACACAGGTGGACCTCAGGGACCATCTTTCCCTCAAATCCCTCTGCTTTCCTGCCCCAGACTGTCCAACTGGTAATGTGTACATAACTTTATCACAGTGTTTACTGCAGTATATTAAAATGGCCTATTCACCCTTTTTTTCTCCTATTAAACAAGAAGCTCCTGGAAGGCAAGATGAGGTGTTATTCATCTCTCAATATACTACTTTTCATTGTAAAATGCCTGGCAACCAGTAGGCACTAAAAAAAAGATGAACTGAAATACCAATTCAGTGAGCATAACTTTATTAGATCACATTCCTCTTTGAGGTAGATGACTGAACTCTAGTTCATGATCATTCCCTAGGAACAGTCACAGTTATTTATCATTTTAAATGTTTTATGTTTATAAGTACCAGGGAGTACTTCTGTTGAGTCTACACTTCAATTATGTACCACTGAGTGATTTGTTTTTCATTAAATGAAATCAGCTTTTCAATCCTCGCCATAAGTATACTAACTAAATCAATTATTTCTCCTTTTCTATCCTATTTTCCTAACCTAAATTGTGTACTACTTAGCTTGTCAGACAATCACATATATGTTTAAGCAAACAACAGAACATCAATTGAAAAGCCTTTTTTGATAAACATAAAAGATGCTCACATTCCTCAAGATATGTGAATACAAACAGCTATCACTAGTAGTTATTTCTTTTTTACATGCCCAAGAGCACGAACAGAATTAAGTTAGAAGACACTAATCACAGGGACATACTTTAACAATATGTTTTTTTTATTATTGAGTACTGTGATATTGTAAATATAAAAGATAATTTTCACCTATGTACCATAGGCAAGGGTAGCTATGTTACTTGCAATCTACAAAGCAATGACATGGAATTATTTTTCTAAATTATGAAATTCTCGAGATCCAGTTTCAGTCAAAACCTCAACTTTCAACAAACTGGCTATTTCATAATGATCAATAATTGATGTATTGATCAGTTAGGCAATCCTCTGATAAAATAGTGTTTTAAATAATATTAAAATTGCCTCTAATATATCTATCCACAGGTAACTTTAGTGCAAACCTGTTCATCAAAATAATTAAAATTTAAAATACTCCAATAGAAATGATTAATGAGATAATATTGTGTACAGCTTCATCCACACAACTTATGTATAAAAGAAATCCAGTTTGTTGCCTAAGTACCAAAAAGAAAAATCATTTCGAGAAAAAGCAATCTAAGGACATAATTCTAAACTAGTCTAGTTCTTTCACATGAAAGAGTGAAACCATACTTCTCATAAACAGCCACCTGTGTCTGCTGAGCTGTTTTGGGGGGTGGAGGAGGGAGGAGAACAGCTCTGCATTCTTCCCTGCTTTCCTTCTCCAACTCCTCCACCTACCATTCCATTTGAACTTCTCGAATTTTCTCTTTCAAATACCAAATACCTCTATTTTTGGACAAAGAAAAATCCCACCCACTTTGAGATCAGTTGGCACTATGTTACCAGCAGATATCAACATTCCATAAAAATAAACTAGGTTAATGACCATAAAAGCCATGACCAAAGCCTCTGAGTGGAACATAAGAATTGTTTTTCCAAAGAACATAAGTTTTAAACTTTGAGGCATTTTTTATTTTTATCTGAAACAAGAATTTGGTCACAGATTTTTCTCTAATCCATTTTCTCCCCTTAAGTTATGGTATAAGCATTATTTCACATTAAGGAACATGTCACTGTAAAATTAACATCATTAGAATTAGTTCCCTTTGTATTGAGCAATCCATTTGCCCATAAAATTAAGACTAACCCTACCTCAAAGCCACTGCTGAAGTTTAAAGTATTGCTCTGGTGTTTTTACTGCCTCTGAAATTAAGCTGAGCTTATAACTAACAGAGTAGCTGCAGATACCCCAAACCACTTCAAAGTTCTCTATGGGGAATATAAGCATTTTTAGTCCAGGTCAGAGGAGGAACATATTTTATATATGTCATCGAAGCCAAAACTGTGTCAGGATAGACTGTGTCAGCAGATCACCAGATACCAGCACCTAATGATGGTAGAGGCAAGAGCTTCTCCATACACAGCCATTCTTCATTCCAAATAGGATTTCAGGGCACAGAGACAGAACTGAGGGGATGAACCAACCCCTAACTTAAAATGTTAGCAGATTAGGCCTTAACAGTACTTTTCCTCAAAGTCAAGAATTGCAGGTCTCTGTGCAGGGCAGGCTGGAGCCCTCTCTCCGCTTTCTAGGACACAGGGTGGGGCTGATTGAGGAGGCTCTGACTGAAGGCCAGCACTCAGGAAACTATGGCAACCTGAGCAACGACCACGTGCAGACCACACAAATCAAACATGTTCAGTGCACTAAAAAACATGCATGAGGCTAGAAAGCCAAAGGAGGTAGACCCAGAAGCTAAGACTGCAACCAGGACAACCAATGTGAAAACTAAAGAGCAAGTGCCTCAATTGCCACTTCAAAATACTTAGTTTTTAGTGATATGCTTAAATAAATAAGATTTCAGTTTTAAAATATTTTAGGTAATCAAAGTGCCATGTATGCAAAACAAATGTCTCCTTAGATGACTTTTAAAAACTGACAATTCAGACTTAATTTACAAGGTACATCAATCAATCCAGCATATAAAACATATTGTGAAATATTAAGTCATGCTACCCTGTGCTTTATTAGAAAGGACTCAATTTGTATCACCAGCTTCCTGAGCTACAAGACTAGGGAGACAGAGTCAGCTTATAGTAAAACACCCAATTTCCATTGGGTGAACTTGGGAAGAGGGATGGAGAAGAGCCCACAGTGTGTTCCTTGTTGTCCTCTTCCCATCCTTGTTTGAGAGAGGAAGTCCCATGTGAGTTAAGAAAGACTAAACAAAGAAACATCATCCAGGTACTTATTTTATAATAAATCACAGTCTTCTGACCTGCTGGACTGTGAGTTTCCTTTTTCTTCGTTACAACTTTTCTACTCATGGATCCTGGCTCAAAGCTTCATCAGGGTCCAGCACATTTCCAGAGAAAAAGGAAAATGCATGCAGATCCAGTTCCTCTCTTCATATCCACCCTCTGCTAAGGCGCCTTTCACAGAGAGGCAAAGAACCATCTGACGTGTGAACATCTGCACAACGCTGAACCAGGGTCTCTCCCAGGACCCATTTAATCTTACTGCAGAGCTCCTCTCACACCTTCCCTGACCAGCAGGTCTTTGTCATTAACAGCAACAGTTTAGATGGAAAATGTCCACAGATTACCACACCCAGTTTTTTTTTTCATTTTTTGACTATTACCTCATTTTCTCTACTTATTACACTTTTAAAATTACAAGGTGTCATACTTTCGTCACAAAACAATGTGTTCTATCCTTCAGCATCCTCTGTCTTAGTCACATTA